>NC_137051.1:31712461-32119961 GCF_032717465.1 Coenobita brevimanus | reverse complement strand
AGCAGACCATACAGGACAAAGTCCCTGCATCATCACTGGCTGCACCAAAACCGCTCTCACAGCTTATACTTTGAAACTAAAGTCCTCCCTGTTAGAGAATATCTGGGCTTAAGAGGAACACAGCTCTATACGGCAGCGTGTGCTAATACACAACACACCACACAACACAACTACTAAGGATTTCAGGGGCAGTGTCCAACTGTTTTTTTTAAATAACGTCTTAACTAAGCGTCGGACAAGGATTTAACTTTGGCAGTGCATGTTTGAGACCCCGACCTAATTTGTAAAATTATGCTTTTGTACCAAATGTGTATGATTAAGGCATTTTAAGAGTAAATGTAGGGTAAACTTAGCTAAAATCGTCAGAGGCATGTAGCGAGGCTAGCTTCGGTCACGATACAAGCCCCGCCCACAATTCGGAACGTGACGTCGGTGTGACGTAGTAGTAATCACCGACGCAAGTGGCAGTTCTGTCTTTATGTAAGCTGCTTCAGATTCAATGCTTCAGGGTTACTCATATTTCTGAGCTGCGGCTGATTTTTAGAGTGACTGTACATCCCTCCAGACTCCCTATTAGTACATAGTATATGCATCGCCCTCTTACACATATTGTGACGTCAATATGACTTATTCACTTCTGAAGAGTAATAATCACTGCCTGAGCCGGCACCGCTGGGCGAGGTGATGTGGCGGCCGCCGACAGGCGAGACGTTACCAAACCGAAACTTCAGCGATGGCGAGCATAGATAGATTTCGCAAACATTCTTCTCATATAAGGACCATACTGAATGTATAGTAGGGGTGAAATATTACTTCGGTGTGTGTGTGTGTGTGTGTGTGTGTGTGTGTGTGTGTGTAAAAAATATATATTCTTTTAAAGATAATAGTGGGCGTTCACAATGAACAAGTTTAATAAACCACTGCTCTATGTTACATGCACCGAGCATGTAGCAAGGGCCGTATTTTCCATGTAAATGATAAGTAATTTCCTTCGAGTAAACCTTTTTTTTCTCAAACGTTCTTCTCATATAAGGACCATACTGAATCTGTAGTAGGGGTGAAATATTACTTCGGTGTGTGTGTGTGTGTGTGTGTGTGTGTGTGTGTGTGTGTGAGAGAGAGAGAGAGAGAGAGAGAGAGAGAGAGAGAGAGAGAGAGAGAGAGAGAGAGTACAGTATGTGGGGGGGGTTAGAAAGATAGAACTGCCACTTGCGTCGGTGATTACTACTACGTCACACCGACGTCACGTTCCGAATTGTGGGCGGGGCTTGTATCGTGACCGAAGCTAGCCTCGCTACATGCCTCTGACGATTTTAGCTAGGTTTACCCTACATTTACTCTTATAAATGCCTTAATCATACACATTTGGTACAAAAGCATAATTTTACAAATTAGGTCGGGGTCTCAAACATGCACTGCCAAAGTTAAATCCTTGTCCGACGCTTTGTTGAGACGTTATTTAAAAAAAACAGTTGGACACTGCCCCTGAAATCCTTAGTAGGCACATCAAGCAGCCACCAAACAAACATTACCCGACCCTTTTAAGCAAAAACCCACCTCCAACAACAATGAAGAAGCACCCAAATACTAATTTGATTTAGCTCATGATGCAGTCAATTATGGTAACTGTCTCCTTGGCTTTTGCACCTCTAAAGAGTTGATATGACAACATTTTTTTACTGCCAAGATACATAATTATTCATAATTTTATTCCGATTCCATTAGTATAACTCAAGTTATCCACACTTATTTACTTTAAATACTTCCCTCTGCTCCCTCTGCTGCACCTTGTCATTTTTGCTCATATGTTATTATCGTCTACTGCTCTATTATCATTCACCTTCTCAAGCCATTCTGATAAAATCGTGGGAAATTAGTTTTTTGTTCACTACCAAATTTCATCACACTAATCATTGCTATCCTCTTTTTATTCTAAAACATCAGTTTTTCAAGGGAATCTTTACAACCGCACTCGAAAGCGCAAGAGGTTTACAAGTATGTGTTTGATTTTGTTTATCAGTCTTTCTATCTGTCTGCTGAAAAAATTATGAAAACTGTTGGACGGAATGACACCATCTTTGGCATAATGACTAAGGATGATACATGAATTTTGGGGCAAAAAGATCATAGGCCATAAGTCAAAGAGAAGGTCAGCTCAAACAGTTGTGATCCGATTTTGACCAAACCAGATGGACGACTTGAGGGAAAAATGGGTGATGTGATCCAGTTCTGAAAGCAAGCATTTATAGGTAAAGGTCACAGGACGAGGTCAAATGTTAGATTTTTGGCTCAAATAGTTTTTAATCAATCTGAATTTAAAATAGTGAGAGGGCTTCAGGGTACTCGACGATGAAGGAATTCTTTTTTTCTTTTTTTTTAATACAAGAATAAGTCAAAGGTCATGGTCATGAGTTAAGATAAATTTACTTTTTTTAAAGTCCGTTTTTAGGCAAACTTGGTGCATGGGTAAGAATAAAGTAAATGGCTCCTGAGAGCAGTCAAAGTTTAAGAGCATTGGACAGGGTCAAATGTTCAACGACATAATCAGTGGGCACCTGTCGTGTCCGAGCACACTGGCCATCAGCATGGTGACGAATCGCGCCAGAAACAGCAGTGGCGTAACTGAGTCTTCATTTGTGGGGGTGGCCAAAGGAGGGCTAGGCCTTCATCTGGGGGGGCCCGGGGAGGGCGTTGTTTTGGGGAATTTTTTTCGATTTCGGGCTAATTTGTTAAACTTTAAAACCCACAGGCTAAAGTAAAACTGTCTTTAAAAGCGTTACTGTGATTTAGGTCACACTACTGTCTTTGAAAATATATGCCGTATTTTACACATTTTATTATATGTGTATTGCCCATATAAACAATGCTTGGCATGCTTATTAGTTGCAGAGTTTACTTGAGGAGCACAGGTGAGAAACATTGAGGATATTGCAACAAAAATCATCTAAAATAAAGGCATACAATCTTTCAAAATAATATATTGTTGTACTTTCTTTAATGTATGTGTCCAAGGACTCAAAAACCTAGGACTTTGACAAATATGCACACGGCACGTGTAAACATTTCCAATCATTATAACTGCATTGTTTAATACGTAAGTTACCAAATGTCTTACTTGTCCGTTAACAAGCGTATGACACCCATGGAATACCAACAATCTTCTTATCACTAAGTTAATCATACATGTACAAATGTGCTCAGACAAAATTCAGAACAAAACAGCATTCCTGTCGTTGTGCTGCTTTGCAAAGGTAGACAACCAAATCCATCTTGAGACATTTTGCCCTCCCTGCATGGACACCAAGAACTGAAAGGTTGGCACTCTTGAGTCTTTCATGGTGTTACGAAGGTAACTTTTGATCATTCTTGAGGAGGAAAAACCCTATTTACATGAGGTAGGTGTTGGGGGCAGAATGATGGCAATTTCAACCAGCTTGCACAAATCTGGAAAAGCATCTTTATAAGGTTCCATGAAAACTTGAAGTTTCACCACTGAGTCAGTTACAGCGCCGTCTGTCTTTTTTCTGAATTCGAGACTTCTAGCTTGCCGTAATTCAACATCTAGGTCATCATTTCAACATTATATTAAAGAGCCATTGGCTCAATGAGCTCCATGTTCATTAACTTGGAACTTCGTGGATCCATAGCTGCAACTGAATGCAACAGCTGGATGTTGTTTTGACTAAATTTGTGATCAAGTTCTAAGAGTAGCTTATCCAAAACTGGATAGTACAGCAAAGTACAAAGACTGTTTTATCATCAATTCCTCCCCCTGAACAACTGTTTCCATCACCACAGAGCCTTCCAGTCTGAGTAAGACTTGCTTCTTCTGTTTTGGATTTAGAATTTCTACTGGTATCCCCTTTTCCTTTGCCAAATTTTGAGCAACGACCCAAACTGAATTTCATCCTGATTCCTCTGCTTTGCTAGATCCTCCTGGACAGTTTCCATCATGTCTACAGCTCCTGCAAGATTTAGTGTGGGTGACTGTAACATGTCTGAAAGCAGCTTGGTATGATGACGAAGGTCAGAAAACATTGCAAGGTTGATCAAAAATGAAAAAGCTATAGCTTTCAACAAGGTGGTTGCATCAAGCATGTTTGCCACGATGCTCATTTGAAATTTCTTCCGGAGTTGCAATAACAGCTGATGCTGTTTGAGGCATGACTTTCCAAGAAGCATGTTGGCAGGACCACCGGGTCTCGCTCAACTTTTTCAAGCTTACAGGCTGTTGCCCAAGTACCGTACCTATTCCCCTTGCATTTTCATGAAAATCTCATGGAAATCACTGGATGACAGGAACACATAAGTTGCATCCAGTATCCCAAAGAACTGATCTGCGCGTTTGACAGACTTGACAGTTTCAACAACACCCAAGTTTAGACGATAATTATAACAGTGAATATAGTTAGCTAGGGGCACATAATTCTGGATCAGTGTTTGGACTCAGCACTTTGTCCACTCATAAAGGATGCTATTGTATGTTTGTTCGAGACAAATGTCGAGGTCAATGTTACATTTTTTGCAGCATGTCATTTTTTTTTAATCCTTTGGCATTAAGTTCATGCAAGTGAATGAAGCCCAAGAATTCCCCATAAACAGTGTTCTGGTAAAGATACCGAGCTATCACGGAGAGTTGTTCTTTGTCACCTGTATCCTTAGATTTGTCAGCCATGATGGAGAACCATCTCGATTTGGCAACTTCACTGTTAATTTCTGTTAGGATTATTTGTCCCACAATTCCAATCACTTCATTTTGGATCATTGGACTGGTGTATTTTGCCCTTCGTTTTGACAGATGGTCGGTGACGATTTCATCCTTCTCACTAATTAGATGAAAAAAAAATACATACATATATAAATACATATATATATATATATATATATATATATATATATATATATATATATATATATATATATATATCCCTTCATTCACACTTGTAGGCCCCTCATCATGTCCCCACTGTACAATTTTTTGTCGACCAGTTAAACAATACTTTGGCTGTTTCTTTAATGTAATATCTGTTGTCTGAGACTAGATGACGAAAGGGACTTTTCTATAGCTTTGTCTTGCTCAAGCAGTTTTTGGAAGTCCTTCCACGAACACAAAGCTTACTTATGAAAATCACTTTCGTCATGTTGGGCAAATCCTGAGACTGTCTCTGTGGCTTTCTTCCACTGTCTGTAACGTGTTGAAACGAATGCTGCTTCAGGAATATTACTAGGCTGAGGAAAATGATGACAGCAGAAGCAGCATGCTGCATTTTCTAGCACAGAATATTCAACCCATTGGTGGTTAGTATGGCATGACAACTTGAATGATCGAAGTCTGCTTCCAATCTGATGAGAAGGGAAGGATGTCAACTCAGGTTGACTTGGAGAATCAGGTTTTCCTTGACTAATGTCTGGTGGTCCAGGTGTTTTGCTGAGAGTGCTTGTTTGTGAAATATGTAGGCTTTTTGACAGTTGGGTAGCATCAGTCTCTGGCTGGAGATCAGAGACCTCATTTTCACTTTCACTCTTTGAGACTATAATGTCATATTCCCATGCTATTTCCTCAGTGTCAGAACTTGACTGTATTGGTGTGCTTGCACTTGAGTTGCAAGTTGCAACTTACAACCTGTAAAATCTTTCAGAAAGGATTACTCTACCAAACCAATTTCAAAGGTTTTAGGACAATCAGTGCTTGTAAATCAGCAAGAAAACACTCTGAACCTCTCTAGTATTGACAGAATGGCGTCTTCTACAAATTTTAGGCAAAAGAATAACAGGTTAGAATTTTCAACAAACAACAACTACCAATTTACAAGACCATTTGCTGAAAATATGGCATTGTCCAAGGAGACGGGTCCCAGCAGAACAATGTTATGCCCAAGAGCAATGCTGCCAGGTACCTTTTGATGACATCATTGGTATTTTTATTTTTTTTCTTGTCAGTAATTGGCTTTCATTGGTGTTCTTACTGCTAACAGTAATTTATTCATTGGTCTTCTTATTGCTAACAATAATTTATTTAACTTTACTATACCCTTGTATCCTATTGTAAATTATAGCACCCAATTATAAAAGCCAAATATAAAACTAATAAATACATTAAAATAAGAACAACTACTATAAACAGAACTGTCAACAAAAGCCAATTACAGACAAGAAAAAAGACCGGTGTCATCAACGGTATCTGGCAGCACTGCCTCTGGTCCTTCACAATGGCCTTGCTGTGCGATTTTCTGGCGTGCTGTCAAATATAACACCTTTGCCACTTCTCTGATGTAGTACTCATATATCATCTAAAGTACAGAGGTATTCTAAAACTTTTAAGTAAATGTCGAAATACTAGCAGTGGTATCCAACATTGTTTGAGGTAGCAATATGGTGGCTACTCTTATCCAGCCTGCTTATGGGGATACACTGATGTTCCTATTGCGATGCCATCCTTCTTTAAGGCCATGCTAATATTTTTTGCCAATACAGTATTCATTTCTCTTTCATGAAAACAGGATATACCAATCAATTTCCTATTTGGGGAGCAATTCCGTAAGTATGGTACCACCTTCCACGAAAACTGTAGTTAAAGAACTTGAGGCAACTGGTTTGCCACCATAAATCCCCTACATGTTTGAGGCAAAATCAAAGTTCCATAAATTACCTCTCTTGTCTAATGACTCCGCCTTCAGAATTAAAGATCTTTATCTTCAAAATATATTTTGGGAGGGCTTGCAGGGCTTTACCCCCTTAACTTCAGCCTTCCTGTACAAAGTTACAGTACTTTGGGTGGTAAAACTTGCATTCATGCAATTTCAAATGTATACTGTATCTCCAAAAATAAATTAAGCCGTGCATAGCAAGCAGAAGGCCAGAGAAGTAGAGAGCAGACATTCTAAAATATCGTACAGACAGCGATCCATACGACCTTATGCGCAGTAACACTCACAGAGTCAACTTAAATTTAGGTAAATGAGGAGCTATGGAATACTGTCGGTATATTATACCGACAGTATTCCATAGCTTCGTAAATACGACTAGTATGACATCCTTTAAAGTAAAGAATGCATTAGAAGTAGTCTAAAACTTGTGGATGATTGTTGCAACACTGTACTGTTCACGAAAGATCCACATGGGGGGGGGAGGCGATGGTTGAAACGGTAGTGAGGCGGCTTGCAGTCCATTCTAATGGAGCCAGAATCCCAGCTGGGGCAGTGAACATTTTAAGGATCTGAATTTCATTAAAGCAGGCTTTACTGATCTATCAGAGGACCCGCCGACGCATAAAAATACCCCCGCTAATACCAGTACACCAGTCTGGTATGAGACAGCCCTAGCATTTATTCTATATGGACACAGGGTGTTAGCGCCGAAGTGGTGACATGTGAAGAAGTATGGGACTACTGAGTCTTGGGATAGGCCCTGAAGCGGTCGGACACACACACACACACACACACATCTATCTATCTATCCATCTATATATATATATATATATATATATATATATATATATATATATATATATACAGTATATATATATATATATATATATATATATCATTCATCATCCAATCCTACATTGCCCCATGAGAGGTGTGGAAGCCCAGTGGTAGGCAAGTTGGTCCTGACATTTAAGATGAGTGACCAGCCTCACTCATCCCTGAGTGGCATTACGTGAGCAATAACCCCCAACCATCCCTTGGATATAAACCTTCACCGGCTCAATCCGATTGGAGCGCCTTAACCACTAAATCACCAGGCACCAAAATTTGGTTATATGGTTACCACCCAGCATAGTAAATGGTTTCCTGGTGTACAGGAAACCATTTGGCTTGTCATTCAGGGTAGAGTCACCCACAGGCAGAAGGAAGAGGAAAGAATGAAGGAAAGAAAGACAGAAGAGGGAGTCTAAACTCACAGAAGGAAGAGGAGAGAATGAAGGAAAGAAAGAGAATACCCTCTGAACCATGCCCATAATTGGAATTAGCAGATGAACGTACAGGGGGAAATGATGGGTGCACAGTAGAGTCATCCTCCAATCTTCTCATGCGACGCATAAATATCGACATTCATCATGGTGGTCGCTTTCCTGAGAGGAAGAGTCACTTAAGCAATAATGTCACCTCGAGTTCTCTCCCTATCGCACTGTCATTAAGGACTTTTCTTTTCTGGCCTCTGGACTTAAGTGCCGAAGTTGGTGGCTGCGGGCATAGGTCTATCCATTATGGAGGTATGCAGCCAGTGGCTGTGTGTGGTGGAAATAACCCGCGGAATATTCAAACACTGCCATGAAATGCTTGATCATGTATATGTGTCACCTGGACGGCCCCAGGAGGACATGTATACATGACACCTAAATGGGATGAGTTAAATTACGTAATTTAACAGTAACATAAATAAAACATTATAGAGAAAAAGGGCACAAAAATTAATGTACAACTTACAAAATAGCTACGCTCACAAACAGCAGGCTAACTTGCAACTCTGACTCACAACAGAACTATAATAAACATCGAGAATCAGTGAGAAACTTCCAGACTACCTAACTAGAAAATCTTGCTTCTCAGCAATTCCCATACATTGTTGTGAGTGACGGTCAGCTGTGACCTTGGTATGGGCTGTGACATCACAGCGAGGGTGCATGTTTCACGTGAGGTATAATAATCTCCCTTGTCAATTGACTATTTTTTTTCCATAAATATTTAATTAGAAAGAAAAAAATAATGATATTCTCATGATTAAGACTGACCATTTTATTACTCTACATAATTTGTACTCGACCATCAACCAGTCCATTACATAAGACAGTAAAGAAAACGTATCACTATCACTATAACTCTTACAAATACCTGAAAGTAGAAATACACAGTCTTTCAAGAGAAATATTTGATACTGTTACTGATACAATAGCATCCCTGGATCGTCCACGGGCAGAGAGTGCTCATGGGATCCCCCCTGGCTCTGTAGTAGATTAAAATCGACTATAACAAAAAACAGTTTTACCTACCAATTTGGACTCAACTGGATGCGACTTAATCGATCATAATGACAAACTATTCCTCTCTATTACAACAACCAATTATACCTACCAATTTAGATTCAGCTCATTGCAACAATCGACTATGATTAGAAACCATCCTGCCAACTTGAACTCCTCTGGATGTGGCATATTTGCTCTATCTTTTCACACACACACACACACACACAGACACACACAATATATATATATATATATATATATATATATATATATATATATATATATGTATATATATATATATATACAAAGTAACCCCTCAACTAACGCGAGTTAAAAAAAACGCACGTTTTCGTTTTAACATGACCAAATATTTAAGGAGATATGTTTAACTTACAAGGGTTTCTCGATTTAACGCAACTTTACACATACGTGATGGTTTCAGATTAGCCGCGCGCGCCTTGGACAGTCTCGAGCTGATAGACTGTGTGTGGTAGTTTATGCATAAATACGATTTTTTATTTGCCTGTTGCTTAAACAGGTTTTATTTGAGCTATAATATTCGAAAATGAAGTTTGGCCCCATTCTGAGCAATTTGGCTCATTTTCGGACAAAATTTGGCCAGGAATGTGATGGCAGATCTAAACTGTTACAACTTAATGCTGCAGAACAGAAAACAGAAAACCACTCAGATCAAGATAGAGCAGTTCTTTATGAAGGAGACAGAAAACTTAGGGGAGTTATCTTCATCACCAGTAGCATGGGAGTCAGAGGAAGAGGAAGAGGAAGGACAGCAGAGCGAGGAGGAACAACAAATTTAGGGTGGGGAGCGGCGGGAGGTGGGAGAGCTGGGTGAGGACAGACAGCAGCAGACGACGAGTGATTCATAGATGAAGTGAGGCTGTGTGTTGTTGTTGTTGTTTGTGACCTACTTACTGTAATGAAAATGTTGCTTTTACTGTAGTGTTTTTATGACTTCCTAATGCGTTAATAATGTTGAGGAACTTTCACAATGCCGTGAACAGAATTTAAAGAAAATCCACCTAAATAACGAAAACAGTATGTACTTGGGGAGAAGTAAACAATGCTTCGGCCCAGCTAGGGCTCAAATGTTGCTTATTTCTCCCCAAATATACTGTCTGTTTTTTACGGGGATTTTCTTTCAAATTAATATTGTTGCTTTTAACTTTAGAGTAGCATAACTCCCCAAATGGATAGACTTTCCCAGGGTCCAGGAACATAATCCCCAATATTACCATCGTTTCTTATGGGAAAATTATGTTTAAATAACGCGTTTTTAACTAACGCGACCTCTCCAGGAACCTAACCCTCGCGTTATTTGAAAGGTTACTATATATATATATATATATATATATATATATATATATATATATATTGTGTGTGTGTGTGTGTGTTCTTACCTAATTGTTCTTACCTAATTATATCTTTACAGGAATGAGTCAAGCTCGTACTGTCCCGTGTCTTAAACCATATTTATCGTACATATCCCTAATTTGTGAATTGTTTTGGCACACACTATTTCATTCGGCAGTGCATTCCACTGATCAATTGCTCTATTTGGGAAACTAAATTTCCTTACGTCTTTTTCACCTCTCTTTTTATGCAGTTTTTTGCAGTATCCTCTTACTGATGCTTCCCCATACGTTAAGTAATCATTTAAGTCTATTTTCTCCTTCCCTGATGTGCATTAATATAGCATAATCATGTCACCTCTTCCTTCTCTCCTGTAGTGTTGGTAGATTCAGTTTATTTAGTCTTTCTTCGTAGCTTAGATCCCTTAAGCTTGGTACCCATCTTGTAGCGGCCCTTTGAACTTTTTCAATCTTGTCTATGTGTTTTTGAGATGACTCCAGACTATTGATGCATACTCCATGGTTGGTCTGATGAATGATGTTATATGTCTTCATTTATGTATATAAACGCTATTCTCATATTGGCAAGCAGAGTGTGTGTGTGTGTGTGTGTGTGTGTGTGTGTGTGTGTGTGTGTGTGTGTTCTTTAATAGTACATTCAACCTTCAAACTATGTTTTAAAAGTAAATATCATACAATTACATCCTCAACCTTGTGTGTGTGTGTGTGTGTGTGTGTGTGTGTGTGTTCTTACCTAATTGTTCTTACCTAATTGTATCTTTACAGGAATGAGTCAAGCTCGTACTGTCCCGTGTCTTAAACCATATTTATCGTACATATCCTTAAATTTGTGAATTGTTTTGGCACACACTATTTCATTCGGTAATGCATTCCAATGATCAATTGCTCTGTTTGGGAAACTGAATTTCCTTACGTCTTTATCACCTCTCTTCTTATGCAGTTTTTTGCAGTGTCCTCTTGCTGATGCTTCCCCATATGTTAAGTAATCATTTATGTCTATTTTCTCCTTCCCTGATATGCATTAATATAGCATTATCATGTCACCTCTTTTCCTTCTCTCCTGTAGTGTTGGTAGATTCAGTTTATTTAGTCTTTCTTCGTAGCTTAGATCCCTTCAGCTTGGTATCCATCTTGTAGAGGCCCTTTGAACTTTTTCAATCTTGTCTATGTGTTTTTTGAGATGAGGACTCCAGACTACTGATGCATACTCCAGGGTTGGTCTGATCTATCTATCTATCTATCTATAGCCCGACGCCCTAATCCCGCAAAGGGTGGCCGCAGACAAAACGCCTCCAAGTCACTCTGTCACCCACCATTTGACTCCCCTCCCCCCAACTCACCCCCCCCCTCCCTCATATACCTCTCAACTCCATCCCTCCACCTCATCCTCGGTCTACCCCTCCCTCTCCCTCCCTCCACCTCACCTACATACACCCTCTTAGTCAGTCTTTCATTCTCCATTCTCTCCACATGTCCAGACCACCTCAGTGTATTTCTAATCTTTTCAACCACATCCACATCTACCCCACAACGTTCCTTCACTTCTTCATTCGTCATCCTGTCCCTCCACGTCACTCCACATGCTCCTCTCAAGTAACTCATTTCCACTGCTCTCACTCTTGACTTGTTCCCCTCTTGCAATGTCCACGCCTCGCTTCCATACGTCAGGGTAGGGATCACAATACCATCATGCAGTGACTTCTTAACTTCCATACTCACCTCCCTATTTCTCATCACTGCTTTCAGTGTACCAACAACCTTCCTTCCCTGCTGTACCCTTTCACGTACTTCATCCCCCAAAGTTCCATCCTTACTCATCACACTACCCAAGTACTTGAATGCACTCACATTCTCCATATCCTCACCATCCAACCTCACTGCACACTCTGTGACTTCATTCCTCTCAAACACCATAACTTTACTTTTGTTTACATTAACTTTCAGCTTCCTCCTCCTACACACTGTCCCAAATTCATTCACCAAACCTTGCAACTCCCATTCATCTTCACTCAACAATACTGTATCATCAGCAAACAGCAACACCGGAAGCTTCCAAATTTCACCCTCATTCATTAGGGCCACCCCCACATCCACTGCCCTACCTTGTACCTCCTTTACAACCCCATCCATAGATATATTAAACAGCCATGGAGACATTACACACCTCTGTTTCAGTCCCACATTGAGATCAAAGAACTCACTCAGCTCACCATCCACTCGCACCGTAGCCCTAGCTCCCTCGTACATACTCTTCACAGCACTCAACAATTTCCCCTCCACTCCATATATTCTTAATACCTTCCACATACCTTGCCTATCTATTCTGTCATAAGCTTTCTCCAAGTCCATGAAGGCAACATACACTTTCCTTCCCTTCTCTAGATACTTCTCCACTAAACATCTTAGAACAAATATCTGATCTACACACCCTTTTCCCTTCCTAAATCCCCCTTGTTCTTCTCCAACTAGCTCCTCTGTCATATGCCTAACCCTATCAGTGAGTATTCTACCATATATATTACCAGTCACACTAAGAAGGCAAATACCCCTATGGTTACCACATACTTCTCTCTCCCCTTTTCCTTTGTACAGAGGAACAATTATACCTGATTTCCAGTCCTCTGGAACCCTTCCCTCTTCCCAAGCCAATCTACACAACTTCCATATCCACTCCACAACAATCTCACCCCCATACCTAAGCATTTCACCTGATGAATGATGTTATTATTCTTCTTGGCATGTCTTCATTTATGTATGTGAATGTTATTCTCATATTTGCAAGCAGTGTATACATGTTCCGTACCTTCTCACTGATGTGGTAAGCCGGAGATAGTCTGTTATTGATAATCACACCTAGGTCCTTCTCTCTTTCTGATGTGTGTAGGGTTTTATTTCCTAACGTATAATCCCAATCAGGTCTTTTTCCACTTTTACCAAACTTGATTACATGACACTTGTCCACATTGAATTCCATTTGCCATGTAATACTCCATTCATGAAGTTTATTTAATTCTTCTTGTAGCTCTTTACAAGAGTCTGTGTTAGTAATTCTCCTTTGTATTTTTGCATCATCTGCAAACATATTTAGATAGCTTTTATTTCCAGTGTGTGTGTGTGTGTGTGTGTGTGTGTGTGTGTGTGTGTGTGTGTGTGTGTGTTCCTGTACTCTATTAACATTACAAATTACATCACAAAATTATAGCGGCACCAAATCATTCCAGCATAAGCATTGTCAGACTTGTTAGGGCTAGAGGCACTGCACCTGCATCTGCTGTTACATATTCCTTTGTTTTTGAACACTTGCAACGTCTACTCAGATATGACTTACTGCAGCAGCACTTAGTGAATCCTGACCATGTCCCATGGAGTCTGCAATGGCTATAGTACTTCCCACAGACTTACTTCCCGCTCCTGTGGTAGGCTACATCTTCTAGCGTTAGAAATTTCTCCACACATGGGGTGAATTGGTTACGGGGATACACTTGCTTAAGCAGTCCTTGTTTTGTCCCAAGCTTGTAAGTGCCATTGTCCAATACCTGTACGACAGTTGCCTTCTCATTCGCAAACTCAGCTCATCTGCAGTCAATGAGTGGAATTGAAATCATCACAGTATCTTCTGTATGGGCTGGTTAAAATTGCTTCACAGAATTATCCATCATTTTATTTTTTAGCTTGCTTCGGCTGTTCAATGTTGGACATTATTTGTTCAGTTTGAATGCTCCAATTTCGATCACAGAAACGTCAAAGCACAGGCTCATCAGCATCTTCATTACTACAGAACACGGTGCAAAAGGGTGACATGGGTTCCCAAAGTAGCTTTTTCCACAGGAGATGCAATTAATGGCAGCAGCTGCTTCTGTTTGCCTTTCAGCACCTCTCTCCTCCTCTTCTTTATCTGGATCCTCCTCAGTGGCAACACCTAGTGCTTCTGCAAGCTGCTCCTTCGTCTCCATGCCTTCAATGACTCTCTCTGGAACAGAAGATACGGCAACACCAGGAGGAGCCTTCTGTCCATACATGGCTTCATAGGGTGTTCTGCCAAATCCGGAGTGAAAGCGTGTGTTTTTCTGCCATTGGATGAAGCGCCGTCCCTATGACCGTTGTGCAGTGTTGCTGTCCTTCAGCCAACATGCAAGAATTGCTTCAACATTTCAGATGGCTTATTCCACCGAGCCCGGCAATTGAGAATGTTGTGGTTTGCCATGAATTTGCTTACGCTCTGGCCACATAACACAAACTTCGTTGAAAAGCTGAAAAATGAAACGGTGAACATAAAACTAGCTGCACTTGCCATTCGTAGTTTCCTCTTCTCAACCACTCGCCTACTGTCATCTCGCTAAGTTTGTGGTGTCTTCCTGAGGCCATGTCTGATATTTCTGCCAAGTGTAATGATAATCCGTTCAAAACTTTATGAGTAATCCTGCTAACATATAAATTCGTTGGTGAAGATATTTACTCGATTTTTCTTTATTTCACTTAGGTTAATGTAAATATTTTCGACTTAAATCAGTATAAATATTTCACATACTGATTTCCAGAAATGAAATAAAATTCTATACCTTTGCCTATTTGAAAATTCCCTACATTGTCAGACTCCTGGTTGTGGAGGGCTCCTTTGTCACGGAAAAATGTCAGCGAGGTGGAAAGCTACCTCCTCAGCAGTCTTTGTCTGTAGAGCCCAAAGGCACACCATCTCGGTCAAGTGATCCTGATAGTTGAGAATGAAAAGGTGTTTCCCATCTGACTGACTGCACATTAATTAAGTCGACCTAGAGAGAGACAGAACATCAAATTAAATAATAATAATCCATTCTTATGATACCACTTCACTCACTATGTTCGCAGGGTTGATTATAATAATAATTATAATAATACCGGAAACAACAACAAAAATATTAATATAATATTAATAATAATAACAAAACAACAACCACAACAAGAAGAAGAACAACAACAATAATAATAATAATAATAATATAATAACAGCTTAGCCATGAATATAATGTACACTAACAAGTTACCAATGCATGCTTACCGAGTTCGTGAATTCATGCTGTTGAAGACAATTGGCTTGACAATCACAGACTTCCGGACACTTTTTCAACTGACGCTTCTCAAAGAACTGCAGGTACAACGTTATTTGGGCTCTTGAGATGTTGGCATATTTTTCACTTGTTGCCTTAAACACGGCAGCACTAACTCCATGCCCGCTTGCACGACGAACAGAATGGATCATCGCCCCCGACCCCTCCCAGGGGTGCTGCCCCCCGGCTTCCGCCCCCCGGGGGAGGCGCCACGGGCCGCGCTTGTAACTTGGCCAACAGCATATCCTGGCGGGCGATTAATATTCGGATCCTGAATGCTTTTCTTTCCTTCTTGCTGTGCCGTCAGCTCTGCAAGTATATCTTTCGTTCGTTTTTCTCGCTGTGCCCACAGCTCTGTGAGTATATCTGCCGGAGACATGTCTGCCTTTTTGGCAACCAGTCCACGTGTCTCCATCTCTCAGTAAGTATCCCTGCTCCTGATACCAATTGCTACACAGCAGGGATTCGTTCATATGTCGCGAACAATGAGTAGGCAGGCCAGAATGTTAATCAATGACCGCTGAATGTTTCAGGACTTTTTTTTTTTTTTTTTCAGGCACAGCTGAAGTACACTTGCAAAACACTGTGGTTTCTCTTTTACTACTTCCATTCTCACTCACTGCTACTCGCTCACTATCCATTCACTGACTGACTGACTACCACTCACTGACTTTCTGCCTGACTTCTCCATCCTTTACTGACCAATTCTCACTGTTTAGCTCAATAACTCTGTCACTGACTGTCTCTGCCATTGTTATGTCTTTCCACCACTGACTAACTGACTGACTCACTGCCCGTTCTCAGACCGTCCATTACTGACTTTCTGGCTCTCACTGTCTGACGGCATTCGCTCACTAATTTTCTCTCTCTTTTTTTTTTTTTATTGACTGGCTGCCCCACATTAACACACTGTCTGTTACAGTCTTTCTGGCTCACTGCCACGCACTAATTTACCCCATCCATTACTCTCTGGCAGACTAAAACTATGTCGGGGGTGGGACTGTCCCTTTTAATCCCCCTTCCCCCACAACTACACCTACTAGCACAGCCCAGAATATTCTAGAACCTAGGAAAGGACTCATATTTTTTCATGTAATAATGCACATGAATCAACAATATGCAATAACAATAATGAAAAGAACTAATTCCTAAGGTAAGATAGAAAGAAATAGAACAGGTCTGCCGAAATCTCCAGAATGTTCCCATTATCTCCAGATGGAAGGGTGGAAGGAATAAATGTGTTGGAAGAGTTGAATGTTTCTTTGATCACGATGAAGGAAGTGCAGAAGGCAGTAAGGGAGATGAAAACGGAAAGTTGCAGGTATGGATGGGTGTGCTGTGGAATGCCTGAAAGGTGGTGGAGCGACTATTGTTGAGTGGTTAGTAAGATTGTTGAGTGTGTGTTTTGTGAGAGGTATGGCGCCAGTTGACTGGGCAAGTGCTTGTGTTTTTCGGTTGTGTAAAGGCAAGGGTGATAAGTATGAATGTACTAGCTTTAGGAGTATAAGTCTGTTGAGTGTTGTAGGTAAGGTGAATGGTAGAGTGTTAATAAAGAGAGTTAGAGAGGGTACAGAGGGAATGATTGGTGATGAGCAGTGTGGCTTTAGGAGAGGGTGGAGATGCGTGGATCAGGTGTTTGCTGTGAGCCAGGTGTGTGAAAAGTATTTAGCGAAAGGGAAGGATGTGTTTTGGGAGTTCATGGGTTTAGAGAAAGTGTATGATAGAACTGATTGGGAGGCTTTGGGGACTGTTTAATATTTGTATGGATGGTGTTGTAAGGGGGGTGAATGCAAGTGTTAGGTGGAGGTTTGAGTCTTGTGAATGCTGATGGTAGAGAGTGGAATCTGAATCAGCTGCTGTTTGTGGATGATACTGCACTGATGGCTGATTCAACGGAGAGATTGAGACAGTTGGCAGAGGAGTTTGGAAGGGTGTGTGAAAGGAGGAAATTGAGAGTAAATGAGACTAAGAGTAAAGTGATGAAGTGTACGAGGTTGGTAGATGGTAGGGGGATGAATATAGTTTTGAATGGTGAGTTGCTTGTGGAGGCAGAGTGTTTTAAGTATTTAGGATCACGTGTTGCTATGGATGGAAGAATAGATGCAGAAGTGAAGTTTAGAATGAGTGAAGTAGAAAAGGTGCTGGGAGGAATGAAAAAAGTGTTTAGATGTCGTTCACTTAGAATTGATGTAATGAGATGGCTGTATGAGGGTGTTGTGGTGCCGACTGCGTTATATGGGGCTGAAACGTGGAATATGGGTGTAGCAGAGAGGAAAAGATTGAATGGAATGGAGATGAGGTGTCTGAGGAGTATGTGTGAAGTGACGCGTATGGATCGAGTGAGAAATGATGAAGTGCGAAGGAGAGCTGGAGTGGTGCAGGAGATGGCTGATCGGATTGAGCAGAGGGTGCTGCGATGGCTTGGGCATATGAAGAGAATGGACGATGAGTGATTGGTGAAAAAGATAACTGGATCGGATGTGAGAGGTGTAAGGTTGAGAGGAAGACCACGAATGGGATGGATGGACAGTGTGAGGGGAGCGTTGGATGTGAGAGGGATGTCTGTTGAGCAAGGAAGAGTGGCTGCACGTGATAGGAATGATTGGAGAGAAATTGTGAAAGAATAAATGATGACGCAGCCCTTAGGGGATATTCTCCCGCATTTGGTGTGATCAGCTGATCAGTTCAAGGGCGGGTAAGGGGATGGGTCCATTATGATGTGGCAGGGGTAAACCAGCTCTGCTGTCAGGCCCTGCTGCAGATGTCACTGATTGCAATGCACAGTTGACCCTCGTGCGGTGTGGTGCGGCGAGGATCTGTCCCTTCTCCCCTTGGGGCTGAGACGCGAATGAATGTGTACAGTATGTGTGGATGAGTAAATTAGGAGTGTGTTGTCCTGTTTTGGCTGCCTCCCTTTCTTTGGGGGAAGCAGCCTAGGTATATAGATATGATAAAACATTAGCTTAATCCTATGGCATAACACTTAGTCTCTAGAATGTTCCTCATATCTCCAGATATAAACACTAACCTAATCATATGGCAAAAGTTAATTTCTAGAATATTTCTCGCATCTCAAGATATAAATCACAAACCTAATCCTAGCGACGTTAAAGTATATGTTTTCTTAAGCTGAATCAAATCATCTGAAGGTAGCGAGAATGAATTTATTTGTCAGTGGACTGAAGGGCGTAATATTGCCTGGTATGGTGTTTATATCTTTCTCAATCTGTTTTTCTTCTCCTTGTGACCTCCAGTCTTTGGAAAATATCTCCATCTGCAAGGATCTTAGTTTGGCTCCCTCTTAGTGTTTTTTGTGGAAAGGACAACAGTTGTCTACTTTTCAGCCTTTGATTCTTTCGTTTTGAAACGCAAACACGGACGTCATAAGAGGAACGGCGCTGGCAATGGGATGGAGTTTTCTCAAAGAGATTTAGTCCACAAGGATTAGAAAACAGAATGGGATGGGAAAGGAAGAGTCAGGGGACTGACCGGGGTGTAATTGGTGGTGGTCCCTTTAGTCCAATGACTCATTTTAAATTTGTTAGCGCTAACACCGGACGATTAATTAACCTTAGATGGGGCTAGAATGTTCATTTATTTACTCTTTAACAGAAAGACGTCACTTCCAAGCTAAATATGAACGTTTAATGGTGGCAAGAATAATGAACAAAAAAAGGCCTTGGAGCCGAGGGGTTAATGTGCAATATTCAAAATACGTGAGCAATGATGGGATGGTCGGGAGCCTCCTCAGTCCACAGGAATTAGCCCTATATGTGTCAAGGGTAAAATGGAATTCTTGAATGCATGACTATACCACAAGGTCAGCGCCAAGGTATGGTTGATCTCTTCACTATCATGACGCTCTTTTCATTTTAGTCATTATAGACAGTTTTATGTAACTCACGAAGCCCTTCTGAACTGGAGGGATTACATGTAACCTTCAATATCTCCTTCATTACTAAAGATCCGTCAGAAGTTATATTATACTGTTTGGTGGTAGCGTGGTTGAAATGAGGAAAAAGTTCCTACTCCAGTGCTATATTGCAGTTAACGCCAAACGGTTTATTCATGTGAGTTACATGAGCCTGTGAGTGTTAATATAAAAATCATCGAAACCCTTAAGTTCAATAAAACTGAACCTGGGTGATATATCTCCTGCAAGGAAACAGGATTTCGAATATGCGCAAGAATATCATACTTTGACCAGTGCATTGTAAGTAGAACATTTTAAATCTATTTTTTCTACGACTAGACGATCTTAATCAGCTTCGAGTCTTAGCAGGAAAGTTAATGAAAACTGAACAAGTATGTGTGGCCCACGCATTCCAAAAGTCTCGTAAGCAGAATAAAATGGATTACAGCAAGAAAAAATGAAAATACATCATCGGATCGAAGAGGTAGGAGTTATATTAATAGCATGGTAGTGCTCTTAGTAGGGATGGGCAGGAAACAGCAAACACAGCAAATCAAAACCATAGTTAGAAAGAAGCTTAGCGAATTTTGAGTTGATGTTCATATTGGTCATGTAATTTTATGTTTGCATGCAAAAAATGAAACCAACTGAAGCATGCACACTCGAGTTTATGGCAAGTTAAAAACTTGGAAAGAAAAAAAAAAACGCAATTTTGTCAATCATCTTCTTAGTTGCGATAAGAACCCCACCATAAAACTCGCTATCACGGGGATAGGCAGTGATCAAGCGCTTTGTAAAGAAAGCAAACTTGCCATCAAGCACGCAGCTGCCTAGTGCCTTTATTTAAAGTACAAAGGTCAAACGTACCATGTCTATAGGAATACGCATGTGCAGTTCTATTTCCAGTAACGAGCAGCGGCAAATGTTCTGTGCGGAGAGTTATGTTTTTCAGTGCGGAAGAAGAAGCCCAAAAAGAATGGCCCCCTCCCCCCCTCCAAAGGGTGGTGGCAGGAGTGGCCGCAAACATACAGTAAGTAGCAGTAGTTATTTAACCTCATAGTACAATACAGCTTAACATTAGTGATGTTTTTCATTGCTGCAGATGTACATAAAAAATGCTAAATCCTATTTGAAAAATTACATACTTGATTATATACAATATATATATATATATATATATATATATATATATATATATATATATATATATATATGATTATGGAGTTAAATATTATTGAAAAAATATTAAATTATTTGTCACTTAATGAATATGTGAAAAAGAAGACAAGTGCAAAAAACATTCTGAAAAAAATGCAGCACGAGTAGGGCTGGGAGGACCAAAAAGTGAAGAAACACGAGGGGATGGACACTGATACCACTTGGCACATGTCATGTGATACAACATGCTCTGAGGCCCAGCACTACTCCCCATTTTTTACAGGGCAGTGGTACGGGCCAGCGACACGTTTAGAAGAAACAGAAATAAAATCCTGCTATACATGTCTTGAGAAAATGTTCCCCACCCGAAATCATTACAACGCAAACTTAGTTTGATTCCTCATTCTTGAGTCTGTTGACAGAAGGATTAAGGTATGTACAGCATTAAAAAGAGAAATGGCAAAGAAATGCATTCTCAATGTTACTGCATTTGAGAGGAGACTTGGACTATTCAGTTTCCTTTTAATACATAACTATTAGAAATTTTAATAAAAAACAGGAAATTAAGGGGGAGTCGCTTTTGGCCTCTTGGCATGTTGTATTTCATGACGTGTGTGCTGTGGTACCAGTGCCCATCCCCTCTTGTTTCTTTGCTATTTGGTCCTCTCATTCATACTGTAATTCTGCTGCACTGCTGCATTTTTTCATTTTTTTTCACTCACCGACAACGAGAGTATGTTTTCACCCCTGTTTTTTTTTTTTTTTTTTTTATTGCTCTGTTAGCAGGATTACTCAAAAACTAAAAGGGATATTTGGACCAAATCTGGTGGGTGGATAGCCCATGTCCCAGGGGAAAATCGTTTAAATTTTGAGACCGATCAGGATCGTAGTACAGATTCTGGATCTGGAAAACACTCTGCGAAACCCTAAGTAATGATGAGAAAACCGAACCCATGATGAAGAGTGGTTTGGAAATTACGTTGCCCTTATCGGAGAGATGCGCTCCACTGAGTGAGCCTCTAGTTACACTTGTAATGGAACATATCAGGCGATAATTCACAAGAGATAAACTCTGCAGCGTTTCAAAGCCCTCCATCTTGTTTTTCAAAATGTAAGGCACGCCAATAGTCTTAATACTTTTTCAAACAGCTGTACTATATCTTCACCAGATGGTTTTTAAATGCTGTGACGAATGAAAAAGTTTACGATGTAAAACGAACTGTGAGTGCTTACGAGCTGTGACAAGAGGTGTACGTTTCAACGCTGTGACGAGAGGCAAATTCTTGTGACCGTGGAAATGAGAAAGCATTCGAACAGCGACCAATGGGGTGTGCTTACAAGAAATGTGATGAAAATTTAACAGTTCATGAACAGACGAAAGTAAGGTTTATATCAACCCCTCCAACCAGTTTGTGTCTGATATAATTAGTTCTTGTTATCTGCAGGCGATATTATTCAATATGAGGAGTAGACTGTAGCACCAGTCGAGCAAGGCAGTACTCCCAAGGTGGATGGAAAGCTGATGACAAGGAGAGCTGGAGCTCCCGTTTCATCAGCCCGCGGGACCAGGTCCCGACCATCCCCCTTTGCTGAACTTTTTCAGTGTCTCAGTAACACAGAAAGTAGGCCAGCATGCTCTCCAATACAGGTTTCTCTAACTATCAACACCAAACTACATGCACAATACGCACCACACTTCCTTTTCCAAAATTTAAAAAAAATCATGGCAGTTCAACACGTGGCCTCGGAGTCCCCAGGGGGGGGGGACCATAAATGCCCCCACCTTTCGCCCCTCTCCCGTTGACGACTCAAGCTGCCTGGAACCACTGTCTGACTCTATTCTTCTTCATTTCTGCAACATTCGTGGCCTTTCCTCAAACTTTCGCTCTACTGAACACCACCTCTCCTTCTCTAAACCTCACCTTCTTTTTCTGAGACTCAGCTGTCTGAGGCAACTGACAGCAAACCCTTTTCTGTATCCTCCTACTTTCTCTATACTCATTTCAAAGCCAAAGGTGGCTGTTGTGTATATATACGCAACGACTTATCTTGCTCTCGTGTTCCTGAACTCGATTCTTCTGAATTCTCTACACTCTGGCTTCGGCCTTCCTGTCATTCTCTGACTAAATATATCTGTGCTGTTTACTTATCTCCTAATTCTACTGACTATAAAAAATCCTTTGACTACCTTACTTCTACGATGGAATGCATTCTATCCATTTCTCCTTTCTCTGAAATCTCCATTCTATGAGATTTCAATGTTCACCACCACCTTTGGCTCTCCTCTCCTTTCGCTGATCCACCTGGTGAACAAGCCTAAATCTTTTCTATCCTCAATGACCTAGAGCAGCTTGTACAGCACCCTACCCGTATCCCTGACCACCTTGGAGAATGCTCCAACATACTTGACCTCTTCCTTACAACTAATCCTTCTGCTTACACTGTTAATCTTTTTCTCCGCTGGGCTCCTCTGATCACAACCTTATCACCTTAATCTGTCCTATCGCTCCAGTACAGCCTGTGGACCCTCCAAAGACACGTCGTCTGCAGACTGGGAGGCCCTCAGGCAGTACTTCTTTGATTTTCCCTGGGAAGATTATTGCTTCCATGGCCGGGAACCATCTGAGTGTGCCTTGCGCATTACAGAGGTTATTCTCTCGGGCATGGAAGCATACATTCCTTTCTCATATCCTTTGACTAACGCAAGAAAGCCTTGGTTTAATCACGCTTGTTCTAATGCTGTCCACAACAAGGAGAGGGCCTATAAAAGGTACCGGAGCCAACCCAGCCCTGAATCACACCTTTTATACGTTTCTGCCCGGAATCGTGCTAAGTCTGTTCTTCGCACTGCTAAAAATAATTTCATCCGTACTAAATGCTCTCAACTCTCCAACTCGAATTCTTCCCGCTCCTTCTGGCACCTTACCAAAAACCTTTCTAACAACTTTCCCTCATCATCCTTCCCTCCTCTTTTCTACTCTGATGGCTTTGTAGCTATTTCTTCTACTGATAAAGCTGATCTCTTTGCTCAGACTTTCTCCTCCAATTCTGCTTTAGACGATTCTGGTGCTGTTCCTCCATCACTTCACCCCTCTGACTTCCTCATGGCTGACATTAAAATTTCTTCAGCTGATGTATTTTCTGCCATCACAGGCCTCAATACCAATAAGGCATATGGGCCTGATGGAGTCCCTCCTGTTGTCCTCAAGAACTGTGCTTCTGTGCTTACACCCTGCCTAGGCAAACTCTTTTGCCTTTGTCTATCAACTTGTACCTTTCCTTCTTGCTGGAAGTTTGCTCTCATTCAGCCAGCCCCAAAGAAGGGTGACCATTCCCAACCCTCTAACTATCGTCCAATTGCTTTAATATCCTGTATCTCAAAAGTTTTCGAATAAGTTCTTAATATAAAAATATTAAAGCATCTCTCCTATCACAACCTTCTTTCTGATCATCAGTATGGGTTCCGTCAGGGATGCTCCACTGGTGATCTTCTCACCTACCTTTTAGACTCCTGGGCATCCTCTTTTCGGGACTTTGGTGAAAGCTTTGCCATTGCACTTGACATCTCTAAGGCTTTCGATCGAGTCTGGCATAAATCTTTAATTTCCAAACTGCTCTCTTACGGTTTCTATCCTACTATTAACCTTCTATTAACAGTGGTGTTCCTTAGGGCTCTGTCCTATCACCAACTCTCTTCCTTTTATTCATCAATGACCTTCTAAGCTGTACATCTAACCCTATCCACTCATACGCTGATGACTCCACCCTTCACCTTTCCATTCGGTTCCCGCAATGTCCATCTCAGCAGTTACTTCAGCAAACAAGGGATGAGGCTATGACACACCTAATGTCTGACTTGGCTCGCATCTCTGACTGGGGTAAAAATAATTTGGTTGTTTTTAATGCATCAAAAACTCAGTTTTTACATCTATCAACCCGACAAAAAATTCCACAGGTATACCCACTAATGTTTAATAATATTCAGCTTAATCCTGCATCATCCTTGAACATGCTTGAGGTTTTATTTACTCGAGACTTATTTTGGAAAGATCATATTACATCTCTTGTAAAATCTGCTTCCAAGAGATTAGGTGTGCTAAGCCGACTCCGTTCTTTCTTTGCCCCTGCACAATTGTTGACTTTATACAGGGGTTTTATCCGCCCTTGTGTGGAGTACAACTCTCATGTGTGGCGAGGCTCCCCACATACAGCTCTTCTCAATAGGGTGGAGTCTAAGGCTTTTCGTCTCATTAACTCTCCTCCTCTTACTGACTCCCTTCAACATCTGTCTCTTCACCGCACTGTTGCATTTTTATCTCTTTTCTATCACTACTTCAATGATCACTGCTCCTCTGAACTGTCTGCATGCATTTCTCCACCTCTACGACGGACACGTAGCAACCGTCTAGCAGCAGACTCTCATCCCTTTTCTGTCCAACTCTCTAATGCAAGAGTTAACCGTTACTCCCAGTCCTTCATTTATGCAACAGGTCAACTGTGGAACTGTCTCCCTCTGTCTGTATTTCCAGCTTCCTATGATCTCCAGTCTTTCAGACGCAGTGTGTCCAGGCATCTCGAAATGATCGGGTCTTGAATTTGGCTCTCTCTTGTATTTTGTTTTTCTCTTGGAAGGGACAATTTTTCGGGCTCGCTGCCTTAGGTTCCTTCTTACACAAAAAAAAAAAAAACTTGGGAGAGACTTTCGAATTGGTTTGGTAAGACACTGTCTTCATTTTTATCTTTAACTACCATGAGGTTCAAAACTGAATAATGTTGTACGATAGCCACAGCAAAAAAAAATTGAAAGCACTCAAAGAGCGCATACCTCCGCCATTCTCATTGCCATTAAAAAGGATTCAGATCCAGATCCGTGGGTGTCCGAAATATCGTAATTTCATCCATGAATGACTCGTATTATTATCCATACAAACTTTGGAAAATATTTTTATCATGAGATTTCCTTTCATGTTCATGGATATATAATAGTCTTATAGTAAAAGGAGGTTGAAAATTCATATATATATATATATATATATATATATATATATATATATATATATTGTTACATAGCCTATGATTTCATCATCCTTTGTGTAATTTTAACGCACAGTATGCTGCATGTTTGATCACGAGCGTGTTCTGCCTCAGTCCCCCCCTTCTACCGTTATAGTAGAGTAAGTCGTCCTTTCTGTTATTCAGTGCGGGATTGTCGACCGTTTGTCCCCATCGCTTCATTTGCGCGTCCTTATTACAAGTTGTATCAGGCTCTGCTGGCCCCTATATAATGAGCTCAGTCTCTGCATCATTGCCACTTAGATCTGCTCCTCATTTTGTTCACATCTCTGTCCTCCCCTGTACAGATATTATTATTGTGAGTGCTCAAGAAATCTCCAAACATCTTGCAGCTGTGTGTAATTTGAGTATAACTATTGCATTTTTTCTTGTGCTGTGTAGCATAGGGTTAGTTCTTAGGCCTAGTGAGGTCTTTGTGATTAATGTTGGGTTTTATGTCAGTCATTTTTGATAATAGTTTGTATCTGTAATAATTTATCTGGCATTCACTGAGTATTATCTGGTATCTCATTTTATCAGGGCTGACTTAGATAAATTTACTCTTGCTAATTTCGTGTTAATAGAGGCTATTGCAGTTAACCATATATTTAACCTGTTTATTTGCCATTACATTATCTTTATGAGTCCTGAATGTTTTTGTTGTTAGTTTGAGCATTAAACTTTAACTTGTAATTTTACCTAACTCTTTTGTTTTGAACCTGGAACTTTACGGGACAGTAGTGATTTTTAGTATTCTCACTTAAGGTGTACTTTATCTTTCTCTGTTCCGTAACATAAATTTGGCGACCTCGCCAGGATATTCAGGATATTATCATAAGGATATTGTTTGATATTTTGTGACTGTTACTTATTCATGATGGCTACTATTACTATACTTGATGAAGCCAAAGATTTTTTGTCAAATGTGCAAACAGTGTGTGATATAGAAAACAGAACAAAGAATGAACTTAAGCTTGTTGCTCAACAATTGGGAATTGCAGTTCGCTCTCATCATTCTAAAGATCAAATTGTTGACATGATTAATGAAAGCTTGTTTAATGTAACTCCTCCAAATGAGCAAACGCAGATTGAATTAGCTAAGTTACAGCTAGCCCTGCAGGAGGCCCGTGCTAAGGAGGCTGAGTTTCACGCACAAGTTGAACTTGCTAGGATTCAGGCAGACCATGAGTATCGCATGAAACAATGTGGAACTGGATCATCTAGCTCTGATGATTTTGATGTGGCTAAAAATGTTAAACTTGTCCCTCCTTTTAATGAATCTGATTTAACAAAGTATTTTCAGTTGCTTGAGAGGGTAGCTACAGGTTTTAATTGGCCTAAGGAGTATTGGCCAGTACTCCTTCAAACTGTTCTCACCGGTAAAGCTCAAGTAACTTATGCATCTTTGCCTCAGGATCAGTCTGATAATTATGATGTAGTAAAGAGCTTGATTCTTAAGGCCTATGAGCTTGTTCCTGAAGCTTATAGAGTAAAATTTAGGACAACTTACAAGCAAGATAAGCAATCCCATGTTGAGTATGCAAGAATCAAAGAAGATTTGTTAGAGCAGTGGTTAAATTCTAAGAATGTGGATTCTGATTTTGGTAAATTTAAGCAGATGATTTTGCTGGAGGATTTCAAAAGGTGTATTTATAAAGATGTAAGCCTATATCTCGATGAGAAAAGAATAGATAATTTGTCTGATGCTGCAGTTTTAGCTGATGAGTATGTTCTCACTCACAAGAGATATTTTAGAGGAAAAAGGAAAGCTGAGAGTCAGTACGTTGCCTCTACTTAGAGTACAGGTAACAGGAAAGAGAATAAGGATGATGTTTCTCAGGAAGTAAATACCAGCTTCACCTCTAGATTTCAGAAAAGTAAATGTACTTATTGTAGTAAGCTTGGTCATACTACGGAGAGATGTTTCATGAGACAGCGTGATGTGAACAAAAAGGAGTCTTTAAATATTCAGTCAATTGGTCTAGTGTCCACTCTTGAGAGTTCCCAGAATTCTTTAACTGAGTTAACTGAACCTGCTTTGAGGGGTAACTTAAATTCTCATGATGGAGCTCCTCTTTTGAGCAGTAACGTGGGTGACACTCTCAAGAGTTCATGTGCTAATTTCCTGTCTGATGGTTTTGTCAGTCCTCTGGACAGTAATGACAGGAAATCAGTTAAAATATATCGTGATACAGGTGCTTGCCAATCCCTTATGCTGACCAGTGTTCTAGGCTCTAATGTTAATTCCTCTGATGAAACTGTAATCTTACAAGGTGTAGGGAATAATTACTTCTCTGTCCCTCTGTGCAGAGTGAATTTAGAGTCTGGTTTTGTTAATGGTTCCGTTATGGTTGGGTTGGTTGAGACACTCCCAATGTCAGGTGTAACTTTCTTACTTGGAAATGATATTGGTGGAAGTCAAGTGTGTCCAGCTCCTCAGTTGTCTAGTGAGCCAGTGGCTGCGTCCCAGGATTGTGATGTCCCTGATGTGTTCCCTGCATGTGCTGTCACTAGGGCTAAGTCTAAAGTTACTGGTGATTTAGAGGATAATGATGATGATGATGTTATCCTAGCTGACACTTTTCTTGCTAATTTGGACCACTCACCAGATGAGGCAGTACCCCGTAGTGTTGATAATTTGTCTCGTCAAGAGTTGGTTGAGTTGCAGGTTACTGACCCTGAGTTGAAAGGTCTAGCTAACTCTGCTTACAGTGAAGAAGAGTCAGCCGGTGCTTCTACTTGTTATTATGTAAAGTTAGGAGTACTTATGAGGAAGTGGAGACCCCCAACAGCATCAGCCGACTGTGAATGGGAGGTTGTACATCAAGTTGTCATCCCTCGTGTTTGTAGGCAGGATATCATTAGAGTGGCTCATGATTCCAGTTTGGCAGGACACCTTGGAGTGAGGAAGACTGTGGCACGCATTTTGAAACACTTCTACTGGCCAGGTATCTTCAGGGATGTTTCCTGGTATTGTAAGTCTTGTCACACCTGTCAAGTTGTGGGGAAGTGTAATCAGACCGAAAAGGTTGCACCTCTAGTTCCCATTCCTCCTTTTGAGGCGCCTTTCACCCGTGTGTTGGTGGATATTGTAGGCCCTCTTCCTAAGACTTCTTCAGGATTTTCTTATGTGTTGACCCTGATTGATATGGCTACTCGTTATCCTGAAGCCATTCCACTTAGAAATATCTCAGCAAAGAACGTGGTTAAGGAAATGCTAGGGTTCTTCACAAAGTTTGGTCTGCCCAAGGAGGTACAGTCAGACTGGGGAAGTAATTTCATGTCAAATGTTTTCAAGCAGTCTCTGAAAGAGTTGGGCATCACCCAGATCACGTCTTCAGCTTACCATCCCCAGACCCAAGGAGCGTTGGAGAGATATCATCAAACACTCAAATCGATGCTCAAGAAATACTGTTTGGAACATCAGAAAGACTGGGATAAAGGTCTTCCATTCGTTGTGTTTGCCGCAAGAGAATCTCCAAATGAATCACTGGGCTTCTCACCTTTTGAACTACTGTTTGGCCATGAAGTAAGAGGACCCTTAAGTTACTCAAGGAATGCTGGCTGTCGGAGGAAGATGACGTCAACCTGCTGGAGTATGTGATGAAGTTCAAAGAACGGCTGTCCACTGCTTTACAGCTGGCGAGAGAGAATTTAGGAGCTGCTCAGGAGAAGATGAACACTTGGTATGATAAGAAGTCCAGGTTACGCCACTTTCAGCCAGGAGATCAGGTTTTGATTCTGCTACCAGTGCATGGGCAACCTCTTCAAGCCAAGTTTAGTGGTCCTTATTTCGTGGAGAAGAAACTCAGTGATGTCAGCTATGTCATCGCCACACCAGATCGTAGAAAGAGCAAGCAACTATGTCACATCAACATGCTAAAGTTATATCACAAGCGGGACGAAAATAATCCAGTCTGCACTGTAGCTGTTCCACCCGAGTCTGCAAGTGAAGCTCTCCCATGCAGTATGAGCCTGAGTGATAGTTTGGGGAAGAATCCTGATATCATGAATGATCTCCAGACTAAGCTTTCTCATCTACCACCCAAGGAAAGGCAGGAGTTTTCGGCATTACTGCAGGAGTACCCGCAAGTGTTCCGTGCCACTCCAGGAAGAACCACTGTGTTGATGCATGATGTCGATGTTGAAGACGCAAAGCCAATTAAATTGCCTCCTTACCGTGTGAACCCAGTGAGAGTTCCTCTCATCCAGAAGGAGCTTGGCTACCTGTTGGACCACAAGATGATTGAGCCCTGTCAGAGCGAGTGGAGTTCTCCTGTCACTCTGGTCCCTAAGCCAGGTGGGTCACAGAGGTTTTGCATCGACTACAGACGTGTTAATCAAATAACCAAAACAGACACTTACCCTCTCTCTCGTGTGGAAGATTGCATAGACAAGATCGGAAAGGCTAGGTACATAAGTGAGTTTGATTTGTTAAAGGGATACTGGCAAGTACCTATGACTGAACGTGCTAGGGAGATCTCATGTTTTGTAACACTAGGAAAGGCTTTTGCATGTTTTGTAATGCCGTATGGTATGAAGAATGCACCAGCCACATTTCAGAAGCTCATGAATGTTGTAACAGAGGGTTTGGCAGGGTGTGTTGTTTATATTGATGATGTATTAATCTTCAGTGACAACTGGAAAGATCACCTATGCCATGTCAGTAAATTTCTTGACCGTTTAGTTCATGCTAATCTTGTAGCTAATTTATCAAAGTGTGAGTTTGGTCAAGCTAAAGTTCAGTACCTTGGGTATGTAATTGGTGATGGACATGTTGCACCACCAGGAGCTAAGGTTCAGGTTATAAGTGATCTTCCCAGACCTAAAAGTAGGAAAGAGCTACAAAGATTTTTGGGAATGGTAGGTTATTACAGGAGATTTGTTCTTAACTTTTCTATTCTTGTATCACCACTTACAGACCTACTGAAAAAGGGAGTTAAATTTGTCTGGACCGATAACTGTGAATCCTCTTTCAACAAACTTAAAGCTATTCTATTAAGTCAGCCAGTGCTCGCTACTCCAAATTTTGCTAAGCCTTTTAAGATGGCTGTTGATGCAAGTGATACAGGAGCTGGGGCTGTTTTGCTGCAAGAGGATGATCAGGGTATTGAACATCCTGTATCTTATTACAGTAAGAAGTTCACTCCACCTCAAAAGAACTACTCCACTATTGAGAAAGAGCTTTTGGCCTTGATTTTGGGTTTACAGCAGTTTTCATTTTATTTGTTTTCTGGTTTTGACCCCATAGTCATTTATACCGATCACAACCCACTGAAATTCCTTAGTAAGTTTAAAGATAAAAATCAGAGATTGACAAGATGGAGTCTACTTCTTCAGGAGTATTCATTAGACATACAACATGTCAAGGGGAAAGAAAATGTTATTGCAGATTGCTTATCTAGACTTTAGACAGATTGTTTTAGAGTAATAAGAAATTTCCTTTGTAAATTTCTTTTTCTTTGTGGGGAGGTGTTACATAGCCTATGATTTCATCATCCTTTGTGTAATTTTAACGCACAGTATGCTGCATGTTTGATCACGAGCGTGTTCTGCCTCAGTCCCCCCCTTCTACCGTTATAGTAGAGTAAGTCGTCCTTTCTGTTATTCAGTGCGGGATTGTCGACCGTTTGTCCCCATCGCTTCATTTGCGCGTCCTTATTACAAGTTGTATCAGGCTCTGCTGGCCCCTATATAATGAGCTCAGTCTCTGCATCATTGCCACTTAGATCTGCTCCTCATTTTGTTCACATCTCTGTCCTCCCCTGTACAGATATTATTATTGTGAGTGCTCAAGAAATCTCCAAACATCTTGCAGCTGTGTGTAATTTGAGTATAACTATTGCATTTTTTCTTGTGCTGTGTAGCATAGGGTTAGTTCTTAGGCCTAGTGAGGTCTTTGTGATTAATGTTGGGTTTTATGTCAGTCATTTTTGATAATAGTTTGTATCTGTAATAATTTATCTGGCATTCACTGAGTATTATCTGGTATCTCATTTTATCAGGGCTGACTTAGATAAATTTACTCTTGCTAATTTCGTGTTAATAGAGGCTATTGCAGTTAACCATATATTTAACCTGTTTATTTGCCATTACATTATCCTTATGAGTCCTGAATGTTTTTGTTGTTAGTTTGAGCATTAAACTTTAACTTGTAATTTTACCTAACTCTTTTGTTTTGAACCTGGAACTTTACGGGACAGTAGTGATTTTTAGTATTCTCACTTAAGGTGTACATTATCTTTCTCTGTTCCGTAACAATATATATATATATATATAGATAGATAGATAGATAGATATAGATATAGATAGATAGATAGATAGATAGATAGATGTATGTATATGTGTATTGGACCCGTGACCTTGAAAATTAGGTCCAGGCCACTGAAACACGTTTTATATACTAATCCAATATCCGTTAGGCAAACTGCCATCAAAGAGTATATGGATCTGGTCCAGGGCCTAATAAAACTTCTAGGGCCATGTAGTGACTCAGTTATGTTTTAGTGTTTCCTATATGGAAGTGGATCTGAAAAGTGTTGAAAAGTGGGGTTTCTGAAATATCGTAATGTCACTCATCAATGACTGTTTCCATACAAATGTCTGAAAAATAATTTTATCACGAGATTTCTTTCCTCTTCATATCTGTAATAGTTTTGAAGTAAATTATATCTATTTATTGCCAGACGCTTTAGTCTCGTAAGGGGTGGCCACAAACAAATCGCCTCCACGTAGCCCTGTCCCCCGCCTTTTTACTGCCCTCCCTTCAGCTATCACCCCTCTCTCTCATATACCTCTCCATTTCATCCCTTCACCTCATCCGCGTTCTCCCCCACCCTTTCCTGCCCTTCCACCTCACTCACATAAACTCGCCTTATTAGTCTTTCGCTCTGCATCCTCTCCATATGGCCAAACCACCCCAATGTGTTCTCCTAACGCTCTCCAGGGCCGTAATTTCTGGGGGGGGGGGCTAGGGAAGCTATAGCCCCCTCAATGTTTTCTGTATATTAATTTATCAAAACTTCAACTGAGATTGAATTCAATAACCTGAATCCTACCGCAGGCGTGTAGGAACAATTTTGGAGGGTTGCAGCACAGTGCAACAAAAATGACCATTGTTAGTCACAGTCTGATTTGAAAATTCAGACTGGCAGAAAGTAAAGCCTTTTATTTAAACAACTAACTCCATCACTGAACATACATACCTCATAAAACATCAATTTTGGGGTAGAATAAAACTGAAAGATACCGGATGGTCTACAAACTTAAGCGCTTCTATTTAATTTTATATAAGTTTGTAGTACGGAGGTATACACCTTTTGTCTAGCTCCCCCAAAATCTGTTGAAAATTACGGGCCTGTGTCTATCACTGTCACAGTCACACAGCAACGCTCCCTCACTTTATCATTTGTCTCTCTGTCTCTACATGTAATTCCACATGCTCCTCTCACATAACTCATTTCCACTGCTCTCACTCTTGACTTGTGTCCTCCCAGCAAGGTCCAAGATTCGCTTCCATACATTAGAGACGGCATCACAATACTATCATGCAGCGACATTTTGACTTCCATGTTCACTTCCGTATTTTTTATCACTGCATTCAAAGAACCAGCAACCTCTCTTCCTTGTATTTTTTCAAGCACTTCATCCTCCGGACTTCCATCCTTACTCATCAACTACCCAAGAACTTGAATGCATGCACATTCCATTTCCTCATCATCCAACCTCACTGCATTCAGTAACTTAATTTCTTTCAAAGACCATAACTTTCCCCTTACTCACATTCACCTTTAGATTCCGTTTCTTGCACACTCCCAAACTCATTCACTAAGCCTTGCAGTTCCCCTTCGTCCTCACTTAACTATACAGTATCATCTGCAAACAAGAGAACGGGAAGTTTCCAAATGCTGCCCTCTCTCATTACGGGCATTCCAGCATCGACTGCCCTACCTTGTATGTCTTTTATAACCCTATCCACATATAGACTGAACAACCATGGAGACATGACATCCCAGTTTCAATCCAACATTCAGATAGGGAAATTCACTCAATTCACCATCCACACGCACTGCAGCCACAGAACCCTGACACACACTCTTCACGGCATTTAACAGTTCATTTACTCCATACCTTTTTAATATTTTTCACATTCCTTGTCTGTCCAGTCTGTCATATGCTTTCTCAAAATCCATGAAGGCCACAACTACTTTCTCTGCTCTAGAAACTTTTGCACAAAAGACCTATGGATGAATATCTGATCTACTGTACACAACCTCTTCCTTTCCAAAAACCTCTCTGTTCTTCTCCAACTAATTCCTATGTTATTTCTCCAGTTCTGTCAATAAACATCCTACCATATACTTTCCCTCTTGCACAAAGAAGACAAATGCTCTTCCATACAGGAAAAACTAAAACATAAATGAGGCGCCTCTCGGCCCTAGAGGTCTTGTCTGGTCCTGGACCAGGTCTATATACTTTTTGGTGGCAGTTTGACCAACGGTTTTTGAGTTATTATAAAAAACGTGCTTCAGCGACCTTGACATATTTTTAAGGTCACAGGTCGAAAAATGTCCAAAAATCATGACTTTTCAACCTAAATTAACTACAGCATTACTAAAGATACAATGACATGGAAGAAGAATCCGGTATAAAATTATTTTCCAAATATTTGTACGGAAAAAATCTGAAGGTCATTCAAGGGTGACACTCCTATATTTCTGTCTCTCACTTTTAAATTGCTCTTGCATTTAGGAAAAAACAAAACATAAACGAGGCACTTATCTGCTTTAAATGTTTTTTCTTGTCCTGGGTCAGATCTGTATTTATTTGGTGGCAGTTTGACCAACGGTTTTTGAGTTACTACAAATAACGTAAATTATGCCTGTCAGCAATATTTTCATAGGTGGAGATCAATAACTGTCTCTGACAGTTACAGTCTTCTAGTTGTTATTCTTCTTATTATAATAATAATAATAATAATAATAATAATAATTAATAATAATAATAATAATAATAATTATTATTATTATTATCTATTGCCAGACGCCTTAATCCCATACGGGGTGGCCACAAACAAATCGCCTTCACGTCGCCCTGTCCCCCGCCATTTCACGGACCTGCTCCCAACTCACACCCCTCTCTCTCATATACCTCTCCACCTCATCCCTCCATCTCATCCTCGGCCTCCCCCTCTCTCTTCCCCCCTCCACCTCACTCACATACACTCTCTTCGTCAGTCTTTCACCCTCCATCCTCTCCACAAGGCCAAACCACCTCAGTGTGTTCCTCATAACGCTTCCTATCACATCCACATCCACACCACAACGCTTCTTTATATCCTCATTCATCAGACTGGCTCTCCATGTGACTCCACAGGCTCCTCTTAAATAACTCATTTCCACTGCTCTCACTCTTGACTTGTGTCCTTCCAAAAACGTCCAAGCTTCACTTCCATACGTTAGAGTTGGTATCACAATACTGTCATATAGTAACTTTTTCACTTCCATACTCACTTCCCTGTTTCTTATCACTGCTTTCAAGGAACCAGCAACCTTTCTTCCCTGCTGTACGCTTTCAAGCACTTCTGCTCTCATCCTATGGGAATATTGTTTTTTGTAATAAATAAAAAACTACTAGTGAAACTGCCACCATAAATTATAAATACCAAGTCCAGGACCAGACAAACCTTGGAGGGCCAAGAAGAGCCTCATTTTTTTAAACAGCAGTAATAATGATAATAATAATAATAATAATAATAATAATAATAATAATAAATAATATCAGTAATAATAAAAATTACAGATACAAGGATCTCCACCTATGGTAATACGTAGAGATCAGTAATAACAGAAACAAAGATCTCCATCTATGGTAATAGGTGGAAATTAATAACAATTAAAGATAATAATAATAATAATAATAATAATAATAATAATAATAAAAATGACAGATAAAAGGATCTCCACCTATGGTAATAGGTAGAGATCAATAATGACAGGAACAAAGATCTCCCTCTATGGTAATACTTGGAAAATAATAGTAATAATAATAATAATAATAATAATAACAACTAGAAGCCATCTCACGATGGGATCTCACCACCCGCGTAGCCGGAAAGGTTTTCCTCGGCACATAATTTTGCACCTCCATTTCTGTTTTGACTCAGATTCAGGTTGTAAAACACACAAAAACAAAGCCAGCCAGCCAACCTCACAACTGAAAACATTACCACTCTGCCGGCTTCGCAACGCGGGTGGTAAGCGAGCGGAGTGGTAATGTTTTCAGTTGTGAGGTTGGGTGGCTGGCTTTGTTTGTGTGTGAGTAACCCAGATATCTCATGAACGGCTTGAGCTATCAACATGCAACTTTCAGGGTATCAAGGTATGGCCAAAATCTTGGACGGGTTTGAAAATGGGCACTCAGAGTCAAGGTCAAGATTCCCAAAGGTCAACTAGTTGACATTTGGCAGCCATTTTCGTGACCTTGACCTTGACCCCGAATGCTCTTGTTTAATATATACCCATGCACTCACCATCTGGTCTAATGGACGAACATCTTACTTTACCCTTTGACCTTGATGTTTGCTGATTACTCTGAAAAAAGAATCCCTTCAACCCTTACCTTACCCAAACCTTCCCACAATGTCTGCTCGAAATCAGACAAAAACTGTTTAAGCTGACCTTTCCATGTGACCTTGGCATTTGACTTTTCTTCATGAGCTTCACATAACATTAACCGTTTTCATTAGATAAGTCCTTTATTCTCACCTTACCATGAACACTTCTTCAAAATTAAGATTAAATCAGACAAAAACTGTTCACTTGTTTTGCTATGTTACCTTGACCTTTAACTTTAGAAAATATACTTAAATCCCTGGTTGACCCTCACCTTTTCCACCAAGATTCGTCTAAAGCAGTCCCCCCACACAGGAATATGTGTCAAAATTGCCCTTACCCTTTGACCTTGGCTTTTGACCTTTCTCTGTGATCTTCATCTTCGATTGTTTGTTCTCAATATTGTATCCTTCCATTCTTGTCATATTCTCAATCCTTCTGCAAAGTTTGGTCTAAATCGGATAAAACTTTGTTGCCCTTGCCATGTGACTTATTGGTCTTAAAAAAAAAAAAAAAATACAGATTTACTTCTTGCCTGACCCTCAGTGCTTCCACCAAGTTTGGCTAACACCAGATCAAAAGTCTTTGAGTTTTAAACTATCACTCACACAAGAGGAAATTTGACCTTGTCCTCTGACCTTGACCTTGGACTAATTGTTCTGACCTTGACCTTGGACTAATTGTTCTTAAACTGATACAGTTTGTTATCGTCTTAACTGAACCATTTCACTAAGTTTGATGTAAATCAGACAAAAATTGTTTAAGCTGATTTTATTAGCTCTGATTTTGACCTAGTCCCGTGACCTTGATCTTCAACATGCTGTCTTCAAGAACAACAGTATTTCTCAATAGCTAGTCCTGAACAATTCCACTTAGTGTTATTAACTCGTGATGGGGGTGTCGTATAAAGCTGCATTGAGCAAAAAAAAAAAAACAGCACAAAGGTTCTAGAAGGATCAGATCGACACAAAATTAAGGGGGTATTAGGGTAACTCGTAGCTCTCATTCGCGCTCCCTATCTTGAGCCCAGTTGCTAAGTTGCACCGGCAACAATGACTCAAAAGTATGCACTTCGTAACTCATTTCCTGCAATATTATCACCCCAGGAAAGGCAGTCGTGGGTCGGAATTATTTAGTATAACAAAAAATCTAATGTAAGGTCAAAAGGAGGCAATGGAACAGAAGTGGGGCGGTAAATAATGGAACAGAAGTGGGGCGGTAAATAATGGGCGTCCTAAGCCCGAATTACAGCATGCGGACTGAGATGGCAATCCACCTGACAAGCGGGGATCCTGGCGACAGCCTTTCTACAGCCTATATCTTCTGCCCCAACACGCATTACACACACACACACACACACACACACACACACACACACACACACACACACACACTAAGCACAGTCTGTTCCTGTTAGAAATGCAATTTCTGACAGTTATTTCACCAAAACTGTGCCGACTAAAAAAAAAAAAAAAAATCCGTGGGTAGTGCACGTTGCAGTTTCCTAGCCACCGATATACATTTCATGGAAATCTGTAAGAGTGACCAAAATCGCCATTTTGCCACACCACGGGGGATGTTTACATGACCCCTAGCCACAGCCCACGGGTTAAAATCGGATGAAAAATTTTGAGTTATATTGTACACACACACACACACACACACACACACACACACACACACACACACACACACGTCTACTAAAGCATAATATCCGTTCCCCAGTGGATTTATTAATAATAATAATAATACCACCACCACCACCACCACCACCAACAACAACAACAACAACAACAACATCTACCTGCTCTACTTTGACTCTGTGTAAGAGTAAACAAAGATAATGCTTAGTCTTAACCCGTGTTTTTAGGTGCTGGTTTCATGTCATCAGCATGTGGCGTGATGCTGTCTGATAAGCTCTGTATGCGCGTGGGGAGGGGAAGGTGATGGGAGACGGAGGGAGGTTGATGTTGGAGGGGGCGGTTGACGTCACTGTTTTGCCCTTGTTAACTCTTCGGCTGTGGTTACCCGTTTTCTAACTTGCGTCGCAACTCCAGCAAATATGAGAGAAATAAGGTGTTTTCACCAGCTGTGTTGACCCACTTGTACGCCACCAAACATGTTAAATTTTTTGTCACTAAAACTTTTAGTCACTAACCTTTGAACGAATTGGAGGTCCGTAGGTTGCCCTGAGAGAGAGAGAGAGAGAGAGAGAGAGAGAGAGAGAGAGAGAGAGCTGAAGAGGTGTTTTTTGTGGTTGGTGATTGCAGGTTGTTCAAACTGACATAAAGCTACATTGCAAGTGGCCGTCATGCTATGTTTGGGGCTAAGTTTTGGGGGTGACATCTATGTTTTATGGGACTAAAAAACGTTATTCAGTAATTTTCAGTTGAAAGGACACTTTGCTGCACTGTACTGTAGTACAGGCGTACCCTACAAGAGCAAAACCACAAGTGCTACGGTATTATTGAGATGACAACACGTTTTTCTTTAAAATTTTGCATTTTCTCAGTAAATATATCACGTAATACTACAAAATCACTTACACGATATTAAAGTAACATTTACAGTATACAGATTTGCCACATGAGGGAAAGAAATGTAGCAATTGACCTCACCGAAATTAGCCACTTGTTTACTTATTTTTCTACCACTTATTAATAGTACAAGGTCATTTTCTCAGTAAATACTTATTACTGGTCTTCTAAAGCTATAGGCGAACAATCTAGAATAACTTCTTAGCCAGCGTCATTTTCGCTTTGGCCAGTATGTAGTGTACTGCCGTGTCACTCATCATTGTCTGCATACTCACTACTACACTAATTATTGGTTTTTGTAATTACTACACCAGGGTATCCACACATATTTACAAGCTTTTCTGACACTCGGAAGCATTCGTAGGTGTGGTAAGAATGGAAGAAGTCTCCCAACCTAGCATTCAGCGTGCAACATAGTTGCAATTTTCTTCCTCACGTTAACCTAAAAAAAATATTCATTATCTTACAATGTATACCCATATATATATATATATATATATATATATATATATATCTGTCTGTCTGTCTATCTATCTATCTATATCTATCTATCTATCTATCTATCTATCTATAATTATTTATATACTGTATATATATATATATATATATATATATATATATCTATCTATCTATCTATCTATCTATATCTGTGTATCTATCTATCTATCTATATATTCATATATATATATATATATATATATATATATATGCAATATATATATATACATATCACTTATTACTACAATGTCATTTACAAGGTACTGAAGTAGCACATTTATGCAGATGCCATGTGAGGGAAAAAAAAAAAATGTCGCACTTGACCACCAAAAGCAGACACTTATTTTCATATTTTCTAACACTTATTGCTAGAAATGCAACTACAGTGTCATTTTCTTTCTCTCTAAGTACTTATCTTTGGTCTTATAAAATAATAACGGTCCAGAATAACTTAAGAACGAGCATCACTGTCACTTTCGTTTGTGTGTAGTGTACTGCAGTGTCACTCACCATTGTCTCCTCAATCACTATGGCACAAAATTTATATTTTTTATACATAGTAAACCAGAAGCACTCTCCCATACAAAGGCTGACTTTGCACTTGGTACACATAGTCACATATGCTCTAGTTTTATCCAGTTTTCTCGTCACTTCCACCTCTTCCCCTTCGGAGTCGCTGTTAGAGGTATAACTTGGTGGAAACTGGTACCACTTGGGTGCCTGCGTTTGCTTCTTGACTTGTTGGGCAGTCGGGTAAGGGAGGTAGCTGGGGGAAACAGGGTAACATTCTCACTCTGTGGTGGCCAATGGGTGACTGAATTTTGCAACATCTTCAGACAGTCTGGGGGTTCCCGCTTGACCCACTCATTGATCATAAACTTGCATTAGGTGGGAATAATTGAGCACAAAAAGCACATTTCCCACGTTCTTCTGGAAGGACTGTACATACATTTATGTAGTCCGTCCAGAAGGACCATTGCAGTCAAAGGGTTAATGTCTCAATGGCCGTGGGTTCAGAAATTTGCGGGCTCACCTGGCCAGCTCCAGGTCCATTTTTTCAGGGTTCTGAAATCGATTTTTTCTTATAGATGTGAAGAGAATCGTCTTCCACATATACCAGTGTGTTCTTTTAGCTTCATAAGCCCATCCTATGGTTCGTTATGATTCATGGAAGATAACATAAATTTCACGAAATTCATTGCACATGTGCCAGTAACATGTAAACATACGGGCAAAAAGATCTGAAAAAAAGTGACCACCTGGGTGCTTGGGATGGTAGAGTAGGGTCAGGTAAACATACCAGTGACCTGCGTCCTCCTTCCATAATTGTTGCAGTTTTCAACAGTTTACACTAATTCATCATCACCGGCATGTTTACGATAAAGCGTCGCTCAACGCCGGTGGCCATTGAGAGGTTAAATAAGTGAACCAAAGATGGTACTTTATTCCTATGTGGCCCTGTGTTCTAGTTAGATTTATTGTGTGTGTGTGTGTGTGTGTGTGTGTGTGTGTGTGTGTGTGTGTGTGTTTATCTTAGATTAGACCTTTTTATCCTGTCTACATATCTACTTTTATCAGTCTTTTTTTTTTTTTTAATATTTTAATATTTTCTGCTCACACCACCTTCCCTTCGAAACTGTTTGAAATATCCGTACTTCTGTTTGGGAACTAAATTTTTGCTGCACCCACAGGGGTGGCGAGATATAGTGCTTGTCCCTGACTGTGTAACTTCCTTGCTTACTCACTCATTAGGTTACTCGGCTTCCTTGAAGAAAGGAGTCAAAACTCAGGGGTGTAGCCAGAATGTTCACAAGGGGGGGGGGAGAAAGATGTCCATAGATTCTTGAAAAGGTAGTGGGAGGCGATAGAACAAGCCGCTGCAGCTGGAGGGTCTGGGGGGGGCGCTGTGAGCCCCCCCCAGGAAAATTTGTGAAAATTAGGTACTTTCAGGGGCTTTCTGAGGCCTATGAAGGTATGTATTGGTTTATTTAGATGATAACTAATTATAGTGAAAATGGCGAAAAACAGAGCAAGAAAATGATTTTGGCTGACAAAAGAAACTTTTCCAATGATCTTTAAGGAATAAAAGAACAATAATGCATTTGGGAGCCTCATGTGCATTTTCCTCGCTTTCCCCAGAGTTGTTTCCCTCAAAACTTCAACCTACAGCTGTTCAAGTCTAACTGTTACAGATATTTTATGAATATAGGACACCAATAATCTGGTGTATGCATTATTATTTTTTATTAATTTGTTTTTCTTTCCTCTGTTCCGTTGTTAAAAAAATAATCCTAGCTAAGTTTGTTGGAGCCTGGAAATGTCAAAATTAATCTGATAAAAGGTGATAACAAAAACGTTTTATTGTGTTCTAAAGGAAAGCAATATAGTTTCCAATATTTCACAAATCTCTTAGTACCTCAAGACTCAAGTATCATATAACATATTAAGAACCACGTCCATAGTCCATACATCATCTATAATTATAAATGTGCCATGCATTGGAATTCTACCTACTTGGTTAAACCAAAAGTGTAAGCCTTGAAAATATGCTAAATTACTTAGACTTGTCTGCTATTTTTAATTGACATCTAAGGAGAAAGAGAGAGAGAGAGAGAGAGACACACACACACACACACACACACACACACACACACACACACACACACACACACACACACACACACACACACACACACACACACACACACACACACACACACACACACACACACACACCTGATTTCTACTTTGATCAAAGGCAATAAAAGTTCTAGCACTCATTCGAGCTGATCGTTTTCATACTTTGAACAGATATTGCTTAATAAATCATAGTTCTGATTAATTTAATTCGAAGAAATCACTGATTAACAAAAACATAAGATATTGTCGAACTCAGACAAATAAATTTTTTTCATTCATACTGGTAATCTATAACCGCTATATGAGCTAAAATGAAAAACAACAACAACAACAATTCTAGTTACATAATATGCTATCGGCAGTTTTGCATGCCATGACAGTACTGTATATTCATAAGAGGAGATCCAGTCTTCTTGTTTTTCTCTCTGAGAACCAATCCAAAATTATGTCTGCATGACGCTGACTCAGCACGATTTTCTCTCTCTCTCTCTCTCTCTATGTATCTCTATGTATACAGTATATATATCTCATCTCATCAGCCGTTTGAGTGTCCACTTAAGGACCAGCCTATATCAATCGAAGCGAGGACGATACAGCCAATGTATCTCTACCAAGTGGCTTAGGCCGTCTAGTAGAGATTGTATGTAGGGTGAGAAGTGCTTGTAAGTGTATTGTAATGTTGGAGTGGCTTTGGATGTGTGTGTAGTCTGTGAACCAAGAGTAATCGGCCCGCGCAAGCCGACTGGGTGCAAGCATACTTTATAGTATGCGACACTGGTTCAACCACAGCACCCTTGATGTCCGCCAATGCAGTACGTGGCCAGAAGAACGCTCCCAAAGTTTATTACCCTGGCGGGGCGCGAACCCTCGTTCTTCAGTGTACGAAAACGCACACTTTACCACTGTACCACAGAAGCTCCATATATATATATATATATATATATATATATATATATATATATATATATATATATATATAGATAGACAGACATAGATAGATATAAAGTGTTTTATTTATTTATTTATTTTACTTATTTTTAAAGATTTATTATTATTATTTTTTTTTTTTTTTTAGCCCCACACGATTTCAAGACCCTCAAGGGGGAGTGGGCACCGCCTCCTCCGTCCCACTGCTTCGCTACGTCCTTGTCAAAAACTGTAAGGAAAAATTTTTTGCAAAATGATAGACCACTCCCAGTGCCAGGTTTCAGGCAAGGAGACCCCTGAGGGTTGCCTCCCACAGGAGGGACAGCCCCCACTGGTTCTTGCCAAACTCGTTATGCATGGCCAAAGTTTTTGTCTGGAGAACATAGAAATTTGTATATAGACAGATTTTCACACCGACTACATTTTTGGACAGGGTGGAACCACTGAGGGTTGCCTCTCATGGGGAGGTGGCCCCTGTTTGTCCCAGCAAAGCCATTATGCATGGTAATAGTTTTTAACATAGGAATATATCTTGCATCTTGCTAGGTGTTTACCTTGGCCATGTTTTAGGCAGGGTGGGACCCTAGATGACCACCCCTCATAGAAGGGTGGTGTCCTCAGGGGAACAATGCCACAGCTTTTTTTGTTTTGTTTTTACCTAAGAATTTGAAAATTAGCACAATGGTAAATCTTTACTGGGATCTTAAGTTAGGCAAGGTAAGGCCCTCAAAAGCCACCCCGGAACTTTACTACTAGATTCAGGCCATATTTTAGGCAGGGTGGTATCCTTGAAGGCCAGCTCCATGGGGGGACTGTCTCCTGGTGGCGCAGTACCATACTGTAGTTTTCAATGGATTTGCCCAAAGTTTTGCACAGTAGTAGATCTTCAACTGGACCAGAGTTTATAGTGTGGGATCCCAAGGATTTGTCCCTCTGCCTCCCCTATAAATAATTATTTCTTTCCCCTGACAATTTCCAGGGATGGATGAAGCTATCAAAGATGCTTTTTGTCTTCCTCAGTTAATAATCATGTTCTGTTGTTCCTTCCATCATCTTTTGTAGAAAGATCATCTCTGTTCAGTATTTCAAGTCCTCTCACTCTATGAAATATCATGATTAAATCTTCCCTCGCTTCTCACTTTTAGTTTGTAACTTCATCATCTCCAACCACATCTTGTAGGACAGCTCCCTCGAGCTTGGTATCATCCTTGTGGACATCTTTTGTAGCAATTTCAGTTTATTTACACGTTTCTTAACATACAGTATGTACATTCGAGGAAGACTGGCTCCACGCCTTACGAAAACTTGTTTGATGATTGACTATATAATCATTGAACAGTATGAACAGCAGACAGTATTGAAACTTGTATGGTTATGATATATAATATTTTACCGATTTATTCATTCAGTAATACTACATTACCTACTGAATTGCATATCATGGAATCTTAATGGAAAGAAATTAATAATATAGCTACTATAAAGGGTGTGTGACGAAGTTACAGGAGTCAATATCCTCCTCCTTCACCGACCCCAAATCCTCCTTCTCCTCCCTCCTTTCCCCTCCCTCCGCCTGACCTTGCCGGCTTTATCTGCCAGTGTCACCTCTTCCTACAGAATGTTTCCACCTGCAATAAAGACTCTCACGTTTCCATTCGTGCCTTGCATAGAGAAGCAACAGTGTTGTATGTACACAATCACCGACAGATATGTTGATTTATACCCTCTACTGTATGCTTTACATTAACATTTACATTCATATCCATAATATAAAAGTGGATTTTGTGTGTGTGTGTGAGTGTGTGTGTGTGTGTGTGTGTGTGTGTGTGTTATGTGTCCTACTTTGGACATAGACCAATCAACCTCTTGCCTGGGGCCCAGTAGTCTTACGTGTTACGCACCGATCACCCCTTACGACATAGGATTTCAATATTTCTAGTGTCCACACCTTTTATAAATTATATCATATATTAGCAAAAGTTTGATGAGGCTGTATAACCTACCTGTCGACTCATCGGAGTGTGAAACTATCCCTGCATGGTATAAGAGATGGCATGTCAGCAGAAAATAAAGGATCTCTGAGACTAATCCTCCGACAGTACAGTTCAATATGGTTGCATTCAAACACACACGACTATAATCTGTAGCATTGACAACACAAGCTGTTTTCCCTTTCCTCAAAGCTAAGTCACTGAATACAAATCATCTCTAACATATGCTCGTGATATTCCTTTACGGTACACTCCCGTAGACACGAAAGCGCAAACGAAATACTAATTTGTTCGAAGTTTGCGCATGTCTGTGTGTGGGTATGTCTGTCTGTGTGTGTGTGTGACCATGTCTGTGTGTGTGCGTGTGTCTGTGTGTGTGCGTGTGTCTGTGTGTGTGCCTGTGTGTGTGTGCGTGGGTCTGTGTGTGGGTGCGTGTCTGTGTGTGCTCGTGTGTCTGTGTGCGTGTCTGTCCGAGCGTATGTATGTGTGTTTGTCTGTGTAATTCACCGGGTCGGTCAGGATCACTTGATGGTCGTGATCGTCAGCATTTTACGCTCCCGGAAGGGAGCTGAGAGCTCATATAGTCCGATCTAAGGGCAAGGCTGTGACCTTCACACACCCACACACCCGTCCCCTTGCTGAAGGGGGACTAACCACCCACTTCTTCAGTGAAACTTTTCGCAACCTGAGCGAGGCGCGAACTCCCGTCTACCAGATGGCAAGCGAGAACGTTACCACTGCGCCAGCGAGTGGTACGCATCTGTGTGCGTGTGTCGGTGTATGGCTGTGTATGTACGTTTCTTAGTGTTCGTATCTTACTGTCTGTCTGTCTGTCTGTCTCTGCCTGCGTGTGTGTGTGTGTGTGTGTGTGTGTGTGTGTGTGTGTGTGTGTGTGTATGTGTGTGTGTGTGTGTGTTGGAGCCAGCTGGTTGGGTAGATGAAGTTGGACTGGCGGGTGCATGGTTTGGTGCATTGCCATGGTGGGTGGGCAGGATGATTGGTAAGGGTGGGGTGGGTTGGCTAGGTAGGGTGTTTGGAGTGGTTTGAGGTGTGTTGCTGGGGTAGATGCGTTGGTGACTTTTTTTTTTCTTTCTTCCTAGCACCCGCAGATGATGTTATTCGGCTTAGGGAGGTAAGTCAGGTTGTGAAGAGGCTAATAGAGACTGTTTCTAACTCCGTCACAATGAATGACAAATAAAAGAAGACATTCAGTAAACTGTATAAAGATGTAGCGTTGGCAGTGCGTCCAAACCCATCTGAACAGGGTCGAGGCAGTAAAATAAACTGAATAAAGTCGTCTGGTACTGGAAAAAATAGGCTTAAAATGTCGTTCGTAGGTTGAACTGGTGAAAACATCATAATGTGCCCAAATTTGAAATCCTGGCTACTCGCAAACTCACCGAGATGAATGGAGAAATATCATCCAGGTTCAGTTTTATCGAAGTTACGGGTTTAGATTTTTTTTTATATTAACCCCCTCAACCCTCCCTGGGGGTAGGGGGGTTTCAAGAATACTCCCCCAATATCCCTGCTTGTCGTACGAGGCGACTAAAAGGGTTGGTTGTGGGTTAGTGCCTCACCCCGTAAAAAGAACTAAACAAGCGAATAAAGCGCCTCGGACCAGGACGGACCATACGTTGACGACTAAGGAACGGACAAAGGACATTCTGAGGGTGAGAACATGGAATGTGAGAGGAGTAAATGATGAAGTGAAAGAGAGAGAGATTGTTCATGTGCTTGAGGATGCAAGAGTGGATATATGTGGATTGACTGAAACTAAATGGGAAGGTGAATGGGTGAGAGAATGGGAATATGGTTTAGGAATATGTGTGGGAGTCAATGAGAATGAGAGGGCAAGAGAGGGAGTATGTCTGATGATAAGCAAGAAGTGGAAGGAGAATATAAGAGAGTATGGAACAGTGGGTGCAAGGATTGTATGGGTGAGGATGAAAGTAGGTATACAAGCGTGGGCGATTGTATGTGTGTATGCCCCGACAGAGGACCGAGTGGCAAGAGTGAGAGATGAGTTTTGGGCGAGAGTAGAAACATGTATGGACAAGTTTGAGAGGAGCGAGAGAGTGCTGTTGATTGGAAACATGAATAGCAAAGTTGGGAATGTACGAGTGGATGGAGTGGTTGATCAGTGGGGTGTGCCAGCTGACGTAGATGGGAATGGTAGTGCTTTGGTGGACATCTGTGCTGGTAAGGGGTTGGCAATAGCTAACACCTACTTTCGACATAAGATGATCCACCGGTATACATGGAGAGTAATGAGGAGGATGGATGGTGAACTTGTTGAACGAAAGGCAATGATAGACTACGTGTGTGTGGATGAGCGAATGAGAAGACAAGTGTTGGATGCAAGAGTGTGGAGAGGGTGGGGGAATGGAGTCTCGGACCATCACTTAGCGATGGCCAAGGTAAAGCTGTAAAGAAAATGGTTGAGGAGACGAAGGGGAAGACAGGAGGAAACAGCTCCTGTGAGAAGAGTGGAGAATTTGCATGATAGTGAGAAAATGGCAGAGTATAAGAGCATAGTGGAAGAAAGATTGGGAAGGTATGAGCTAGAGCAGATGGAAGGGGTGGAAGAAGTATGTAAGATATTTACAGAAGAGATAGGCGCAGCGTGTGAGGCGGTTTGTGGAGTGAGTAGGAGATGCAAGGGTGTGCAAGGGACAGCATGGTGGAATGATGAGGTGAAACGAGCTGTGGAACAAAAGAAGAAGGCATATAGTGAATGGTTAGCAAGTAGAGGTAGGGGAGAAGATGAGAGAGAGAGAAGAGAGAGGTATATGCGAGTAGGAGAAGGGAGGTGAAGAGACGGGTGAAGGAGAGTAAGAAGAAAGAGGATGAAGAGTTTGGGAGGAATCTGAGTGAAATGGAGGGAGAGTAAGAAATTGTTTTGGAAGGAGGTAAAGAAAGTAAGGCAGTGTGAAAGGGGAAATAGTAGGGGAGTGAAAGATAGGAATAATAGATTGTTAGTGGTGAAGTGGGAGAAATTGAGGAGATGGAAGGAGCATTTTGAGGATTTGTTGAATGTAGAGAGTGACAGCAGTGCTAGTATATGTGGTTGGGGAATGGCTGGGAGAAGAAGAGATGAGAGGAGGGAGGAAGAGATATGTAGGACGGAAGTAGTTGAAGCAATGAAGATCAAATTGGGAAAGGCCCCAGGAATTGATGGAGTGTGTGGTGAAATGCTTAGGTATGGGAGTGAGATTGTTGTGGAGTGGATATGGAAGTTGTGTAGATTGGCTTGAGAAGAGGGAAGGGTTCCAGAGGACTGGAAATCAGGTATAATTGTTCCTTTATATAAAGGAAAAGGGGAGAGAGAAGTATGTGGTAACCATAGGGGTATTTGCCTACTTAGTGTGACTGGTAAAATATATGGTAGAATACTCATTGATAGGGTTAGCCATATGACAGAGGAGCTAGTTGGAGAAGAACAAGGGGGATTTAGGAAGGGAAAAGGGTGTGTAGATCAGATATTTGTTCTAAGATGTTTAGTGGAGAAGTATCTAGAGAAGGGAAAGAAAGTGCATGCTGCCTTCATGGACTTGGAGAAAGCTTATGACAGAATAGATAGGCAAGGTATGTGGAAGGTATTAAGAATATATGGAGTGGAGGGGAAATTGTTGAGTGCTGTGAAGAGTATGTACGAGGGAGCTAGGGCTACGGTGCGAGTGGATGTTGAGCTGATTGAGTTCTTTGATCTCAATGTGGGACTGAAACAGAGTTGTGTGATGTCTCCATGGCTGTTTAATATATACATGGATGGGGTTGTAAAGGAGGTGCAAGGTAGGGCAGTGGATGTGAAGGTGGCTCTAATGAATGAGGGTGAGATTTGGAAGATTCCGGTGTTGCTGTTTGCTGATGATACAGTATTGTTGAGTAAAGATGAATGGGAGTTGCAAGGTTTGGTGAATGTATTTGGGACAGTGTGTACGAGGAAGAAGTTGAAAGTTAATGTAAACAAAAGTAAAGTTATGGTGTTTGAGAGGAATGAAGTCACAGAATGTACAGTGAGGTTGGATGGTGAGGATATGGAGAGTGTGAGTGCATTGAAGTACTTGGGTAGTGTGATGAGTAAGGATGGAACTTTGGGGGATGAAGTGCGTGAAAGGGTACAGCAGGGAAGCAAGGTTGTTGGTACACTGAAAGCAGTGATGAGAAATAGGGAGGTGAGTATGGAAGTTAAGAAGTCGCTGCATGATAGTATTGTGATTCCTACCCTGACGTATGGAAGCGAGGCGTGGACCTTGCAAGAGGGGAACAAGTCAAGAGTGAGAGCAGTGGAAATGAGTTACTTGAGAGGAGCATGTGAAGTGACATGGAGGGACAGGTTGACGAATGAAGAAGTGAAGGAACGTTATGGGGTGGATGCGGATGTGGCTGAGAAAATTAGGAGAAATACATTGAGGTGGTTTGGACGTGTGGAGTGAATGGAGAATGAAAGACTGACTAAGAGGGCGTAGGTAGGTGAGGTAGAGGGAGGGAGAGGGAGGGGTAGACCGAGGATGAGGTGGAGGGATGGAGTTGCGAGGTATAAGAGGGAGGGGGGTGAGTTGGGGGGAGGGTAGTCATATGGTGGGTGACAGAGCGACTTGAAGGCGTTTAGTCTGCGGCCACCCTTTGCGGGATTAGGGCGTCGGGCTAAAGATAGACATATAGAACCCTCTCAGGCTACTATAACTCATCCTGATCTGAATAAATCGTTTAGCGTTAAGTGCATTATAGTACTGGAGTCGTCTCGATCATGAGGAGGCTGGCCTCTTCATTTCGATGATTTTTTCCTCATTTCAACCACGCTACCACCGAACAGTATAAGTTAACTTCTGACTGATCTTTAGTAACGAAGGAGATAGTGAAGGTTAAATGCAAGGCTTCGTGAGTTACATAAAACTGTCTACAAAGATTAAAATAAAAAGAGCGTCATGATAGTGAAGAGATCAACCATACCTTGGCGCTGGCCTTGTGGTACAGTCATGCATTCAAGAATTCCATTTTATCCTTGACACATATAGGGCTAATTCCTGTGGACTGAGGAGGCTCCCGACCATCCCATCATTGCTCACGTGTTTTGAATATTGCACATTATCCCCTCGGCTCCAAGGCCTTTTTTTGTTCATTATTCTTGCCACCATTAAACGTTCATATTTAGCTTGGAAGTGACGTCTTTCGGTTAAAGAGTAAATAAATGAACATTCTAGCCCCATCTAAGGTTAATTAATCGTCCGGTGTTAGCGCTAACAAATTTAAAATGAGTCATTGGACTAAAGGGACCACCACCAATTACACCCCGGTCAGTCCCCTGACTCTTCCTTTCCCATCCCATTCTGTTCTAATCCTTGTGCACTAAATCTCTTTGAGAAAACTCCATCCCATTGCCAGCGCCGTTCCTCTTATGACGTCCGTGTTTGCGTTTCAAAACGAAAGAATCAAAGGCTGAAAAGTAGACAACTGTTGTCCTTTCCAGAAAAAAAACACTAAGAGGGAGCCAAACTAAGATCCTTTCAGATGGAGATATTTTCCAAAGACTGGAGGTCACAAGAAGAAGAAAAACAGATTGAGAAAGATATAAACACCATACCAGGCAATATTACGCCCTTCAGTCCAGTGACGCTTTATAAATTAATTATTGCTACTTTCCGATGATTACATTATATATATATATATATATATATATATATATATATATATATATATATATATATATATATATAGTATCTTTCACCATACCTGCGTTCTGGTGCCCTCTACCAGTTTTGGTAATTTGTAATTCGAAGCCTTGCACTAGACCACGGATGGTCCTTGGATATCTCAATGACTTTGTAATAACATTAACATAGCATTTTCATGGCTCTCATACCAGACTAATCTTATTAGGGCCTTGATTACAGCTTATCTTATTGAATCCGATATTCAACGTCCTTATTAAAATAAATGCGGCATTGACTATGATATACAATGAAAAGTACTTATAAGATATTGATCATGGAACAAAACACGCATACACACACACACACACACACACAAACTGGTCTCACCATTGCCTCCAATCCCCCTCTCCCCTCCCCCCATCCTCCCACATGACTGCGCCATCTATTGGATCACACAACCAAATCTAGATGCTTCACAGGCACTGTATCAGCGGCCTCGGGTTTAGTATAGCGCAAGGCAAGGAGCGTCGGTTTTGTCGGGCACTGGACATATTCTGTAGACGGAAAACCAAAAACAAATATCCTTACAGAAGTAATTACGTTCCTCTCATGCAAAATATTGTTTTTTAACTAATGTCAGTTTATTGCGGTCCGTTGGGAGTGAATGAGGTTGCAGGAACTCGTCTCCTTAGATCAGAGAACCATTGTAGTTATTTGGGTAAATGATCCTCTGTGCAGTCGATGCGTATAAATCTTTCTCGGCTTGCTAAATAATCTATGAAACTTTTAGGAAGATAATTATTATCTTTGCAACAAATTTTTAAGATATTATATTATTAATGATAGAGATATAACATATGAATATAATTTCATCCCATCCTGAGTGAGGAGTAGACTGTAGCACCAGTCGAGCAGGGCAGTACTCCCGAGGTGGATGGAAAGCTGATGACAGGGAGTGCTGGAGCTCCCGTTTTATCAGCCCTCAGGACTAGTTCCTGACCATCCCCCTTTGCTGAACTTTTTCAGTGTCTCAGTTACACAGAGAGTAGGCCAGCATGCTCTCCAGTACAAATTTCTCTAACTATCTACACCAAACTTCATGCACAGTACACACTACACTTCCTTTTCCAAAATTCAAAAAATGGCGTATCATCACCAAGCCTCGGAGTCCCCAGGGGGGGGGGGACCATAAATGCCCCCACCATCCGCCCCTTTCCCGGTGACGACTCGAGGTGCCTGGAACCACTGTCTGACTCTCTTCTTCTTCATTTCTGCAACATTCGCGGCCTTTCCTCTAACTTTCGCTCTGTTGAGCACCACCTCTCCTCCTCTAAACCTCACCTTTTTCTAACGGAGACTCATCTGTCTGAGGCAACTGACAGCAAACCCTTTTCTGTATCCTCCTACTTTCTCTATACTCATTTCAAGAGCAAAGGTGGCTATTGTGTATATATACGCAACGACTTATCTTGCTCTCGTGTTCCTGAACTCGAATCTTCTGAATTCTCTACACTCTGGCTTCGGCTTTCCTGTCATTCTCTGACTAAATATATCTGTGCTGTTTACTTATCCCCTAATTCTACTGACTATCAAAAATTCTTCGACTATCCTGCTTCTAGGATGGAACACATTCTATCCATTTCTCCTTTCTCTGAAATCTCCATTCTAGGAGATTTCAATGTTCACCACTACCTTTGGCTCTCCTCTCCTTTCACTGATCCACCTAGTGAACAAGCCTACATCTTTACTATCCTTAATGACCTAGAGCAGCTTGTACAGCACCCTACCCGTATCCCTGACCGCCTTGGAGAGAGCTCCAACACACTTTACCTCTTCCTCACAACTAATCCTTCTGCTTACTCTGTTAATCTTTTCTCTCCGTTGGGCTTCTCCGATCACAACCTTATCACCTTAACCTGTCCTATCACTCCGGTACAGCCTGTGGACTGTCCAGGGAAACGTCGTCTGTGGCATTTTGGAGCTGCGGACTGGGAGGCCCTCAGGCAGTACTTCTTTGATTTTCCCTGGAATGATTATTGCTTCCATGGCCGGGAGCCATCTGAGTGTGCCTTGCGCATTATGGAGGTTATTCTCTCGGGCATGGAAGCATACATTCCTTTCTCATATCCTTTGACTAAACCAAGAAAGCCTTGGTTTAATCACGCTTGTTCTAATGCTGTCCGCAACAAGGAGAGGGCCTACAAAAGGTACGGGAGCGAAACCACCCCTGAATCACATCATCTTTACGTTTCTGCCCGGAATCGTGCTAAGTCTGTTCTTCGCTCTGCTAAAATAATTTCATCCATACTAAATGCTCTCAACTCTCCAACTCGAATTCTTCCCGCTCCTTCTGGCACCTTGCCAATAACCTTTCTAACAACTTTACCTCATCATCCTTCCCTCCTCTTTTCTACTCTGATGGTTCTGTAGCTATTTCTTCTACTGATAAAGCAGATCTCTTCGCACAGACTTTCTCCTCCAATTCCACTTTAGACGATTCCGTTGCTGTTCCTCAATCACTTCCCCCCTCTGACTTCCTCATGGCTGACATTAAAATTTCTTCAGCTGATGTATTTTCTGCCATCACTGGCCTCAGTACTAACAAGGCATATGGGCCTGATGGGGTCCCTCCTGTTGTTCTCAAGAACTGTGCTTCTGTGCTTACACCCTGCCTAGGCAAACTCTTTCGCCTTTGTCTGTCAACTTGTACCTTTCCTTCTTGCTGGAAGTTTGCTCTCATTCAGCTAGTCCCAAAGAAGGGTGGCCACTCCCAACCCTCCAACTATCGTCCAATTGCTTTAACGTCCTGTATTTCAAAAGTTTTCGAGTCAGTTCTCAATAGAAAAATTTTATGGCATCTTTCCTATCACAACCTTCTTTCTGATCGTCAGTAAGGGTTCCGTCAGGGATGCTCCACTGACGATCTTCTCACTTACCTTTCAGACTCCTGGTCATCCTCCTTTCGGGACTTTGGCGAAAGCTTTGCCATTGCACTTGACATCTCAAAGGCTTTCGATCGAGTCTGGCATAAATCTTTAATTTCCAAACTGCCCTCCTACGGTTTCTATCCTTCTATCTGTGCTTTCATCGCTAGCTTCCTTGCTGGTCGTTCTATAGCCGCTGTTGTAGACGGCCATCGTTCTTCTAGATCAATCAACAGTGGTGTTCCTCAGGGCTCTGTCCTATCACCAACTCTCTTCCTTTTATTCATCAATGATCTTCTAAACTGAACATCTAACCCTATCCACTCATACGCTGATGACTCCACCCTTCACCTTTCCATTCGGTTCCCGCTATGCCCATCTCAGCAGTTACTTCAACAAACAAGGGATGAGGCTATGGCACACCTAGTGTCTGACTTGGCTCGTATCTCTGACTGGGGTAAAAATAATCTGGTTGTTTTTAATGCATCTAAGACTCAGTTCTTACACCCATCAACCCGACAGAATCTTCCACAGGTATACCCATTAATGTTTAATAATATTCAGCTTAGTCCTGCATCATCCCTGAACATGCTTGGAGTTTCATTTACTCGGAACTTATCTTGGAAAGATCATATTACATCTCTTGTAAAATTTGCGTCCAAGAGATTGGGTGTGCTAAGCCGACTCCGCTCTTTCTTTACCCCTGCACAACTGTTGACTCTATACAGGGGTTTTATCCGCCCCTGTGTGGAGTACAACTCTCATGTGTGGGGAGGCTCCCCACATACAGCTCTTCTCAATTGGGTGGAGTCAAAGGCTTTTCGTCTCATTAACTCTCCTCCTCTTACTGACTCCCTCCAACCTCTGTCTCTTCGCCGCACTATTGCATCTTTATCTCTTTTCTATCGCTACATTAATGGTCACTGCTCCTCTGAACTGTCTGCTTACATTCCTCCACCTCTACGACGGGCGCGTAGCACCCGTCTGGCAGCAAACTCTCATCCCTTTTCTGTCTAACTCTCTAATGCAAGAGTTAACCGTTACTCCCAGTCTTTCATTTATGCAACAGGTCAACTCTGGAACTGTCTCCCTCTGTCTGTATTTCCTGCTGCCTATGATCTCCAGTCTTTCAAACGCAGTGTGTCCAGGCATCTCAAAATGATCGGATCTTGAATTTGGCTCTCTAGTGTATTTTGTTTTTCTCTTGGAGGGAACTGTTACTGCGGGCTTATGGCCTTTGGTTCCTTCTTCCTCGCATTAAAAAAAAAAAAATGGGAATAAAAAGTGCTCAGAGAACACAGTGACGCCTCACCTGAACTTTAACCTTGAGTCTTTAACTGAATCTTTGAACAATCTGCAGCAAATGTGAATAATTTTTCTCATCCCAAAATACAGCATATGAGCCAAGTTTGATCCAGATCTGATCAAGCTTTCGTGAGGTAACACTGCACCCTGAATACTTTGAGCACGACACAATCTATCATTGATCTACAGAAAAGTCAGATAACCTGTTTCAAGACACACAGAATGAATGTGCAAAAATTATGCATCTCATTCGGTGTTCATGATATCTTTTTTTTTAAACATATATACTTAGATGAATAGATACTCAAAAAGAAAATGACTCACAATAACTCCACCGCCAGCACTGACTAAAGTATGACAGGTGTGAAGTCGTGAGTATACTCGCACAAGGGGTAAAGAGGGAGTTTGTTGATGAATGGAGAGGAATAAGCAAATAGTCTCTCTCTCTCTCTTTTTTTTTTTTTTTTTTTTTTTTATAAAGCTATATCTAAGCTTACAAACTTCTTCAAGTAGAGTTACATAATTAGAACAAACATTACATGCCCAAGGTAATATAGTTCTATTTTAATTAATTTTGTATATCATGGGAGAAAACCTACATCATTTTAAGCCCCTCACACGCACACACACACACACACACACACACACACACACACACACACACACACATAAAAACACGAGCCGCTCAGATCTTTACAGCTGCAATCATGGGCAATAATAATAATAAAGTTGTGTAGTTTCTTTCTGTGCATTCAGAGAAAACATGGAAACTTCATACTCAGTCGTGTGATACGTATGTCGATTTCGTTGAGACTTACTTTCCCCTATTTCTGATCGTTTTAAGTTTGGGAGGGGGGGCTGATTCCCCACAAATTACTAGAAAGGTAATTTTTCATTCATTCATTCATTGCCAGACGCCATGTATCCCAAACGGGGTGGCCAAGGGCTTAGAGTTAATTGTTTTACAGGGAGGGGCACTAATCCTCCACCAACCCCACTTGACACGTAGGGATGCCAACAGCATCTGGTGTTCCCAGGCGGTCACCCAACCAAGTACTAACCAGACCCAACGTTGCTTATGCTCCCCAAATATGGCCTTACAGATGAGAGTCCATGTACAGCATACAGGGTATATACTAAGATGTCAGAGCCATATCTGCAGGTCTTTTACAAATTAGAGATTTTAAAATCCTCAGGAGGGCTGACAACCTCTAAAAATCATGGTTGGAAAACTGTATTTAGTGGAAGACTTTCCCATTAACCAAAAAAAAAAAACTCTCCTTGGAAATGTCATTCAAACCCCGGTTCATTTTTATTTATTTTATATCGCACTGATAAGAGTCCACTGTACAACTTGCGCTACGATAGCAAAGCCACATCTGCCCTCCTTTCACCTTTTTTTTTTTTTTTTTTTTTTTTTTTTTTTTGGAGTGGGCTGATCCCCCACCCCCCCGAGAAATATATAATGGTTGGGAAACTGTATATAGTGGAAGACCTTCGGAGTAACCAGACGAACTCACCCAGGAAGTTTCATTCAAACCTTTCTCGTATTTCACACTAAATTTACAACATATGCAATGCCACGCTGTTGCAACTCTCCATCTGACCAAGCACATATCCCCCACCTTCCTGCACACCTAACCAAGTGCGTTACAGCCCTCACCCCCCTCAACCTTTTCTGTTAAAGATGGGTGTAAGGAGAACGCCTTGATGACACATAACATGGACCTTTCAGATTCCTTGCGCAGGTCGCACTGAAATCTTTGGAAAAATTATTTGTTCTTGCTTTTTCATTATTAAAAAAAAAAAAAAAAAATTACTTGACACAGCATTCTAACTATCAAAAAGCGCCAGTTCACTATAAGACACATAACTATGTGCTATTTCATGAGTATACAATGAATACTTTCTGAGTTCTGGCCCGGAAACAAAATCTCAAAGCCTGGCCTGCCGCCCAGCTCTACACATGGGCACCTACTGATCTCAGTGATAACACCATTCCCTGACTTTGTCAGATGGACGGTAAAAAGATGACAGAGAAATTCATCATCATCATCATCTCAGCTACCACCACCACCATTATCGTCATCATCATCATCAACAACTTCCCAATAAACCATCATCCATACCACCATCATCATCATCATATCATCATCTACACCACCACCACCACCAGCGTTATCATCATCATCATCTCGACTACCACCACCATCCATTACATTTCAGCAAACACTGCCACTACTTTCATCATCATCATCTCAACTATCATCATCATCATTATCTACCACCATCATCATCGTCGTCGTCATTACTACCACCATCACCAACTCTACCATCATCATAATTGCTGTTGTCGTCATATCAGCTACCACCATCATCATCATCATCGTCATCATCATCAATGTTGCAATCCTCCATCTGACCAAGCACATATCCCCACCTCCCTGCACACCTAACCAAGTGCATAATGGCCCTCACCCCCCATCCCCTCTGTATAACACAGAGGCATTAAAACATAAAAATTTCAATAGTTCATCCATGGTAACATAACCTGATCCCTTCAGATTTCTTGCACAGGGTGCATTGAAATCTGAGTTTTTTTTTTTTTTACTTTTTCATTATTTCCAAAAAAAAAACTGCTTCAGACACAGCATTCTACTTATTAACCCTCTCGTGCACGCATAAATTTTATAAGTTTTGTCGACACACGATTTTACTCCCTCCCCCTCCCCGCCAGCACACCCTCGCGCCGCAAAAAACAAATATTCTCGCCGTATTTTCGCCACCCAAACCTCTATATATTTCCATGAAACCTACATGTCTTATTCACCGATGTTTGTTCTAGCCGAGAAGCGAAAAGAAAATACTGAAAAATAAGAATAAAAGTACATTAGGCCACCATGAATAAGCATTTCTGAACATCAATTTCAATTCCCAACATCCTAGTTCGAATGTTTTCCATCATACAGAAAAATTTTATTAGAAGTTTTGATAGAGAATTTCATCAGCTCTCTATTGGGAAAGTCCGGGTATAATAAGATTTGTAGTTTTCGAGAAAATAGCCTAAAACTGAAAGCCATTTTTTTGAAAAAAAAAAAAAAAAAAAAAAAAAAATGATTTTTGTGCAGGGAGCTTTTCTGCAAAAGTTTTCTTGCACACGTTATGTTTTTATTACATAATCTTGTGTAGAATTTCATAAGCTTTCTCATGGACCACGCCGATTTTTGATAGGCCTCATAGCTTCCGTGTAAATAGCAAAAAACTACTGGGTACTCACGGCCGTGCTGCACTTTCGTCATGTGCACACAACCCTTATATTCCCGCCTATGTAGCAACGACTTTTCATCAGAGATGTTACATTGGTATCTCCTGTACATATGTAGAATTCCCTGATCTTTATCATGGTTCCTACAGGAAATCGATACGTCCAATAGTTTTCGAGTAAATGGACGACAAATGTAGAATACTCCTCGCCCGCAAGCGAGACAAAAACACTCCCTTTCCCTGCCTCACCCACACTTACATATTTTCGCTCGTTAGGTTTTATTATTTTCTTCTTTTACTCAAAGTATACACGTAAAATAACCTAAGCTTTTTGACATTGCTCTCAGAAACTCGACAGGACCACCAGTCTTTTTGCTAGGTATTGATACTGAAGCTGAATTTTCTTCAATCTTATATGTGTATATGTAAAAAACAATACTTATTTGTGTAAAAAATATAGAAATATAGAAATAGGTCAATATACAAATCAACAAAATATGGATTTCACTTCCTCCAGAGGTGTTGAGATGTAGGCAGGACCTTGAAAGGTTTGAAGACGAGGAGTTATGTAGTGTGTGTGTGTGTGTGTGTGTGTTTGTGTGTGTGTGTGTGTGTATTTTGTTCTCTCCTCCTTGCACTACACATGCAATGCACCTAATAGATTTCTTCACGAACATTCGCTGTACAACATACATATATATGTGTGGCATATTTCTTGTTTCTGATCCTTGTGCTAGGTTTTCGCTAAGTCAGTCAATGCACGCAATATTTCTCAGTGAACACTCGCTGCACTGTTTTATTCGTATGTTTCACATTAGACCATACACAATATAGCACTGTCTGAGATTGGTACAATACCTTTTCACTGAAGTCTGTGATTGTGTGGCATATTTGTTGTCTCTGATACTTGCGCTAGGTCTGAGCTAAGTCAGTCAATGTACACAATATTTCTCGACGAACACTCGCTGCACTATTTTATACGTATATTTCACACTGAACCATATGCAATATAAAACACTATCACATGATTCCATCCCAACCTCCTCTATTATTCCCTTCTTGGCTCAATGGCGTACGTAACCGCTTGTTTCCTTTGCAACTATGGCATACACAATGCCTGCTTTGGTAGGTCAGTTATTTCACTAATCCAGGCACTATATGTTTCACAAAATATAAGTACTGATTTCATTGCAAAGGTAAAATACTCACATCATTTATGGGCAGGGTGAAGCAGAGTGGAAACCCCATTATAACAAACCACACTCCTGCCTCTAGGCCTAATGGTTGATAACCGGCCCCAGTGCTTTACAAACAATATATCTACATTCCATAGACACAATCACTTCACATTATAGTAAAAAACCCTGTACAATCACAATATTTCAATAATGGCTTCTGCCTCAGGCAGGAGGGGGAAAATGGCAGATTTAAAGGGACGACTGACAGCAGCGCTACACTTCAGCCCGCCTGGTCGTGAGATACTGAGGTTTATCTGCTGTGCATTGTCTCATCACAGCAGTCATAGTGTTGCCAAGTGTTCACCTCGGAAGAGAGACGCACCCACTAGAACGCATCAAAATTTGACGCAAATTGGCCCAAAACTTTCCTTTTGATGGCATATTTTCTGCTTAACCCCTAAAGTACTAATCTCATCAATTGGGCTTTTTGGGCAATTTCTTAAAAGGACAAGCAACACCAATCGTACAACATCCACAAAAAACTGGCGGCAGCTGGCTCCACCCCAGCTGTGATGCAGATGGCTTCTAACCAATCAGAACTAAGTGTTGGACACACCAGAGGGGGGACCCAGACCCATCCCCACGCAGTGGGGGCTGTACCCCCATCTCCCTCTCGCCACGTCCCTCTACCCCACTACCTTGTTGCTACCCTACCTCCCACCGCTCTAATCACCACCACCACCACTCCCACACCCTCCTCATACATCACCCCCCTCCCATGTGGATCCCCCCATGACTGGGGGAGGGTATTTCTCCCCTACTCTCCCTCCATGTCCCCGTACTCCACTGGGGCCCTTCCTTTGTGTCTGGTGGTGGTCTCCTCCCATCCCTCCATCCCCATACTCCCCCTCCTGGCCTTACCATCTTCCACAACCACCCCAAACCCCCCACCCCCACCCCTACCCTCACCCCCATTCCCTAGCACACAGTATCTTTACCTCCCCAGCCTCGAACATTGCGTATTTTTTACGCTTGATGGCGCATGTTTTTGAATCATTACCTGTAATTTATTCGTGTCTTTGCATACAGATATGCACATCACAATTACTTTAGCTTTCTTTATTCGAAACCCAATCGAAAAAGAAATTTTATTTTATGCCGACGCATGCAAACATGTTGGAGCCTTCAAAAACGAAACGAAACGAAAACTAGCTAGATTTGACAGCTTGGAAGGGAGGGGAGGGGAGGAAGGAGGGGAAAGGGGGAAGGGGAGATTAGGCGAGGGGAGGGAAGGGAAGGGAGGAAAGAGGAGGAGAGGGATGGGAAGGGGAGGGATGGGACTGAAGGTATGGGGAGGGGAGGATAATTTTTACTATTTATCATATTTTTATTGGGGGGTTCATGACCATTTTCCCTAGCTAGATTTGGCAGCTCAGCAGGGAGGGGAGGGGGTAGGGGAAGTTCGGTGAGGGGAGGGGAGGAAAGAGGAGGGGAGGGAAGGGAAGGGAAGGGAAGGGGAGGGAGGGGAATGGAGGTATGGGGAGGGAGGGGAATGAAGGTATGGGGAGGGGATGATAATTTTTACTGTATATCATTTATTGAGGGGGGGGTTGTCACCATTTTATTTTTTTCTAAGCCCATTACATTGGTCTATAACATTAATACATTAAAAAAAAAAATTGATTGGTGATTTTTGTATTTTTGTGAAGAAAACAAGTGCAAGCGGCGTGTTTTTCTCGCCGGGGCCGTGACGGGTAACTATTATAAACTTTGACAGGCCATAGCTCGGTAACTATTGGGTCTAGAACAGTGGGGTTTGCGTTTTCAGGTGTGTAAATTCAAGCTCTATAAATTGGGCATAAAACTTTTAACCTTTGACAAAGTCAAAAAATAGGCCTGTTTTTGCGGCCTGGGGGACAGTCGAGGCTGGAGAATTGCGTACCCTAGGGGTTAACAACGCGATTCGCGTCTTCGTGTGTTTACATGCCAAACCACAAAGAACGTGATTTGTGTCAACATGCCTCGAAGGGTTAAAAGGAACCGGTTCACAATAAGACACATAACTGTGAAAATTTCGTGACTCTGTAGTTAATATTTTCTGAGTTTTGCTCCGGAAATGAAATCTTTATGCCAATTTACTTTTTCATTATTAAAAAAAAAAAACTACATATAACACATCATTCTACAGTATTTGTCAAAAGGCACTAGTATGCTGTAAGACACACTGAGAATTGCTCTGGAAACGAAACCTCTACACCTGGCCAGCCACCCTGCTAACCAACTCTACTGACAGATGTCAGTGATAACAATGCCTTCCGTAGATTTTGTCAGGTGGTGGGTAATAATCGAAAACAGTTAAACATACTTCATTTTATAAAGAAGATTCTTTTTCTCAGCTTATCAACCGTGGAATCATGTTAAGCAAACATTTATAAGACAGTTTGAATACCACCTAAAAAATAAAACTTTCTCTTTACATGGAGGTATAGTACAGGGTGATTCACTAATCAGTGGCTTATGGATAATTTCAATATGTTAGTTATTAACCCCTTAAATGCGCATCGTCTCGTTTGCCACGCTCAGCAAAAAGGACATAACGGCAGATCGTCGCATTTGCAATTCTAGTAAATTTTGAATAACCGTGGGCAAGCAGGCTCCAGCTGGTATTGTCTATCAGTACCACCACCCTTTAGCTACAATTAGCATACTTTACCTTTGTACTACTGACCTCAGTTGTTGCCAAGGATCGCGTTTTTCCCCCGTCCCCCCCCCCCACGGCCCGGCCAGCCTGGCTGTGATACATGGCAGCGCTCTGAGTGCTCAGAACTGTAAATCTGTGCTCTCCTCTCACAAGCAGTTTATGTTAATAGGAAACGCTTGTTTCCTCAGTTGTAACACTAGTTTTTTTTCTCACGGTTTGCCCCTGTTTAGCGTCAGTTTATCGCAGGCTTTCAAAGTGACATTATGGCGAGTTCTAGCTCTTCTGAGTCAGTGCAAGCGGCTGACAGGAACGAGAATAAAGTGGTGGGCATAAGGCAGAATAAAAAGCGCGCCGTGGTGATCTTTTGGGATGTAATATGATTGAAAATAATGTAGTGTACATGTTTTTAGCTGTGAAAATGGAAATGTTTGTTGAGTGACGGGAAGACCGCCGCCGCGGTGCATGTCGGCCATATGCTCCGTTGATTTTAGCTTTATTTTCAGTGCTTATTGTACAAATACGGATTCCAAACTACCTTTACGTTGTAGTATAAAGTTTACTGTGACAGAATGAGGCTGTGGTAGAGGGGAAACCGGGTTGCTGGAGGTGTGAAAGTGAAGATTTGGTTACCCAACTTTGCAAGCCTCCACAAGTCCTTGGGTAGTCCACGAAGGCTCAACACCTGTCTCTGGAGAAAGCTGAATGTAAGTACTATCTGCCATACCAAGTATAATGTTCTAGGGTTAATCTCTGATTTTTGGCTAATATTTGTGTTAGGAAGAATACTGCCACCGTATTCCCTGCATGTTGTAAAAGGCGACTAAAAGGGGCGGGGTGAGGGGACTTGGGACCCCCTCCTCTGTTTTTTAGTTCCTAAAAAGAGACAGGCCAGAGAAAGGGATGGGGGATGGAGTTATCCCCGTACCCTGAAGATTGGGTCTATGAATGTGCGTGGATGTAGTATGATTGAGGCTAAAAGGGAGGAGATTGGGAGAATGTTTGTGAGAAGAAAGTTGGATGTGTTAGCTTTGAGTGAAACGAAGATGAAAGGGAAGGGGGAATCTATGTTTGGAAGTGTGAATGGAAGATTGTCAGGTGTTGATAGAGGCAAGAGGAGGTGTGGCCTTGTTAGTGAGTCCGGAAGTACAGCAGTGTGTGATTGAATGGAAGGAGGTGTCATCGAGACTGATGTGGGTGAAAGTGAAATTTGAACGTGAGTTGTGGGTGTTTGTGAGTGCATATGGGCCTGGTAGTGAAAGGGATGAACAAGAGAGGGAGTCTTTCTGGAATGATGTTGATGAGTGTCTGCAGAGTTTTGGAGCGAATGTGAATGTGGTAATGATGGGAGATCTGAATGCTAGAGTGGGAAATGTAGCAGTTGAAGGTGTAGTTGGTATGCATGGTGTGCCTGGAAGAAATGAAAATGGGGAACGAATGATAGCGATGTGTGTTGAGCGAGAGATGGTGATTGGGAATACGCTGTTTGAGAAGAAAGATATTTATAAGTATACATGGGTGAGACAGGAGGGTGGAAGGGTTGTTGATAGAGCTTTGATGGACTATGTGGTTGTGTCTAGGAATGTAATAGGAAGATTGTTGGATGTGAGAGTTCTAAGAGGGGAGGGTGGAGGTATGTCTGACCACTACCTGGTGGAGGGAAAATTAAGAGTAGGTATGAGATGGGTGAGAGCTAGGAGGGTTAGGTGTGGCAGGGAGTTTTGAAAGTGAGTGAGTTGGATAAAAGAGAGAAAAAGATAGAGTATCAGGAGAAATTGAAAGATGAGTGGAACGCAGTGAAAGATCGGGAAAATGGCAGCGTGGAGGAGGAATGGCAGTTGTTTAAGAGTGCTGTGGTGGGGCATGCAGAAGAGGTGTGTGGTGTGAGACGTGTGGGTGGTGGTGTAAGAAAAGGAAGTGAATGGTGGTGCGAGGAAGTAAGTATGGCTGTGGCCGAGAAGAGACGTGCATATGAAGTGTGGCTGCAGAGGAAGGATGAGATGTCATATGAAAGGTATAAGGAAAAGAGGAATAGAGCGAGAAGGGCTGTGCGTGATGCTAAAGTGGCAGCAGATGAGAGGTGGGGTAGGCGGCTGACAGAGAATTTTCAACAGAATAAGAGAATGTTTTGGAAGGAGGTGAAAAGGGTGCGAAAGGGAGAGTCTGGGAAGGAAGAACGAGTAAAAGCAGAGGATGGAAGGATGTTAATTGAGATGGATGCAGTAAGGAAGAGATGGGCAGAGTATTTTGAAAGATTATTAAATGTAGAGGAGGAAAGGGTGGCTGAGATTGTGGCGGATGGAAGGGTGCAAGGAATAAATGTGTTGGGAGAGTTGAATGATTCTCTGATCACGAAGGAGGAAGTGGAGAAGGCAGTAAAGGAGATGAAAACAGGGAAAGCTGCAGGTATGGATGGGTGTGCTGTGGAATGCCTGAAGGGTGGTGGAGTGACTCTTGTTGACTGGTTAGTAAGATTGTTGAATGTGTGCTTTGAGAAAGGTATGGTGCCAATTGACTGGGCAAGTGCTTGTGTGGTCCCGTTGTATAAAGGCAAGGGTGATAGGTATGAATGTACTAGCTTTAGGGGTATAAGTCTGTTGAGTGTTGTTTGTAGGTAAGGTGTATGGTAGAGTGTTAATTATGAGAGTTAGAGAGGGTACAGAGGGAGTGATTAGTGATGAGCAGTGTGGCTTTAGGAGAGGGAGGGGATGCGTTGATCAGGTGTTTGCTGTGAGACAAGTGTGTGAAAAGTATTTAGCGAAAGGCAAGGATGTGTTTTGGGCATTTATGGATTTAGAGAAAGCGTATGATAGAATTGATAGGGAGGCTTTGTGGACTGTTTTAAGATTGTATGGACTTGATGGTAGGTTACTAAAAGGGGTGAAAAGTTTTTATGTAAATAGTAGAGCATGTGTAAGAGTGGGAAATGCTGTGAGTGATTGGTTTCCCGTGAGAGTGGGGCTGCGACAGGGATGTGTGATGTCACCTTGGTTGTTTAATATTTACATGGATGGTGTTGTAAGGGAGGTGAATGCAAGAGTTTTAGGTGGTCTGAGTCTGGTAAATGTTGATGGTGGAGATTGGAATCTGAAGCAGCTGCTTTTTGCAGATGATACTGCACTGGTGACTGATTCAGAGAGATTGAGACGGTTGGTAGAGGAGTTTGGAAGGGTGTGTGAAAGGAGGAATTTGAAAGTAAATGAGAATAAGAGTAAAGTGATGAAGTGTACGAGGTTGATAGATGGTAGGGGGATGAATATAGTTTTGAATGGTGAGTTGCTTGAGGAGGTAGATTATTTTAAATATCTAGGGTCACATGTTGCTGTGGATGGAAGAATAGATGCAGAGGTGAAGTTTAGAATAAATGAAGTAGGAAAGGTGCTGGGAGGAATGAAAAAAGTGTTTAAATGTCGTTCACTTAGAATGTATGTAAAGAGAAGGCTGTATGAGGGTGTTGTGGTACCGACTGCATTATATGGGGCTGAAACATGGAATATGGGTGTAGCAGAGGGGAAAAGTTTGAATGTAATGGAGATGAGGTGTCTGAGGAGTATGTGTGGAGTGACGCGTATGGATCGGGTGCGAAATGATGAAGTGCGAAGGAGAACTGGAGTTGTTCAGGAGATGGCTGGTAGAGTTGAGCAGAGGGTGTTGCGATGGTTTGGGCATATGGAGAGAATGGATAATGAGCGATTGGTGAAAAAGATAACTAGATCTGATGTGAGAGGTGTAAGGCTGAGAGGAAGACCACGAATAGGATGGATGGACAATGTGAAGAGAGCGCTGGATGCGAGAGGGATGTCTGTTGAGCAAGGAAGAGTGGCTGTGCGTGACAGAAATAAATGGAGAGAAATTGTGAATAAATAAGTGATGACGCAGCCCTGAGGGGATATTCTCCCGCATTTGGTCTGATCAGCTAGTCAGGTCAGGTGCGGGTAAGGGGATGGGTATGTTATGATGTGGCAGGAGTAAACCAGTTCTGCTGTCGGGCCCTGCTGCGGATGTCACTGATTGCATTGCGCAGTTGACCCTTGTGCGGTGTGGTGCGGTGAGGATCTGTCCGTTCTCCCCTTTGGGGCTAAGATGTGAATGAATGTGTTTAAATGGATAAGTAAATGGAGAGTGTGTCGTCCTGTCTCGGCTACCTCCCTTTCCTTGGGGGAAGCAGCTTAGGTATATAGATAGATAGATAGATTTTCCTACAGGTACTCAGACCGCGATACAACCCCGCCACTCAGGGAGGTTCGACTGTTCACGGCCGCGTTTAAGGGGTTAATGAACCGATTCAAATGAAATATGGCACTTACTTTATTTTGTTATACTTTACCAACAGTAACACCAAGTTTTGAATGCAGTCTCTTTCACTGTTTATACATAATTAAACCCAGTGTTCCAAAGTAGTGAGCCTTCAGTGCAACTCACCCAGTGGGATGGTTGCATCCCACCCCCCCAAATGTTTTCTTTCAGCCAATCAAATGTGCTAGTTTTGTTTTTAAGTCCATTACCCTTAACTTCTCCCCACACTTTTTTTTTTTAAACATAAATCAGGCTATTTGAAAATACATGGTCAGTTACTGAGCATGACACGGTCACTATATCAATGCAGTTCACTGTGTAACGCCCACTCTGCGCCGCCCTGGTGAGACAGAGTAGAATTTCGTTCCTGGCAGGTTGAGAAGCTTCTCTAATGCAGTAGCCTATATGACATACAGAACCAAATTTGTATGTTCGGAGTTTCATTTAAAATCGTTATTAATAATGGATATACTGGGGACATTTTGAGCCGTCAGATTAGAGACTCACCCTGAAGTATGCAATATGTTGGGCACTGAATATATATATATATATATATATATATATATATATATATATATATATATATATATATATATATATATGTATCATCATGATCAGCCGTTTGAGTATCCACTGCAGGACCGGCCTATCCCGACTTCGAAGTGGGGACGATACAGCCAATGCATCTCTACCAAGTGGCTTAGGCTGTCTGGTAGTGATTGTATGTAGGGTGAGAAGTGCTTGTAAGTGTAATTGTAGTGTTGGAGTGGCTTTGGATGTGTGTGTAGTCTGTGAACCAAGTGTAATCGGCCCACGCAAGCCGACTGGGTGCAAGCATACTTTAGGGTAAGCAACACTGGTTCAACCACAGCACCCCTTGTGTCCACCAATGCAGTACATGGCCGTGTGAACACTCCCAAAGTTTATTACCCTGGTGGGGCGAGAACCCTGGTTCACCCATGTACGAAACGCACACTCTACCACTGTACCACAGAGGCTCCATATATATATATATATATATATATATATATATATATATATATATATATATACAGTATATATGTACAAATATATATTATGACCCGATACAAATTTTCTCAGTATACACAAGGCAAATATATATTTGGTAACTATGCTAAACTGTCTTGCAATCTGGCAACTATATGACAAAGTAGCTTCCTAGCTGCTTGGCTCAGTCTTCCGGCTCCAGTGCAGTAGCCCGTAAGGTGTGTTCTGTGATGTTCAGTTGTAACTCTGAGCCTCGTCTATCATGCATACTGATTCATGGGAATTAGTCATTAATTTATGCCTCACGTTTCAGTTATATACCGTATATGAATATATTTAATCCATATGTATGTGTATTTCATTTGTAGCATGGGATCATGTATTTTTCATCAATTTTTGTTTTCTTAAAGGCTGAAATAATGCCGACTATGTTACGTAAGAAAACAGCAATCTACATTATATGAAGTACGGTTTATGTCATCCCAAAGTTGTGTCTGCCTACTCAAGGACAGGTTCTTCAGTGTTTTCTTTCCATCATCTGAAGCAAAGAACACCAACACCTGCCGAAAAGTATAGTGATGAAGGAGACATTGGATATCTGGAAATAGTTTAGAATACCCATGCAAGAGTAGCGAAATATCAAAAGAACCTTAAATGGACTTCTTATCATGTGGGTGAAGTTGAAGAAGGGATCTACTATGAAGAATCAGCTACATGAGCAGTAAGAGAAGTTCACAAAAATCTTGATAATCTGTTCAACATCAAACATCATGGTGCCGGAAAACTGATTTGGCTGAAGGGGGACCTGGTTTTCCCGAAGGATCAGGAAGAATAACGCAAGCTTCACTTGGGACAGCGTGACAAAGCCAAGAGGAAAATGAAGTGGTTGTATCAAAAAGAGCAAGTGAAAATGTGAGAGGAAAATCCAAGGATGTGGATGCGTGAAGAGCTAGAAGCTGCTCACTTGGAGTCAGTTAGTGGCTCTGATGATGATGGACACATTTCATGCCAAGAGAAGCTTCAAGTCGAAATTGATCCAGATTTTATGGTTCCTGCTCCGTCAACTGCTATTTGTTATCTGTCCCCTGGGAACAAAGCTGGAAACTTATTTTCCTGTTGTCTCGCAGCTGCCGTGGACAGAACCATACAAGTGATTGACAGGTCGTTCACACTGTGGCAGCTACTGCAGGAGATCATGAAATTAACATACGGGAGCTGCCTGTAAGCCCGTCTTCAGTCAGAAGAGTCCACATTTGATATCGTGAAAAACATAACTGCTCTATGAAGCAAGGCGTCAAAGCCTCTGGAACTAAAACTGGAACGTAGTCCATTGGGACGGTAAGCTCCTTTCATCTCTGAGAAGGAAGCGAATCTGTTCAATGGCTATCAATACTGACCTCTGGGAAGATTGTTATTTTCTTCAAGAGAAAAATCCAACTGTTGGGCATTCCTCAGTTATCATCTGGAACTGGAATGATGCAAGCTAATGCCATACTGGATACCCTGAAAGAGTGGAATGTCGTCAACCGAGTTGCTGCTATGTGCTTCGATACAACTGCCGCCTACACGAGTCGTGTTTGTAGAGCTTGTAAATTGATCAAAGAAAGATTGGGAAGAAATCTCTTATACTTTCCTTGCAGACACCATATCTTGGAGGATGTTCTCAAAGAGATCTTCAAAACAACTCATGGGCTGGCAAGCGATCCAGACGTCCTTGTGTTCCACTGATTTAACAAAAAGTGGCATCAAATCAAACAGTTCGATTTCCAGACGGGAAACACAACCAGTCACATCAGTGCAATGTTAGGTGCTAAATGTACTCAACTACTACATGGAAGCTCTCAAGCAGACTCAGCCCAGGGTCGACTACCCCCCGGCTAATGCAGCTGTGTGATCATCCAGGGTGGGATTCCTCTACAACGCTTTGGACAGCCCGGCCCTGTACACCATGCTCGCTGGATGTCTAAAGCATTATACCATCTCCTTACATTCGTGTTTCAACTCCAGTTCCAGCTGACTCTCAAGAATAAAATGCTGATTCACATCATGGCCCTGTTTGTTGCTCTTGTCTATAATCCAGTGTGGTTCCAGAAGTGTTTGAAGCTCCGAACAAAGATATATCTTTCCTCAAACAGCTCCTTTACTATGGGAAGAAGATAGATGAAGCAGCTGAAATAGCAGACACAAAGGCTTTCCAGCGGCATCTGTGGCACTTGAGCGAGGAGTTAATAGCTCTGGTCCTGTTCAGTGATGGTGTTTCATATGATGAGAAAAAAGAAATCCTTGAGTCTTCACAGGGAATGGAAGAAGAGAAGGAACCACCAAACTGAAGATGACAGAAGTGGAAATTCCATCTCTGGAGCTGAGAAAAAAAGTATCCGCAAATGCCAACCATTTTTTTTTTTTTTTTTAAATCCATGCCACTGGATTTTGGATTCGTCTCCGAAGATCCAAGCCAGTTTAATGACGATCCACACTTTGTACTTTCAAAGAAAATTCTACAAGAGATGAACGTGGTAAACGATGTGACCTAAAGAGCGATGAAACTCATTCAGGACTACAACTCTTCAACTACAAAAACTGAAGACCAAAAGCAGTACCTGTTTCAGGAGGTTGCCACACATCGACGTCAATATTCCAATATGAACAAGGCTACTCACATGTAATAGGTGCTTGTCTTCCATTTGTTCTTACGTTATTCTCACGTTATAAATGACATTAACACCACATAAAAAAGACTATAACAAATCCTTATCAGGTATCGGATTTCAGGAGCACGTTGAGTTCTAGAGAAAGAAAGTATCAGAAAAGAAATAATTTCGGTCAACTTATGCATACCCTGAATGAAATTGTAAAGACCTGTAATTTTGCCTAAAGTATTTTCTCGGGCTAATGAAACAAACATTGAGCATCAAAAGTTCGAAGAACTTTAATTTTTTGGACCACACACACACACACACACACACGCACACACACACATATATATATATATATATATATATATATATATATATATATATATATATATATATATATATATACATGCAGCCCCTGTGGTACAGTGGTAAAGTGTGCGTTTTCATACATTGAAGAATGAGGGTTCACGTCCCGCCAGGGTAATAAAATTTACGAGCATTCTTCCAACCATGTACTGCTTTGGTGGACATAAGGGGTGCTGTGGTTGAACCAGTGTCGCTCACTATAAAGTATGCTTTCACCCAGCTGGCTTGCATGGGCCAATTGCACTTGGTTCACAGACAACACACACATCCAACGCCACTCCAACACAACAATCACACTTACAAGCACTTCTCACCTTACATACAATCTCTACCATACAGCCTAAGCCACTTGGTAGAGATACATAGGCTGTATCGTCCCCACTTTGGTCGGGATAGGCCGGTCCTGCAGTGGACACTCAAACGGCTGTACCTATGGGCAAAAAAATTCAATGGTGATCCTATGCCGGGCACTGAGAGCAGGGATTTTTGGTCACAATGTGATCGCTTGTTAAATATAGTAAAAGTTTTTCAGTCGTGATGGGACCAAGTTTATTCATCAGCGAATTTTTTGCGATTTTTGTGCCAGTTTTGGTGTGATTTGAATGTGTAGTTTCGGATGCCCAAAACAAACACACACACACACACACACACACACACACACACACACACACGGCTAGTGCTATGGTATATTATATATATATATATATATATATATATATATATATATATAGTAGGTACCCACAGTACATGAGTATATAGGTGGCGTAGGACGGCGTGTACTAGGAATTCGTGTACTCAGAATAAATAAACTTATGGGAAAAATTACATACTGGTGGCACCCCCCCTTCATGGGCAAACTTTGAGACTCCTTTCAGACCTAAGTATTGTACTGTACAGGGAAACTATCTAAGACATATTACCTAAGATAAAGTAAACTAACAAGATTATGGCTTTACTAAATCATCAAGAATATGGCTTAACTATATCAACAAGAATATGGCTGCTCACCATAACCCAAGAGGACAACAGGGTTGATGGAGGTAAGAAGAGGATCCAAGGCAGGATGAAGCACCTGTGCATCTCCTGCATCACCCACCACACCACCCGACACACCACCTTCCTCACCACTCTCGTCACCAGCACTTTCAACACTTTCACTATGTAATGCACTCACTTCGTTCATAGACCCTTCAGAGTCTATTCCTGACACCTCAGACATCGCATCATCCTCTTCATCCTTCTCAGGATATGGCTCTTCTGATGTTGAAGGAAGTGATTCCTCACTTTCTTCAAGCCGAAGGTAACGAGTGATGAGGGTTTGCTTCCGTCTATTTACTTCCTGGTTGTGCTTGTCTGTGTAGTAGTAGAAGGTTCTGTCCAGTGAAGTCATCACCTCCACCACACGCGCAACTGAGAGCATTCAGTGTTCTTGAATTCTTCCCTGAAGTTATCAAGGGCACACAGTACCTGGCTGATCTCCATCATGGACAAATCTTCACTCTCCATCACTAGTGTTTGCTGGCTTTTCTGCTACGATCTCCTGCTCTGCGTCGGCCTCGTCCACTCGCTGCATGACTTTCTGGGGTTCCTGATCCATTGCTGCCGAATGTAAGCCCCTGATCTCCTCCAGCACGATGGCCTGAAACCAGGGCACAGCTTGTGCAGTTGTGAGAGTGGCAGCCTCGGCAGTGGCCAGGGACTGAAAGCTGCTTCCCGGTGCGATTTCACACAGGTGCGGTACAAGGAGGCGCCAAGCATGGTTAATTGTTGCAGCAGTTATATCTGCCCAAAAGGACAACAGGAATGTGATGGCATCCTTGAGGTTGAATGACCGCCAAAAAGCAATAGCAGTCTTATCAGGAGCCGAAGCTGGTGGTGTGTGAGCTGTGCGTAGAGTGGGAGAAGCTGGTGAAGCACGTGGTGAGTCCAAACTATCCTTGGTGTCCATGACATCACTTCCAGCTGTGTCCAAGTCAAGAATTGCCTGCAGTTCCTCTTAGCTGTCGGTCTTGCTGGGAGATGATTGTAGAGGCATTGGTGGTATTGCTGCTTTACCACTGCAATTAACTCCTGGTCTAGCGGTTGGATGAGAAAGGTCGTTCTGGATGGCAAAAAAACAATCCTGCATTCCTTGCTGAGGTCTGCTAGCCAGGTTGGATGACTTGGGGTCATTGTCAAGGACGAGGAGCACCTTGATAGCGATGCCAAGTTCCTGGAATTTAGCCTTGGCGTCAGGGATGAAGTGCCGCAACAGCCACTCAGAAATGATGCTGCTCATCATTCAGCCATTGGAGTTGCTGTACCAGTACACCCCGCTATCATCCATGTAGTGAAGGTTATTGTAACATCTGGGGTGTGCTGCGGTATGAACCACAACAGGCCGGATCTTGTGTGAGCCTGATAAGTTCACAGTGAACATGACCGTTATCCCGCTCTTGTCCATTTTTCTCTCCCGGGCCTGGAGCTGCTGCTTACTGATGTAAGTAGACTTCGGTATAGTCTTGTAGTATAGGGCCGTTTCATCTATGTTGTAAATTTGGTGCTTGCTGTAGCCACCCTCGTCGATAATCCCCTCCAGGATGGCAGGATAGTACCTAGCTGCCATTTCATCCACAGGTGCACGCTCGCCGGTGAGGCGAGCCCACAGAGGCTTTGAAGGGTTTCATGACACCAAGCTTCAGAGATGCAGCTTTGTAGAAAATCTTGGCCTGGTCCCTAATGTAGCACCCGTTCAGTGGAACTCCTTTTATCTCCTTCCTCAGGGTTTATGTTGCCAGGTGGCGCTCCATGAGAACTTTTGCCCGGTTGGTTAGCCTGCTTCTCCTGTCCAGTGCCGCCGTCCCATGTGTCTTAACAGTCTTCTTTATGGCCTCCCTGTTCACCCATATTGTTCGCGCCGTTGATTCCACCAAGCCGAGTTCCTTCTCAGTAGCAGTGTTACCCTTCCCACTCTCTTACTTCCAAATGACTTCCATCTTCATGGCATGGGTGATGCATTTCTTCTTTCTTGAAGACGGGGCAAACATCCTGGCTCACAAAACAATATCCTCAGAGTAGACAAGAATGTTCCTGGAAGAGCGAGTGTACCCTCTGTGCGCTTGTGTTTCCTCTACTGAGCCTTTCTCACCACCCTCCAAGCGGCACATTTGGGCATCATGTGACGAATGCACATCATCAACATCACAAGGTGGGCGGACCTCCTTGGGGTGACAATGTCACGTACTCTGGGGAACCCTGGATTTGGGCCACTCTTTGCTGCCCATCTCGCTTACAATGAGGTTATTTCGCTCACTATTAAAAAATACACTAAACTTTGAAAAAAATAGGTCCTCGCGTACAGTGAGAATCGCGTACTCTGAACTCACATACTGTGGGTACCTACTGTATATATATATATATATATATATACAATATCTACAATATCAATGAGAACTCCAGAGAATGTGGAGTTCTTAATAAAATAATAATAATAATACTAAAGGGTAGCTAAAGGCTCACCACCCACTCAACTGATGTAACGCTTCCTTTAGGTGACTTAACCTGGGTGATAGTTAAGTGGTTTTCTGTAACCCAAGAAACATTTATTACGTAGTGTGGTAATAATAGTAAAAATGACGCTGGTGGTGTTGTGGGTTAGAGAGGGTGGGAATAATTTCTCACATAACAACACTTAAGGACAAGTGAGGCTGGTCACTCTCACCCTGATTTTTTTTTTTATGCAAGAAGGAAACAAAGGCCATGAGCCTGCAAATTGCTTCCTCCAAGAAAGAAGAAGAAAAAAAAAAAAGATAATAGAGAGCCAAATTCAAGATCCATTCATTTCAAGATGCCTGGAGACACTGCGTTTGAAAGACTGGAGATCGTAGGCAGTAGGAACAACAGACAAAGGGAGACAGTTCCAAAGTTGACCTGTTGCATACATGAAAGACTGGGAGTAGCGGTTAACTCTTGCTTTGGAGAGTTGGACAGAAAAGAGATGAGAGTTTGTTGCTAGGCGGGTGCTACGTGCCTGCCGTGGTGGTGGAGGGATGCAAGCAGACAGTTCAGAGGATCAGTGACCATTGAAGCAGCGATAGAATAATGATAAAGAAGCAACAGTGCTGTGAAAAGACAGAGGTTGAAGGGAGTCACGCAGAGAAGAAGAGTTAGAGATGAAAAGCCTTTGACTCCACCCTGTTGAGAAGAGCTGTGTGTGAGGAGCCTCCCCAAACATGAGAGTTGTACATTACACAGGGGCGAATAAAACCTGTGTATAAAATCAACAACTGTGCATGCGTAAAGAAGGTACGGAGTTGGTTTACGACACCCAGTTTCTTGGAAGCAGATTTTACGAGAGGTGATATCTTCTTTCCAAGATAAATCCCGAGAGAATGAAACGCCAAGTATGTTTAAAGATGATGCAGGATTTAGTTGGATATTAATAAACATTAGTGGGTACTCCTATGGAAGATTCTGTTGGGCTGATAGATGTAAGACTGAGTGGTATCTCCACGTCCCCTACGCTCCTGACGGGAAAAAATAGAATCGGATAGATAATATTAACATTACTGCTGCTGCTTCTGCTGCTGCTGCTGCTGCTGCTGCTGCTACTACTACTACTACTACTACTACTACTACTGTTACTACCACTACTACTACTACTACTACCACCACCACCACTACTACTACTACTACTACTACTTTTTTTTTAATTGCCTCCATCCAATTGGGAATCATATTACGAAGATCAATACCAACCTTCATAATACAGATCACCATTTGGAGTTGTAATGTGAAAGCTAACACTAATCCTCATATTACAATCAGTCGACCTCAAGCACGCCAACGGCTGTGGTTACCAACCATCTGCTACTACGTTTATTACTTTATTTTTACTCATTAATGTTACAGTGCTATTGAATACATTAATATATTGGAGTTGCTGGTCTATGCGACTCTCGACAACTGTAGCCTCGTAATCCAACCCGCCTGAGAGACAGGCCTGAGGGCTGATGATCTTGTGCCCCTGAGGCATAGGAGTTCAGACCTCACGAGGGAGAATGACAGGCGACATCTCATCCAGGCCAAAACAGAACTCTGGGGGTTGACGCTTCTTCTCAGAAAGAACCTCTGCCAGTCTTTAGTAGAATCTCACCACCTCTGGACCCATTCCACCTGGTGCTGTGAACACAAGGGAATTGAATCGACCGCGGTCCACAAACTGGATCCTTTCTTGATAGTTTCTTCTTTTTTCTTGTTCATTCCTTTTGTGTGCAGCCTCGAGAGACAGTTCTCTATGACATGCTGCCATAGGATCAAAGTAATATCCTAATGTCTAAGAAAGCCCTCTGCCCGCAAGTCCAGGAACCTGAGCACTGCCATGCACTTTTGCACCATTTGATGTATTTGCTGTTTTGTGGATGAAGTGCTCGTGTCCAGAGGCAGCAGAGCTGGCTCGATGGTGACATCATGGCATATTTCCTATAGCTTTTTTGAGGTGAGGTCGCGTACTTCATCATGTTGAACGCAAACAAAGCTTCCCTTCTTGCAGACCATTGCATAGTTTGCATCAAAGACAGTGCCTCAGGCACAGTGTGGAGGTATGTTTTCTATTGGCCACCCATATCTCAAGGCTATGGCGTCTATAAATTCTTGTTTGTTGAAGTGGAAGCCTTTTGCCTTGGGAGGCAGGGTTGTTAGCCAGTTCAATGCCCCAGCCTTCTGTGAGACATCAATTCTTCTGTGCTGGTCTGATGAAAAGTGTTCAGTTATGTGCTGTAGCTGGTCCTTTTATCATGCTTCTCGCTCTTTGATTATGTGCCTTTGGTTGATGATTTCACTTGTCTCAGCCTGGGCACAAATCTTCTGTGACAGATTCGGTGAGCCTAAGTGAATTCTATATTCGTAGCTTGCCATGGCTGCAGGATTTATAATGCCCGAGTGGTAGTGCTAGATTTCTCTCTTTCTGTGTGGGGATGTGGCCATTAGTCAGTGATGGGAGTAATGATTCCCTAATAGCATCCTCCATTTGTTAGCAGCGACTCGATGTCGAGGATGGTCCGCTGTATGCTGCATGACGTTCTGTTTTTGTGTGGCTGGTTAGTACATGTATTTCTTCTACTCATGTCTTCATCTCATTACTCATGTGTTGGTCTTTGAATTCCTTAGTTTCAATCACAGCACCTAGATGCCTCTGATCTTCTTTAGTCACTATCACTTTTTTTTATGTGAAGAAGAAGGAATCAAAGGCTGCGAGCCCGCAATTATTGTTCCTTCCAAGAGAAAAACAAAATACAAGAGAGAGCCAAATTTAAGATCCAATCACTTCGAGATGCCTGGATACACTGCATTTGAAAGACTGGAGATCATAGGAAGCAGGACACACAGACAGAGGGAGACAGTTCCAGAGTTGACCTGTTGCATAAATGAAGGACTGGGAGTAACGGTTAACTCTTGCATTAAAGAGCTGGAGAGAAAAGGGATGAGAGTTTGCTGCTAGACGGGTGCTACATGCCTGTCGTAGAGGTGGAGGAATGCGTACAGACATTTCAGAAGAGCAATGACCATTGACGTAGCGACAGAAAAGAGATAAAGATGCACAAGTGCGATGAAGAGACAGAGGTTGAAGGGAGTCGGTAAGAGGAGGAGAGTTAATGAGACAAAAAGCCTTTGACTCCACCCTATTAAGAAGTGCTGTCTGTGGAGAGCCTCCCCACACATGAGAGCTGTGCTTCACACAGGGGTGGATAAAACCCCTGTATAGAGTCAACAATTGTGCAGGGGTAAAGAAGGGATGGAGTCGGCTTAGCACACCTAATCTCTTGGAAGCAGATTTTACAAGAGATGTAATATGATCTTTCCAAGATAAGTCCCGAGTAAATGAAACCCCAAGCATGTTCAAGGATGATGCAGGATTAAGCTGAATATTATTAAACAGTAGTGGGTATACCTGTGGAAGATTTTGTCGGGTTGACAGGTGTAAGAACTGAGTCTTTGATGCATTAAAAACAACCAGATTATTTTTATCTCAGTCAGAGATATGAGCCAAGTCAGACATTAGGTGTACCATAGCCTCATCCCTTGTTTGTTGAAGTAACTGTTGAGATGGACGTTGCGGGAGCCGAATGGAAAGATGAAGGGTGGAGTCATCAACGTATGAGTGGATAGGGTTAGATGTACAGCTTGGAAGGTCATTGATGAATAAAAGGAAGAGAGTTGGTGATAGGACAGAGCCCTGAGGAACACCACTGTTGATAGATCTAGAAGAACGATGGCCGTCTACAACAGCGGCTACAGAACGACCAGAAAGGAAGCTAGAGATGAAGGCACAGATAGAAGGATAGAAACAGTAAGAGGGTAGTTTGGAAATCAAAGATTTATGCCAGACTCGATCGAAAGCCGTTGAGATGTCAAGTGCAATGGCAAAGCTTTCGCCAAAGTCCCGAAAGGAGGATGACCAGGAGTCTGAAAGGTAGGTGAGAAGATCGCCAGTGGAGCATCCCTGACGGAACTCATACTGACGATCAGAAAGAAGGTTGTGATAGGAAAGATGCTTTAAATTTTTTCTATTAAGAATTTATTCGAAAACTTCTGAGATACAGGATGTTACAGCAATTGGACGATAGTTAGAGGGTTGAGAATGGTCACCCTTCTTTGGGATTGGCTGAATGAGAGCAAACTTCCAGCAAGAAGGAAAAGTACAAGTTGATAGACAAAGGTGAAAGAGTTTGCCTAGGCAGGGTGTAAGCACAGAAGCACAGTTCTTGGGAACAACAGGAGGGACTCCATCAGGCCTATATGCTCTCTAAAGGCCTCCCGCGCATGTTGGTAGTAGATTGGCTTTACGACTTACTTGCATTATGGTAGTAACCTATTTCAGAGCCATGAGATGTAACAAATTCCACCATTTCCTCACATCTTCCACCTTGTCAGCATCTTTGAGGTCATCTGCATAGGCTACTTGTTTTACATTGATGGCCTCGTATTGGATCTGTTGTTGCAGCATTGTCATAGCCAGGGCATACATTGCCATGGCAACGGGGTCCCCCCGGGTAGTTCCTTCTGTAGATTGGATCATACCGACATCATGAGCAGCTCTTACCCACAATGTAGAGGTCTGCTGGTTCTTTGTAGGTATTTTCCATGTATTGCGCAAAAGCCGGGCATTTAACCTTGAAGCTGTGCAACACTGCTTCTCGGTTTGTGGAATTAAATGCATTTGAGGCATCAACTACTGTAGTAATACTGTACTGCCTGACAGTCTTCTTCTTGAAATATTTTCCTCACTGAGTGAACTGATGCCTCATCTCCCGCCTGCTGGCCTGCACACACTTTGAGGTTGCCAACCACCTGCTTAACATCATCTTTCACCACCTCCATATTGTATTTTCCTATAATCCATCTTAAGATTTCACCCATTCCGATGGGCCTACATCCTGGATTCTTATCAAGGGGGATTAGTCTGCAAATCGTCAGTGCTTTGATGTTGTTGCACTGACTTGGATCCAGCTTCCTTTCCAGTGAGGCAATGGTGTTGCACAGGTCTGTTGTTACCTCCCCAAACTTGATGTTACTGAGGATTACTCGCCAAGATTTTGCATCCAAGTGTGACGGTCCTGCCCCTCCTTGTGCGTACATTGCCTTCCTCCACACCATATCTCTGGTTATCCTGTCGTATATGATAGGATTAGGTGGAGTGTAGTTCCCGTCAGCTTTGACTGGGCACTGGCTTGTCGTGCAGTCGGATGCTTTACCTTTAGTTGCTGCATTGTTTCTTCTGTCAGATCAAGTACTCCGTTGGATGATTCAGCCTACAGGGATCTTGTTACATCGAAACCTTCCCCTGTCTCATCTTGTTCCCAAAAATCCTTGCCACATCGTTGGTGTTTTGGTTTCTTCTGCGTGGGTTGCTTATTCTCATTTGCAAGGCCCTTGGTTCCTCACGTAGGTTGTCAAGTTCGCCTCTTTTCCATTTTTTGACCTGCCTTTGAATGGCCTTAATATTTTCTGCAATGCTTGCTCTTGGGCGGGTCTTGTTAAAGAAGAGATGTGGTACTACTACTGCCACTACTACTACTGCTACTACTAGTAATACTACTTTCTATTATTGTTATTATTATTATTGTTGTTGTTGTTTTGTTGTTGTTGTTGTTGCTGTTGTTGTTATTATTATTAAACCTGCTATTCTTGTGGGAACATTGCTACCGTTCCCAGTAGTGAATGGTGAATGGCAGTGCAACATCACATTGTAACTGATAAGACAATCATCATCAACAGTACTATCATCACCACCACCAAAACCAACACTACCACCACCACCACCACCACCACCACCAACAACAACAGCAACAACCCCACTATTTCATTAGAGAATTAACATAATGCACAGTAAATGTGGGTCACCCATTCATTCTCATCATTCAAGCAATCAAAATACTTGGCTTCATCTTACACAAAATTATGCCTCATGATAATTATCGGGTAGACATCATTCCGTTGACCTTAACCCGTCACGTCCCGAGGTTTTCCGCACCTCCGACATCCCCCAGTCCCGAGCCCTTTTGGAATTTTTTTTTTTTTTGGCTAAAACTTTCGCTTTGGTTGAGAAACGCAGGAAAATCACCAAGAAAGTGCTTACCGTGGTCTAGAAGTTGTCGGAACAGGTGAGGTCCCCCGCACCAGGTATCGTATTCTATCATTGACGTGTCAGGCGCTAACGTTTTCTATGGTAGGGAATACTGGAAAAAAAAACAACACACAACACCTCTATATTTATTGAATTTGAACTAATAAACAATAACAGTAGCAATATAATGGATTTCAGACACATATGTATGAAAAATAAGCATTGTACCATCGCGCGAGCATAGCGAGTTAAGTCCGACTCGTAACATGCTATATGCTAAGTTTCTTGTATCAGTCAACATATCATTTTTTCTACTTGTATACTTCTGTTTCAATGACATTTTACCAATTTCTACTGTTTGTAAATGTTTTCAGATGTTTTCATTCATTATGATGACATGCAGCATTAGTTTAGCGCACATCGGCTTACTAAGCGCACTCGATATGACTCGTATTTCAACATACCCAATTGTTTTATCACTTTCCTATTATTTTTCCCTTTACATAAAACTTTCCTCCACCACTGTAAATGTTTTCAATTATTTACATTCATTACGAGGGCATTTAGCTATATGCTAGCGGATATTCACGTAGCAAGCACAATCTCAAACACTCATGTTTCATCTTCTACTTTATTTATTCACTCCAATTATACTTTCCCGCTTACATTACACACGTTTACACCCCTATACTGCACTGTACATACTTACTGGCATTATTTATTCAAGTGAGCGTCAGAATATCGTATGAAAATACCCTCGCAATGAATGTTTCGACCAACATAACACTCAACCACTTATATACTAATTCTTCACATATATTACACACTTTCCCACTTGTTGACTTCTATTTTCATTATTACGTGCCTTATTCATTCCACTGAGCGTCAGGATATCGCATCTCTATACACACGCTATGAATATTTTGACTTAGAATATATTTCAGCACTTACAATAATTTGAACTTATATTATACCCGTTAGCATTTCCAATAATAATAATTACATATTTACGGGCCGTATTTATTGCACTGAGCGACAGAATATCGCATCATAAAACCCTCGCTATGTATGTTTCCACTTACAGCATATTTATACACTTACAATTTTTGCACTTATGTTATACCCGTACGCACTTTATACTAATATTTGGAGATCAACATGACTGATAATTTCACTGAGCGTCTGTTTGTCCCATTTACTTCATAGTTTCAGCGTCCTATCGCATTCACACCATATCAGAATTGCATCAACGTGTGATATTCGCTGAAACATGGGTGAATACAGAGACCCACGTCACACTCCACGCACTCATAGCGGGTGTCCTTCCTCTGTGTCGTGAGTCTCACCCGGGAATTGCTACACACGTGACACCTGCGTTGGGGCCTAGATCTGTTTGGCTGGGGAGGGATAGGAGTGGGGAAATGGCGGCCGGATATTCTCAGAGGAGTTTGGGCAATAGGGGCAGTGCGGGTGCGATGTTGGGGCCTTTCAACAGCATAACGTGCAAACATCTCTCTTGTGAGCTCCCTCACAAACTCTTCAAAGGTTTCCTGAACTCCTGTTGTCATGGCGTGAAGGTGGTGTCAATTCAGAGTAGTGATGTCTAGCAAGTGAAAGAACGGTTTCTTAGACCACTTCATCGTGGTCCTGGCACACTCTTCCGTCGATATCATGGAGTCTGACTGGTCCACCAGGCACATGTTTATGTTATAGTCCATGACACACTCAGGTTTCCAAATGTGACGCCTGTTCTCGCTACGGTAATCTACGGAATCAGTACGGTGCATCAAGGGGCGGTGAACCGTTGACAAGAGGCTTCTCTATTATGGTTCCACACAGTTGCAAGGATGTTGTTGGCTTTGAAGAAGACAACCTCATTCCTGGCAAGTTTCCGCCCTACCTTGGCCATGTGACGCCGGTTCACCTTCACGGTTCCACAGACTCCCGTTTCATGCGTGTGAAGGTAACGAGCGAGAAGAGGGCTAGTGTACCAGTTGTCCAGGTAGAGGACGTGACCACGATGAAGGTAGTCGTCTATCATTGTCTTTACCACTGCTCCCGACAGTCCAATACTCCGATCTTCTGTTTGTCTGTGCACCGGTGTACAAGACTATGTCTTGCACGTATCCAGTCCTAAAGTCGCACATAACAAAGATCTTGAACCCAAAACGGTGCCTTTTGCTGGGTATATACTACCTAAATGAAATATTACCTCTCCGCAACACGAGACTCTCGTCTATGACGAGGTCTCTATAGGGATAAAATGACGAACGAAATGTTTGCCTCATGTGATCAAACCCCAACCTAATTCGCCTCATCTTATCTGTGTCGTTCACATTTGCAGGATCATGAGCATCATAGAAATGGAGGCGACTTAGAATTTGTTGAAACCGATTACGGTTCATCACTTGCCCAAATATTGGGGTAAACATAACAGGGTCCCTTGTCCAGTAAGCCGGAATTCTGTTCTTTCGTATAATACCCATCAAAAGGACCAGGGCAAAAAATAGGAACATTTCTGAAAGGGAGACAGGGTAATCACAGATGATAGATTGCCTACTCCTTGTTCCCAATCTTTCACTCTCAAAGTGCTGGGTGCTTGCAAAAAGGTTGGTTTGGTAAACAATCTGCTCCACAAATGCCTCGCTAAAGAACAGGTGGAAAAAATCCAACCTGGTGGAATTACGGTGAATTCCGGGAGCAATGCAGCCAGAGCGCCCCTGCTCAGTGAAGGGGTGAATGAGGGGAGAAAAATCACTCCCATCCTCCCAATTCCATCCCACAAATCCCTCGTCCCCATCATCCCCATCACCGCCTTCGTCTGGGTGGGGAGATCCTGGTGGGGGAGGTTGGGGAGAAGGAGTGCGGAGGGCTTCCCCACTGTCACTCCTCTTCCCTCTGCCTTTACCCTTTCCTTTTCCCTTACCCTTAAGGCCTTGAGGAACATTAGGGGGCTGTGGGGATGAAGTAGGGGAATATTGGGGAGCATAAGACGTGCTGGGGAGTGGTTCCTCCCCACCTTCCCCCTCCATGACAACACCACGTGAATTTTCACGCACCCTAGCTCGACCACGTGTTAGGGGATATTGGGGAGCATAAGACGTGCTTGGGAGTGGTTCCTCCCCACCTTCCCCCTCCATCACAACCCCACGTCATACTGAACGCACCCGCACGTGATACACTCCGCCGCCTCACACTACCTAGGGAGAGCAATGACTCACTCACGTCACTCTCACTTCCCATACTCCTCCCTGCACTTTCCCTTTCACTCCCCACTCCCTCCACAGCACTTCCTAACTCCCCAAACAAAATACTAGGCCCATACCTGCTCGTCCGACGTGGTGTGCGCTCTGGGCCACGATGAGTTATTACCTCACGTCCATACCACGTGGCAGCACGTCCCACGACTCCGTCCTCGTCCTCGTCCTTGTCATCGAAATCTGGTTCCACATCACGTTGGGGCTGGGCATAGGATGTTGCACGTGGTTTCTTGGCCGGCTGCCCTCTCTAGCAGCACAGTAAGTCACGTACTGCCGCTTCCTGGGAGACGGGACTTCTTCATCACTGCTAGTGGTTTCTTCCTCCTCTGGCTGCACATAATCTTTATCCACAACCTCGTCGTCCAGTGGGGAATCACTGTCGCCTGTAAAGGCGTCCAGGGTGGCTTGAATTTCGCCCTCTGAGAGACCTCTCTTAGCCATGTCTGAGCAGGATAGTTGCTACCAGGTGAGTGGATGAGTGGCAGGTTAGCGAGGGTCGCACAGGGTCGCCGAGTGTCCCCGCCTGGTGGCTGGTAGGGGAAGATCATGCGAGGATATGCACCGCAAATCAAGCGTGAAATTTGAAAATTGTCGAAGTTATGCACTTTGCAATTGCACGACGTACCGGTACATCGCCGGGACAGGCAAATGCAAATCGTTGCAACGTACCCATACGTCGACGGGATGGGGCGGGTTAAGGTAAAAAATGGATGCAACTCATCTCACGTGCATCTCCGAACATACTTCATTCATCTTTTTCTATCCCTTTTCAGTTCTTTTGCTTCGGTAACTGTCAAGCCTAGTTTGTTCACGTAGTCACTTACAAAATCCATCGCGAGTGTTCTGAAAGTAGTGAATTGATACCCTCAGGGGATATCGAAATGGGTTCATGAGGTTATCCAAAAAGGCATCCTGAAAATAAATTGAACAAAATCGTGTATGGTAACTACGAGTAACTGGCAACTACAAGTAGCTGACATTAAAGAAATAATTTGTACATGAAGGTAATTTTGATGGAAGAAAAAGGCCCCATAGAACTAAGTTGATTGTTCACAGCCATGCTCTTTTCTCTTTTTGCAGAAAATTTAAAGTGAAAGGAGTGATAATGTTAGACAGGGATATCAGGTTCACATGGAGTTACATCTGGGGGTAACGGGGCAGAAAAGGTTTAATGACCACTGATTTATACACATTCTTTTTGCCCTTCCACGCCTCCTCCTACCCTTTTATAAGGTCCTATTTACACCCATTCTCTCCATGTGACCACACTGCCGAAGTACATTCTCTTCTACCCATTTCAGCATCAGACTTCCTTGCTCACATATACAAATCTCTGCCTTTTTATCCAGTCCAAGGCACACGGGATTAAGAGCTATCTCGACTAGCCCTTAAACGACGCCATATGATTCTACTCAGCACAGGGAACACTCAGTCATGTAAAAGTTAAATGCTACCAAGGCTGAACCTTAAACAAAAACTAGCGATTTGTTTAGCCTCTGGCTAACCCTACACGATTTGCTCTTAACATGGAAATCTCCGGTCTCCCAAGGGTTAAAGGGCCGAAACAAGAATGTAGCAAAACAAGAGGTTATAGACAGGAGGCTATAGTATCAGATGAAGTGATGGGCTGCTGATGGCTGAGAACTGAGACTCTGGGTTCACCAGCCATCAGGGCCTCAGATCCTGGCTACAATTCTTTGTTGGTCATTTTTAGTGTTTCATTAACACTGAGAGTTATCCAGCACGCTCTCACACACATCTGTCTCTGCCTGTATGTATGTGAAATATTGTACAAATTATTTAAATTCAAGTAATATGGCGTCGACTAACAGTGCCTCTGAGTTCCCAAGGGAGAAAACCAAAAAATTGACGTCCCTAACAACGACTGCTTTCTGGTTGTCAACCAAGTGGGATGTCCGAGATCAATTTCTGATATATTTTCTTTACATTTCTACAGTGTTCACGGCATTTCGCGTAATTTTCCTCCCTGTGAATTGCCACCTCTCCTCCTTGAAGTCTTACTCATTCATTAATTTGATTCATCTAAGACCTATGATAGCAAACCCCTTTTTGTAGTCTCCTAATTTTTCTATACACGTTTCCAAGAAAAAGGTGGTTGTTTCGTGTATGTACATAACGACCTCACTTGCTTTCTCGTTCTTAACTCGAACCTTTTGATTTTTTTCACCTACAGGCTACGGTCGCCTTGCCAATCTCTCTTCGCTGTTCATCTCTCTCCTAGCTCTACTTACTAACCAAAAGCAGGGCTCTTGTTTGGCGAGCCGCAGTTCGCAAATGCAAGTATTTTTTCCCTTTGGCGAACAAATTTTACATGCAAGTCGCCTTTTGGCAAGAAGAATATACGTCCACTTCAAAACCCAGTAAACTACAAAGTAAATCTCACTTGTTGCCATAGTGAATGTTTAAAACCTCATTATATGATTCTATTCATCACAATGTGTAAATAAATATAATTATTGCTCGTAAAATATTTCGGCTCGTAGCCAGTTTGGCTACCAAAAATTTATTTGGCTCATAAATCTGAAACAAACCTTAGGAGCCAAATGGCTCGCAACCATCGCCAGTTAGCAAGAGCCCTGAAAAGTCTTTCATTCTACTACCTCGGAAGTGAAACACATTTGCTTCATCTCTCCCTTCTCAGAAACTCCAGCTCTTGGAGATTTCAGTATTCGCCACTATCTTTGGTTGACCTGGTGACCAGTACTGCATCTTTTGTCCTCAGTGACCGTCCGAGAGAAAAGTCCAGTATCTATCTATATATATACCTAGGCTGCTTTCCTCCCCAAAAGGGGGGTCCAATATACCTGACATTATCCCTATTACTAATCCTTATCCATACTCTGTCAGTCTTTTTTCTTCATTGAGCCTCTCTGACCAAAACCTTATTTCAATAACCTTTTCTAGAGTTCCAGTAAGGCCTATTGACCTTCCTAGGTACTGGAGTTTGTGACATTACGACCCTGCTGATGGTAGACTCCCAGGCAATACATTTTCAATGATTACCAGTGTTGCTTCAATAGCTGAGTGTCAGCTGCATGTTTTGTGCGCTTGACGGAGGATGTCCTTTCAGATATAGAAGCTTACATTCTTTTACCTTACGTTCTGGTTCATCTCAACAGATCTTGGTTATATCATGCATGTTTTAATGCAATTCACAACAAAGAGGTAGCTTTTAAAAAAATACCGGTGTTAAGTTACCCCTGAAGTTCATGCATAAACCCTCATCCCTCGAAAGGTATTCATAAGGGCGAATAAAATCGTCTGGAGTTAACCACAGTAAAATAGATAAGTCATCCCTCGAAGGAAGTAAAGTATTTCCCAGACTGAATGATTCGTCCGACATGAAGTGGAGAAAACGAAAACGACGTCTTCAGGCTAAAACTAATACAGCAGAGCTTTGGTGAACCCTGTGTTATGGGAGAGGCCTGATGGGTCTTCCACTGCGAAGTTCACTACACTGCTGTGTGTGTGTGTGTGTGTGTGTGTGTGTGTGTGTGTGTGTGTGTGTGTGTGTGTGTGTGTGTGTGTGGTTTCCCCAAAACTTCCCGCGATATTTTTAGTGATCCCTGTTCTCTCTCTCTCTCTCTCTCTCTCTCTCTTTTCCTTAGGACGTGGCGAGGTACTTTTAGTGTTACTTTTTATTTTCGTTATATGCTAGCGGTTTTTTGGATTGCAGTAATGAATGAATGAATCTATACTCTGATGGCAGACTATACATACGAGTGTATGTGTACCTCTCCATTTGAGATCGTTTATTCGTACGAGCCTATGTGTATCTGTCCCTTTGATATCGTTTATGCATACGAGTCTATGTGTATCTGTCCGTTTGAGATCGTTTATGCATACGAGTCTATTATGTATCTGTCCATTTGAGACAGTTTCTGTTGTGTTAGTTTAGTTTTCCTTTGGTTGTAAATCATGCGAGGACATTTGTAGAGGAGATTCAAAGGCATGAACTAGTTCCTACCCTACTTTTCTTACTAAATGTATTGTACCATTGAACAGCATACATTATGTTCACTTGGAAAAATCAAATAAAACTTAAATCTGCAATAGGACACAGATAGAGCATAATAACCTTTGCAGTACATATATATAGGAGGTACAGTATGTCTAGTGGAAAAAAAAAAAAGATTCAATTCCTTACCCTAGTTATTAGAATCCATCACTTTTGTCACACCATAGTTACATCACACTAAGTCTTTTCTTCTCCTTTTCAGCAAAATGATGGCAAGGAGGTATGGGGAGGCTGGGAAGGAGCAGCACTTGGCGGAATATATAAAGTACGTACGAGAGCATCCAGAGGCAAAGATTGTGAGGCCGAAGAAAAATGAAACTAACGGACCCGGCAGTTCCACGGAAGACAACGCTAAGAATGAGGAAGACAGGAGAAGGAAGGAGCTGGAGGAAGAAAGGAAAAAGAATGAAGAAGAGAAAAGAATGAGAGAAGAGGAGGAAGCGAGGAGAAAGGAGGCTGAGGAAAAAAGAAGAAAAGAAGAGGAGGACAAACGAAGAGAGGAGGAGAAGAAAAAGGAAGAGAAGAGAAGGAGGGAAGCGGAACAAAGGCAAAGAGAGGAAATGGAGAAGCGAAAGAGGGAAGAAGAAGAAGAAAGAGGACGACAGGAAGAAGAAAGACGGAGACGTGAAGAGAAGGAGAGTCGACAACGTGAGGAGGATGAGAAGAGAAAAAGAGAAGAGGAAAGGAAGAGGATAGATGATGAGAGACGACGTCGAGATGAGGAGAGACGAAGAAGGGACATGGAGAGAAGGAGGCGGGAGGAGGAAGAGCGTAGAAGGCGTGAAAAGGAGGAGGAGGAAAGGAAGCAGATGCAAGAGGAGGAGGAGCAACGTCGCAAAGAGGAGGAAAGACAGAGACTCCGAGATGAAAAGGCACAGAGAAAGAAAGAGCGCGAGAAAATACGGCAACAATGGGAAACTAACCAAGGGCAGGGAAAGAGCAGTAGTGCCGAGGACGTTACGGTAGTTCAGGGCAACACCAACCCGTCACAGGCGCCCAGGAAGGCCATGGAGAGACTGACGGATGTCGAACTGAACGAGAGCTTCCAAAACTTCTGGGGCTGGATCCACAACGGGAAGAAGAGCGACTTTGGGGTGTCCAAGAGGCTCCTCCATCTCGACCTTGACTAAAGAAGAGGGAGAGATACATGGATAAAGAGGAAGAAAGTACATAGAATGGGTATGGGTGAGAAAGAGGAAGATTCGAAGAAGGAACAGAAAAAGACACTAAAAACAAAAGAGAGAAAAAAGAAAAGTTCCGAAGAAGAAGAAGAAGAGGAGGAGGAGGAGGAAGAAGAAGAAAAAGAAGAAGCAGAAGGAGAAGATAAACAATGAAATGAATTTAAGCAGGATATATTTAGGTGTATAAAGCTCCGACCAGTAATTGTGCAACACAAGTGTCACTAATGTACAGTGTCATTCCCTCATTTTCACTGTCGGTCTACAGCCATTATCTAAACTATAACAACCATCCATCTACAGGGTGTCTCAGGAACAGTGTGCCAAATTTAGGAAGTTATTCATGGAGTAAGTTTGAGCAATAAATACAAGTGTTGTATCGCCATAATCTACCCATTAGGTTATCAGTGACCGTTGCTTGACAGCGTTTGAGAAATGGACACAAGTTGATAATGAACTGAACTCAATTTTGACACACATTTCCTGGGACAACCGGTCCAGTAGATGTAAAGCTTCTAATGAACTCCTTCACTACGATGATGTGGTTAATAATGTACTCTTGCTTCTTCCAAACAGCTTTATTCAGCTAAGGCATGACTTCCGTAATTGTGAGGTTAGATACAGCCTTCGTTAAATCCCTTCATTGTCGAGGCCTTTCTAGAGTAAGATGGGCTGGAAGGAGCAAGGGAAAACTATAAATGACGTCCCTTGGCTGAAGAGGTGAAGCATCCTTAACTTTTTGCTCCTTTTACGGTGTATTAGAGGAACATTATTATGAGGTGATAGAAAACCAGGAGAATGAAAAATATAAATCAAGCAACCATTATAAATGATAGCCGACTACAGATGGTATAATGTTTGACGAGTGATAAAACAAACTTACTACCTTATTTATTATTACCGGTAACTGAGAACCATTTCTTTACCTGCACACACACACACACACACACACACACACACACACACACACACACACACACACACACACACACACACACACACACACACACACACACACACACACACACACACACACACACACACACACACACACACACACACACACACACACACACACACACACACACACGACATTAATGTACTGTAGCTAAACTTTCTCAACAATTATGAGGTTTGACATATCGCAGAAATTATCATGGTAAATGATAGAATGAAATATTACAGTAATAGTGTACAAAGCATTTCTGAAGTTTTCTTTACCTTTGCTGCAGTAGCAAGATATTTTATTGACTATAGTATGTAACATTTATTATTTAAATTTCCTGTTAAGACGGACTTTCCTATAATCAAGAAGAGAGGAAAAAGAAGCACGTGGTAAACACAGAGGGATTTGTCTTTTTAGTGTAGCTGGAAAGTATATGGTAGGATACTTACTGACAGAGTTAGGGAAATGACAAAGGAATTAGCTGGAGATGAACAGGGAGGTTTTAGGAAGGGAAGAGGTAGTGTAGATCAGATCCTTGGGACTTTAGTGGAAAAGTTTCTACAAAAAGGAAAGGAGTTGTATGCGGCCTTCATGGATTTGGAGAAAGCATATGACAGAGTGGATAGACAAGGATTGTAGAAAAATTAAGATATTATGAAGTAAATGGGAAGTTGGTGAATGCCGTGAAGTGTTTGTATGACGGTGCTAAGGCTGCAGGCCGTGTGAACGGTGAACTGAGTGAATTTTTCTACCTGAATGTTGGATTGAAACAGGGATGAGTCATGTCTCCCTGGTTGTTCAATCTGTATGTGGATGAGGTTATGAAAGACATACAAGGTAGGGCACTGGATGTCTGAGTGGCCTTAATGAGATAGGGCAGCATTTGGAAACTTCCTGTTCTATTGTTTGCAGATGATACAGTATTGTTAGGCGATGACAAAGGGGAACTGCAAGGCTTATGGAATGAGTTTGGGAGAGTGTGTAAGAAACGGAATCTAAAGGTGAATGTAGGGAAGTCACTGAATGCACAGTGAGGTTGGATGATGAGGAAATGGAGAATCCGAGTGCATTTAAGCACTTGAGTAATGTGATTTGCAAGGATGGAAGTTTGGAGGATGAAGTGCTGGAAACGGTACAACAGGGAAGAAAGGTTACTGGTTCTTTGAAAGTAGTGATAAGGAACAGGGAAGTGAGCATGGAAGTTAAAAAGTCGCTGAATGATAGTACTGTGATACCAAGTATAAGCGTATGGATCGGAGCTTGGACCTAGTTGCAAAGAAACAAGTCAAGAGTGAGAGCAATGGAAATGAGTTATTTGAGAGGAGCATGTGCAGTTACATGGAGTGACAGACTGACAAATCACGAAGTGAAGGAGCGTTGTGGTGTGGATGTGGATGTGACAGAAAGCTTTAGGAGAAATACACTGAGGTGGTTTGGCCACGTGGAGAGGATGGAGAGCGAGAGACTAACGAGGAGAATGTGGGTAAATGGAAGGGGAGAGAAGGAGGGGGGAGGCCAAGGATGAGATGGAGGGATGGAGTGGAGTGGTATATGGGAGAGGTGTGTGTGACCTGGGAGGAGGGAACAGAAAAGGCGGGGAACAAGGCGACATTAAGGCTATTTGTTTGTTGCCTCCCCTTACGGAATTAAGGAGTCTGGCAATAGATAGATAGACGGACTAAGAATCTCTTATGGAGCATAACAGAGCTCAGAGTGTGGGAACTCTGTGAAGGGGAGATCCAGATCGGTGAATGATAAAGGACTCAGTCACAATAATTTGTATCATCATGGACACTGTAGTTCGTCAGGTCCAGGGAGGATTCACTGACAAACATATCAACTTTCTATCGTGACTCTGAACTTGTTTTCGAAGGAAGAACAGAGGAGAAAGGAGAATAGACTCTTCTCATGTCTCGGATTTTTCCTACTGAATTTAATCTTAAAATGAAAGCACAATTATCGTGTACCCAACATTTGTGTTTGTATTATGGAGAAGGGGAGGATAGTCCTGATTCTTCCCTTGTCTCTCGAATTTCCTGCAAAAATTAATCTGAGTTTCGAGAGGGAGTTGATCATAAGTTTGCCTGACTCTGGGCTCAGGAGGTGTGTATACTAACAAACATCCGACCAGCTCCGTTTAGTGGAGGAAACAGGGGACATGCAGAGTGTTTGAACTTTCGCTTCGTTTGTCTTTCTAAAGGGATAAAAAAGAAAAAAAAAATGGTTCATGATAATTTTCCCTATCATAACTAAAGGTTTATTTTATTGAAGGTCAAGACGAGAAAAGATTCTACACTCTCCTCGTCGTTCCCTTAAACTTAACTGAGTTTACGAGGAGATGGCGGTAAGTTAGTGAATATGGTCCCAACACGCCGGCTGGTTAGGATGGACTGGCGTGTCCACTGTGAGTGTTAGTTTGGTAACATTAATCCGCTCATAGTAGGGACCAGTTCTATTATTTTATTCTGCTAACATCAGGTGGTTTTACTCAACTGGTTGAATATATGAGCCTGAGACTGTGAAATACCGGTACCATCAACTCTTTCATGATCATAACAACTCTATCTTAGTGCAGTTAACGTCGGACGATTTTATTCCCCTGGGAGTGAGTGAATGCATCTGAACGTTGTTCCGGTACCATTAACACTTTCATAATCGTAACAAGTTTAGTATTTAATTCTAGCTGATATCAGACAATTTTATTCAACTGGAACTGAGTCATAGGATCATGAGTATTACTTTGCAGGATAAATGTCCTAATAGCATTTATAATTATCAGAACATTTTTTTGCTACTTTTATATTCGCTGTCAGTTGGTTGTGAAGTGTTTGGTAGTTGTGTGAGTGAAGATAAGAATATTAGCAATTAACTATATACACAACTTAATTCCAAGACAGTCTGCAAATGTGGTACCGGGAGAGGATAAAAAATGTCCAACTCGGCATTGTATGCATATGCCAAACAGCATGACGATGTCTTATATTTTGCTTCCGCCAGACGATCTGACTCTGCCTAGGGGAACCTCGTGTACTGAGAAAAGAGTTATTGAGAAATTTATTTAACCCATCAGTTCGAAAAGTCTTTCTTAAATTGAGTAACTCTGGGAGTGAAGAAGATAATTAAATGACTCTATGGTACTGAAGGGGTTAGAACTGAATTGCGAGGGAGATGGCAAATCCCCGATTTTTGTCGATAAATTACGAAAAGGTGACGAGGACAGAACGTGTTTACCCTCTCTGCATCCTTGCTGATTACAGCGTATTTTGACCAGGTCAGTTTTAATAATCATGAGAATTCCACAAATACACGTCAGAAATTGGAAGCTTGTCATCCGCCGTGCGATTAACTTTTTATTATATTTTTGGTACGTTCAGACGATTTTCTTCAGTGTGAGGGAATTTTTTCAAGCTCGATGGATTAGATAAAGACCTTCAGTAGGAGAAATCTTCCTTAATTAATAATTTCCTCTGAAAGTAGTAAGAATAACCTGTGAGAGGACGTCATTGTACTGAAGGGGATAAGAATAGGGCTGTCAGTTACTGTCAGAGATCGAAACAAGATCTCATGATCACATAAATGTGGAGACGGCTGCTCTGCCCAGGATCCTGTTATTGCTGACCGAGCTGACAGGGAGCAGAAGCTGGTGGCACATAACGATGAGATCTGGTCCAAACAATCCCTCATAATGATGCCAGAAGTGGACAAGGGTCGTGTTTGGGTAGCTTTGGAGATTATGATGCACCTCTTCCTGTGCTATTTATTCTTCACCTTCAGCTTAGTATCGTCTTGTCGGTTGTTGATGAACACTGCGCCGCTATTAAAGCAATACCAGTAAATGCAGGAGAATGTTAAAGTGTCATATTCAAAACGAACTGTCATGGAAGAGGATAAGAAATCTCCAAAGTCATACAGAATTCGACCGAAAAGTCTGACGCAAATTGTCCGAATGTGTAGGTCGAAGAATAAGGTAAGAGAAAACCCCGTATTATTAGCTTAAATACCTGATATTATGTTTTTTACTATTGCTTGAATAATGTCTGGCAGTGAGAAACAGCTCGACCCGTAGCCCAGCGAAAAGGGGTGTTATTCCATTTCTTATCTTGACCTACACGATCGGGGAATTTGAATCAGAATATGTTCGATTGCGCACAAATTGTGAAAAGGTCCTTATTCTGGCGATAAACTGGTTGAAAACTTCACATATTCTTATTCATCGATCAATATGTTCATGACAAACTCGATCGCCTTTATATAATTATTGCAGTTAACTCCTTATTTGTTTCATGTTTTCGTTACGCATCGGATGACACACATAAACAGTCGTTGTCACACACACACACACACACACACACACACACACACACACACACACACACACACACACACACACACATACACACACACACACTCACAAGTATTCCTTTCGATCAGACAGACTAGGGTAGCATAACTACAACTCCAACAACCTTGAAACGCCAGTTCTTTATCATTACTAGATTATATACGTCTGCATTATTGTAACAACAGCGAGTGTGTATTATTGACATGTAGCCGCTTATCATCAGTGCAGCGTAAAATATTGGTCGTGACGAGTGTTGTATATAAAATTTGAATTTTTAGAAATTTAAATTACTTAATAATTCTTCGTGGCCAAAGTCAGACTTCACACTAACAATGCTTTACCAGCACGTATTTGCACCACTGCTTAGATAGTATAGTATCTCGTACAACCAAACAATGTAGGGCAAGCTTACATGCTGCTATGTGTGTCACTAAATAGTCTGTTCCTTAAGACTCAGCAGTTCTACACGCAAAATATGGTGACACATACACCTTTGCACGTAACAGCCTGGGTGCTACTACTGACTACGCACACTGAATATATGATGTAGATGATGTAGCTGTCTTTCGTCGTATTTTCTTTTCCTGCCATCTGAGCGGTCATAAGCAGTTGCCATCAGTCAAACGGTGTTTTCAGATGGACTTTTTTGATCACTCAGTACCCTTCAGCAGTGGTGTGAGCCTGTGAGGATGTTCTCCTCTGACCGGTGCACACTAGCTGACGTGCACATGCAGTGGTCCCAGGCGTGAATAATATTAAAACAATAGCGAGGTCCGAGCCGTTTTTTTGGGTGGGTGGGTTGGGGAGGACCACTGTATATACAATTAAATGAATTTTTTGCATCTTAAGACGTGCAGTGGTAATGGCTTTGGTTGTTTTCAGCAAATATAGGTGTTATGGACTAGCAGGCAGACCTTAAAGTACCTATGAACGATTTTCAATACACGAGTAGGTTTGAACGGAGGGCCATGGAGGAGGACTACGTGATTACTGATACTCCATAATGGTGCAGCGATATACTAGATCTAATTAAAGAGCAGTTTAAGATATTAAGAAACCATTCTGAGTCATTTCAATATGAAAAATAAACATAAGAGGCTGTGTATAACTCTGGTCCTTTACTACTTGACGCCCTCGTCCACTCTATGGCCAACCAATGTGAAGCGAGAGGAGGTGGATAACAGCTCATGATCAGTTTTCCTGCGGCTTCTGGGGACCTGACCGGTAAAAGATTTCCCTGACTGGCCATGTGGTCATCAGGAATTGTTATTTTATTCATGTGTTTTTATGACATGTCGGTTCGATAGGGAAAAAAAAAAAAAAAAAAGACATGACGGTAGGACTTGTGGAAGATTGGTTAAAACTGTTTTAACGAATTTCAGATTCCCAAACTGTCTCCACTTTTCCATCTATAGATTTGCCTCACATGCAAGAAACTTTGGATTAATGCCTAACGACTGACTGTAAGAAGATCAGGAAGGTAAACAATTAATTTTTATCGTCACAATCTTCCTTTAGAAGAAAATACACAGCAATTGAACTTACAGCCAGGTCACCAGATGGACTGGTGGGTGAACAGGGACATATGGGAAATAAACTTTATCAAATAGCCTGATCGTCCCGAGAATCGAACTTGGATCTTTCCAACTGCAAGATGATTGCCATAGCCAGTGCACCACCGACTCACTTTCCCCACCCCCGCCATGTTGCTTGTTTATCGTACCACTCCTCTTCCTAATGACCAATTAAACCATCACCCATCTACTGCTTACATATATCACTCCAGAATTGATAGAATGGATGGAAGTGACAATGATAATGAACTGAATAGTGATACACTGTAATTAAACATGACTGAGGATCATAACCAAAACTATTGTTCTGAGACTTCTTAATAAGCAACCTTTTGCACAGCAGCTTTGCTTTAGACCTGATTGTGTGTGTGTGTGTGTATGTGTGTGTGTGTGTGTGTGTGTGTGTGTGTGTGTGTGTGTGTGTGTGTGTGTGTGTGTGTGTGTGTGTGTGTGTGAGAGAGAGAGAGAGAGAGAGAGAGAGAGAGAGAGAGAGAGATGTACAAAGAAAATAAACAGAAAAGCAAACAGGAACACACTTCTTGGTTCTTTCCAGACTGTTTGTTATAGGTAGGTTACAAATAAAGAAATTATTGCATGGGTTAAAGAAAAGGATACTTGCAAAGCATAAATGCGTCCCTCATCCATCAGCCTCTTCAGCCAAAGCCAGCAGGAAGTTGGGAGACGGACTGCTAGACAGCACAGAAAATGTGCGAAGGAAATTTATTAGCAAAGGATGAATGGTACATATTGTACACCATCTTAATCTGAAAGGGAATATAACATCAAGTCAAATGTTACGACTGTACAGTACATAGCGATGTTATTCAGTGAATGATGGGGCGTCCATCATCCACTCAGTGTGTGGAGCTACTTTCACGTGACTACACTGAGTGACGAGCCAAATATTTTCCTGTAAACCAGGAAGCCACACTACGTTGGGTAATAACCGCATAACCAATTCATGTGCTTCCTACGTGTCATGGAAACAACAAAAAACGGGATTTGTAGAAGTTTTGTGACCTGCCTTAGGAGAAAGGTAATAATAATATCTAATAAAACAAACAACTTACCATGGACTCGGAGAGAACAACTTGGGGGAAAGGGGTTTCTGATGATGGTGACGTGAAACGCAAGGGGCAGAAATGAGGAAAGGAAAGAGAGTCTGTGTAAGTGCTTGAATATGACCAAAAAAATGCATGGGGGTTGACTGAGGCTAAGTGAAACAATGCATTTGTGAGAGAGTGGGAGTATGGCTTGGGCACGTGTGCTGGAGTGGGTGAGAATCTGAGGATGCAAGAAGGTGTATGTATCGTTGTGTGTTTAAAAGACGGAAGGGGAGTATAAGGGAGTATGGATCAGTTGGATCAAGGATTGTGTGGGTAAGAGTGAAAATAGAAATACAGGCAGGGCAGCTGTATGTGTGCTTATATGTGTGTATGCGTGCTCTGACAGAGAACTAATTGACCAGAATTTAAAAAAAAAAAAAAAAAAAGTTCTGGGAAATCACTGAAGCATGCTTGAAGAAGCTTGACAGATGTGAGTGTCGTCTGACAGTAATGTGAATGGTAAAGTGGGGAACAGTAGAATTGATGGAGTGTTTGGAAAGTGTGATATACTCACTAAATTAGATGGGAATGGCAGTGACCTTATGGACATCTGTGCTGGGAAGAGCTTGGTGATAGCCAATAACCTTTTCCAGCACAAATTGATCCACAAGTGTACTGTACATGGAATGTGTTCAGAAGGATGGTAGGACAACTGGATGAACGTAAGGGCAATGATCGATTATGTGTGTGTGTGGATGACTGAATGAGAACGATGACTGATACTAGAATATACAGAAGACTGGGAAGTGGCTTGTCTGTCCATTACGTGGTAGTACTAAAGATGATGGTGCTAAAACGATGGGTGAACAGAGGTAGAGAAAGGCAAGAGGAAGCACTTACTGCAAAGAAAGCAGCAAGACAGACATTAAGAGGAAACAAGACAAGAGACACTTCTGAGATCCAAATCCATCCCCGCAATATAGAAGGGAAAAAAAAATATTTACAGGGGATGAGCGTCCCCGGGGGGGGGGGGGTTCCATTCTGGCTACAACCTGGTCCGGGTGAAGTTCCATCACCGTAAAAAATTTCCTGTTCCTAGGTAAAAACTATGGTGTTGTCCACTCCCCTCACAGAGGCCGCCCCCAACTGGCGACTGGGGAGGCTTACCCAGCCAAAACTGGTCTGAGTGAAGGTATACTGTTGACCAGAACCCCCGGAAGGACGTCTCTCCCCATGAGGAGCAGCCCTCAGGGGCCCCATCCTGCCTAAATCCTGGCCCAAGTCAAAATCTACCACTGTATTTGGCCGGGAGCTCCGAGGACTGCCTCTCCTGTGGAGGGGGACTTTCAGAGATCCCACTCTCCTCAAACCTGGGCCGGGTGGAGGTCTACCACCGCAAAATTTCGTTTTTCTAACACACCCCTCATAAGGCCAGGAGTCCATCCTTCGAAAAGTTATAGCAACTCAGTATTTTACTTCATTCTCCTTCCTTTTACAGAAAAAGCAGAACTCTTCAACCAGAATTTCTCATCCAACTCTATTTTAAGCGATTTCAGAGCTGTTCCTCCATCTATTCGTATTCCTACCCCTGATTCCTTTTGACTGACATCAGAATGTCTTCAGTTGATGAACTTTCTGCCCTCAGTACAACAAGGCATACAGGCCTGATGGGGTCCCTCCTGTTGTTCTCAAGAACTGTGCTTCTGTGCTTACACCCTGTCTAAGTAAAGTCTTTCGCCATTGTTTGTCGACTTGTAGCCTACCTTTCTTTGCTGCTGGAAGTTTGTTCTTATTCAGTCTGTCCCGAAGACAGTTGATTGTTCCCAGCCCTCTACCCACTCCCCAATTTTTTTAATATCCTGTATTTCTAAAGATTTTTAATGTATTCCTTATAAAATAACAAAACACCTTTCCTATCATAAGCTTTACTATCACCAGTATGGATTCCACAAGAGACGTTCCACTGGTGATCCCACCCTCCTTAAATCTCCTGGTCATCCTCCTACTGGGACTTTGGCGAAGGCTTCTCCATTGCACTTGATATCTCAAAGGCTTTTGATCGAGTCTGACACAAATATTTAATAACTAAATCAAACTGCCTTCTTACGGCTTCAGTCCTATCCGTTCCTTCATCGTTAGTTTCCTTTTTGTTCATTCTGTAGCTGCTGTTGTAGGTGGCCAGCAATCTTCTAGAGCCGTTGATAGCGGTGTGCCTCAGGGTTCTCTCCTGTAACCAGCTCGTTTCCTTCTATTAATCAGACACTTTTTTAGCTGTACAATCGTCAGTGGGAGTAATATCACAGTTTTAAGAATATTTCTGACAGGCTCTGCTCAGATAATGTCCGCCAAAAGTACAGTCAGTTTTCGATGTGCTACAAAACAGTGTCATACTGTTAACATGAGATCGTAAGGTCATATCTCGTAACTACTGATGTTAAGTAAAGTTGCACAGAATGGAATACTTATATATATATATATATATATATATATATATATATATATATATATATATATATATATATATATATATATATATATATATATATATATATTGTTACGGAACAGAGAAAGAAAATGTACACTTTAAGTGAGAATACTAAAAATCACTACTGTCCCGTAAAGTTCCAGGTTCAAAACAAAGAGTTAGGTAAAATTACAAGTTAAAGTTTAATGCTCAAACTAACAACAAAACAGTCAGGACTCATAAGGATAATGTAATGGCAAAAAACAGGTTAAATATATGGTTAACTGCAATAGCCTCTATTAACACGAAATTAGCAAGAGTAAATTTATCTAAGTCAGCCCTGATAAAATGAAAATACACTGGGTAATGCTCAGTTAATGCAAGATAAATTATTACAGATACAAAATATTATTAATGATGGCTGACAACAAGAAGCTTATATGAATTACAAAAACCTTACTAGGCCCAAGAATCAACCCTATGCTACACAGTACAAGAAAAAATGCAACAACAGTTATACTCAAATTACACACAGCTGCTAGATGGCTGGAGACTTCCTGAGTACTCACAATAATAACTGTACAGGGGAAGACAGAGATGTTATCATCCTCTTGCAGCAAAACAGCCTCAGCTCCTGTATCACTTGCATCAACAGCCATCTTAAAAGGCTTAGCAAAATTTGGAGTAGCGAGCACTGGCTGACTTAATAGGATAGATTTAAGTTTGTTGAAAGAGGATTCACAGTTATCGGTCCAGACAAATTTAACTCCCTTTTTCAGTAGGTCTGTAAGTGGTGATACAAGAATTGAAAAGTTAAGAACAAATCTCCGGTAATAACCTACCATTCCCAAAAATCTTTGTAGCTCTTTCCTACTTTTAGGTCTGGGAAGATATCACTTATAACCTGAACCTTAGCTCCTGGTGGTGCAACATGTCCATCACCAATTACATACCCAAGGTACTGAACTTTAGCTTGACCAAACTCACACTTTGATAAATTAGCTACAAGATTAGCCTGAACCAAACGCTCAAGAAATTTACTGACACGGCATAGGTGATCTTTCCAGTTGTCACTGAAGATTAATACATCATCAATATAAACAACACACCCTGCCAAACCCTCGGGTACAACATTCATGAGCTTCTGAAATATGGCTGGTGCATTCTTCATACCATACGGCATTACAGAACATGCAAAAGTCTTTCCTAGTGTTACAAAACGTGAGATCTCCCTAGCACGTTCAGTCATAGGTACTTGCCAGTATCCCTTTAACAAATCAAACTTATGTACCTAGCCTTTCCGATCTTGTCTATGCAATCTTCCACGCGAGGGAGAGGGGAAGTGTCTGTTTTGGTTATCTGATTAACACGTCTGTAGTCGATGCAAAGCCGCTGTGACCCACCTGGCTTAGGGACTAGAGTGACAGGAGAACTCCACTCGCTCTGACAGGGCTCAATCATCTTGTGGTCCAGCAGGTAGCCGAGCTCCTTCTCGATGAGAGGAACTTTCACTGCGTTCACACGGTAAGGAGGCAGTTTAATTGGCTTTGCGTCTCCAACATCGACATCATGCATCAACACAGTGGTTCTTCCTGGAGTGGCACGGAACACTTGCGGGTACTCCTGCAGTAATGCCGAAAACTCCTGCCTTTCCTCGGGAGGTAGATGAGAAAGCTTAGTCTGGAGATCATTCATGATATCAGGATTCTTCCCCAAACTATCACTCAGGCTCATGCTGCATGGGAGAACTTCACTTGCAGACTCGGGTGGAACAGCTACAGTGCAGACTGGGTTATTTTCGTCCCGCCTGTGATATAACTTTAGCATGTTGATGTGACATAGTTGCTTGTTCTTTCTGCGATCTGGTGTGGCGATGACATAGTTGACATCACTGAGTTTCTTCTCCACGAAATAAGGACCACTAAACTTGGCTTGAAGAGGTTGCCCATGAACTGGTAGCAGAATCAAAACCTGATCTCCTGGCTGAAAGTGGCGTAACCTGGACTTCTTATCATACCAAGTCTTCATCTTCTCCTGAGCAGCTCCTAAATTCTCTCTCGCCAGTTGTAAAGCAGTGGACAGCCGTTCTTTGAACTTCATCACATACTCCAGCAGGTTGACGTCATCTTCCTCCGACAGCCAGCATTCCTTGAGTAACTTAAGGGGTCCTCTTACTTCATGGCCAAACAGTAGTTGAAAAGGTGAGAAGCCCAGTGATTAATTTGGAGATTCTCTTGCAGCAAACACAACGAATGGAAGACCTTTATCCCTGTCTTTCTGATGTTCCAAACAGTATTTCTTGAGCATCGATTTGAGTGTTTGATGATATCTCTCCAATGCTCCTTGGGTCTGGGGATGGTAAGCTGAAGACGTGATCTGGGTGATGCCCAACTCTTTCAGAGACTGCTTGAAAACATTGGACATGAAAATACTTCCCCGGTCTGACTGTACCTCCTTGGGCAGACCAAACTTTGTGAAGAACCCTAGCATTTCCTTAACCACGTTCTTTGCTGAGATATTTCTAAGTGGAATGGCTTCAGGATAACGAGTAGCCATATCAATCAGGGTCAACACATAAGAAAATCCTGAAGAAGTCTTAGGAAGAAGGCCCACAATATCCACCAACACACGGGTGAAAGGCGCCTCAAAAGGAGGAATGGGAACTAGAGGTGCAACCTTTTCGGTCTGATTACACCTCCCCACAACTTGACAGGTGTGACAAGACTTACAATACCAGGAAACATCCCTGAAGATACCTGGCCAGTAGAAGTGTTTCAAAATGCGTGCCACAGTCTTCCTCACTCCAAGGTGTCCTGCCAAACTGGAATCATGAGCCACTCTAATGATATCCTGCCTACAAACACGAGGGATGACAACTTGATGTACAACCTCCCATTCACAGTCGGCTGATGCTGTTGAGGGTCTCCACTTCCTCATAAGTACTCCTGACTTTACATAATAACAAGCAGAAGCACCAGCTGACTCTTCCTCACTGCAAGCAGAGTTAGCTAGACCTTTCAACTCAGGGTCAGCAACCTGCAACTCAACCAACTCTTGACGAGACAAATTATCAACACTACGGGGTGCTGCCTCATCTGGTGAGTGGTCCAAATTAGCAAGAAAAGTGTCAGCTAGGATAACATCATCATCATCATTATCCTCTAAATCACCAGTAACTTTAGACTTAGCCCTAGTGACAGCACATGCAGGGAACACATCAGGGACATCACAATCCTGGGACGCAGCCACTGGCTCACTAGACAACTGAGGAGCTGGACACACTTGACTTCCACCAATATCATTTCCAAGTAAGAAAGTTACACCTGACATTGGGAATGTCTCAACCAACCCAACCATAACAGAACCATTAGCAAAACCAGACTCTAAATTCACTCTGCACAGAGGGACAGACAAGTAATTATTCCCTACACCTTGTAAGATTACAGTTTCATCAGAGGAATTAAAATTAGAGCCTAGAACACTGGTCAGCATATGGGATTGGCAAGCACCTGTATCACGATATATTTTAACTGATTTCCTGTCATAACCGTCCAGAGGACTGACAAAACCATCAGACAGGAAATTAGCACATGAACTCTTGAGAGTGTCACCCACGTTACTGCTCAAAAGAGGAGCTCCATCATGAGAATTTAAGTTACCCCTCAAAGCAGGTTCAGTTAACTCAGTTAAAGAATTCTGGGAACTCTCAAGAGTGGACACTAGACCAATTGACTTAATATTTAAAGACTCCTATTTGTTCACATCACGCTGACTCCTGAAACATTTCTCCGTAGTATGACCAAGCTTACTACAATAAGTACATTTACTTTTCTGAAATCTAGAGGTGAAGCTGGTATTTACTTCCTGAGAAACATCATCTTTATTCTCTTTCCTGTTACCTGTACTCTGAGTAGAGGCAACGTACTTACTCTCAGCTTTCCCTTTTTCTTTAGAATATCTCTTGTGAGTGAGAACATATTCATCAGCTAAAACTGCAGCATCAGACAAATTATCTATTCTTTTCTCATCAAGATATAGGCTTACATCTTTATTAACACACCTCTTGAAGTCTTCCAGCAAAATCATCTGCTTAAATTTACCAAAATCAGACTCCACATTCTTAGAATTTAACCACTGCTCTAACAGATCTTCTTTGATTTTTGCATACTCAACATGGGATTGCTTATCTTGCTTATAAGTTGTCCTAAATTTTACTCTATAGGCTTCAGGAACAAGCTCTTTGGCCTTAAGAATCAAGCTCTTAACTACATCATAATTATCACATTGATCCTGAGGCAAAGATGCATAAGTTACTTGAGCTTTACCGGTGAGAACAGTTTGAAGGAGTACTGGCCAATACTTTTTGGGCCAATTAAAACCTGTAGCTACCCTCTCAAACAACTGAAAATACTTGGTTAAATCAGATTCATTAAAAGGAGGGACAAGTTTAACATTTTTAGCCACATCAAAATCATCAGATCTAGATGATCCAGTTCCACCTTGTTTCATGCGATACTCATGATCTGCCTGAATCCTAGCAAGTTCAATTTGTGCCTGAGCCTTTATCAGTGCCTCCTGAATCCAAGCCTGAGATTAAGCCTCCTTAGCATTTGCTTGAAATTCAGCCTCCTTAACACAAGTCTCCTTAGCCTGAGACTCAGCCTCCTTTGCACGTGCTTGAAATTCAGCTTCCTTCACACGAGCCTCCTGCAGGGCTAACTGTAACTTAGCTATTTCAATCTGCGTTTGCTCATTTGGAGGAGTTACATTAAACAAGCTTTCATTAATCATGTCAACAATTTGATCTTTAGAATGATGAGAGCGAACAGCAATTCCCAATTGTTGAGCAACAAGCTTAAGTTCATTCTTTGTTCTGTTTTCTACATCACACACTGTTTGCACATCTGACAAAAAATCTTTGGCTTCATCAAGTGTAGTAATAGTAGACATCATGAATAAATCACAGTCACAAAATATCAAGCAATATCCTTATGATAATATCCTGAATATCCTGATAAGAGGTCGCCAAATTTATGTTACGGAACAGAGAAAGAAAATGTATACTTTAAGTGAGAATACTAAAAATCACTACTGTCCCGTAAAGTTCCAGGTTCAAAACAAAGAGTTAGGTAAAATTACAAGTTAAAGTTTAATGCTCAAACTAACAACAAAACAGTCAGGACTCATAAGGATAATGTAATGGCAAAAAACAGGTTAAATATATGGTTAACTGCAATAGCCTCTATTAACACGAAATTAGCAAGAGTAAATTTATCTAAGTCAGCCCTGATAAGATGAAAATACACTGGGTAATGCCCAGTTAATGCAAGATAAATTATTACAGATACAAAATATTATTAATGATGGCTGACAACAAGAAGCTTACATGAATTACAAAAACCTTACTAGGCCCAAGAATCAACCCTATGCTACACAGTACAAGAAAAAATGCAACAACAGTTATACTCAAATTACACACAGCTGCTAGATGGCTGGAGACTTCCTGAGTACTCACAATAATAACTGTACAGGGGAGGACAGAGATGTGAACAAAATGAGGAGCAGATCTAAGTGGCCATGATGCAGAGACTGAGCTCATTATATAGGAGCCGGCAGAGCTTGATACAACTTGTAAGAAGGACGCGCAAATGAAGCCATAGGGGACAAAGAGCTGAAAATCCTGCTCTGAACAACAGAAAGGACGACTTACTCTACTATAACGGTAGAAGGGGGGGACTGAGGCAGAACACGCTCGTGATCAAACATGCAGCATACTGTGCGTTAAAATTACACAAAGGATGATGAAATCATAGGCTATGGAACAATATATATATATATATATATATATATATATATATATATATATATATAAAGTATACATATATATATATATATATGTCAGCATCACTATTGATGTCTATCGTAAGCCAACCAACACGAAAAAATCTATGAACTGCAGAGGTGAATGTGCTCAGAATTACAAGAGAGGTGTCATCAGAGCGTATGTTAAACGGGCCATTAGAGTATACTCCTCATGGCAGTCTACAAACCGAGAGCTGCAACATCGACGCCAGTTGTTAGTAGATAATGGCTACACTAACAAGGACTGACAATATCACTAGCTAATATCTCGACCGTTATGTATCTGGACAACCTAAACCCCAAACCAGTGACATTACTGTGTCTTACTGCAACATTTTTTCTAACAGATATGAAAAAGATGAAAAGGCTATTAAGGACATTGTGAACTGCATCGAGCCTCTGTGGTACAGTGGTAAAGTGTGTGTTTTCCTACACTGGAGAGTGAGGGTTCGCGCCCTGACTTTGGGAGCGTTCTCCTGGCCACGTACTGCATTGGCGGACACAAGGGGTGTTGTGGTTGAACCAGTGTCACATACTTTAAATTATGCTTGCACCCAGTCGGCTTGCGCGGGCCGATTACACTTGATTCACAGACTACACACACATCCAAAGCCACTCCAACACTACAATACACTTACAAGCACTTCTCACCCTACATACAATCTCTACCAGACAGCCTAAGCCACATGGTAGAGATACATTGGCTGTATCGTCCCGACTTCGGTCAGGATAGGCCGGTCCTGCAGTGGATACTCAAACGGCTGATGATGATGATGATGATGATGTGGACTGCATATTCACAAGGTCTTGGAAATAAAGATGAAGACAGCTGGCTGGTTTATTTGAAGAGATACACTGAGTAGCGAGCGAACAATATCTGGCCAGGTTTCTTGAGTGAGTTGTGGTTGCCCCTGGACTGCCTGGGCAGGCGCGTGTGTTTTAAGTCGACGCGCAAAATAAGTTGCGTGGGATTACCTACCCTTCGGCGTCCCCGCCGAAGAATAAATAAATAACATAACAAGCGCGGGGAAACTGAAGGCAGGAGTGACACACGAGGCACAGGCATATATAAAAATGAATTACATAATGCAAAGATAAGTATGACACATAATAAAGGAAATAAGGCTAACGTTCTTGTTTTGGCCTTCAATGAGAAAAGAGAAAGAAAAAAGTATTTGGGAGTGTCAAGACCACAAGAGACTTTCTTCATCTGGTATAAGTGTGCAACTGACTCCACAAGAGTGTGTAAGTTAAGTAGCTTGACTTTATTTCCTGATTCTTTCTTAATTACTCTCTAAGGACCAGTAAACTTTGGTGCAAGTTAAGAATTGCATTGCTGTACAAGTGTATATACAAAGTCACCTACATCTACACTGAATGAGGAAGCAGACTTATTATGATACATCATCTCTTCTTTTGAAAGGGCAAGTGATGCTTGTATGCGCTTATGTTTTTGGAAAGAAGTAATGCTGATTTTGACATAGTCATCCATGTTATATACAGGAGTGGGATCTTCTTGTAACAAGTCATATGGTAAGCATTGTAACAAGTCATATGGTAAGCATTTGTCAGTTCCAAAAATAATAAAATGAGGCATTTCAGCAATTGATTTGAGTACCGAAGCATTCAATGAAGCCATGACTTGTGGCATGTAAGTGTCCCACACTGTGTCTTTACTAGATATATACAAGTGCTCGCAGTATGTTGAAAACTTTTCTATTCTGCCTTTTCACAAGACCGTTAGCACTGGGACGGTAAGGGAGCACTGTACAGGTTTTAATGTTGAAATGGTTACACATTGAGGATAAAACAGCATTTACAAATTCTGTACCATTATCTGACAGCAATACTTTGGGTGTTGTGAAAGGGCAAATGACGTGTTAACAATGCTTTGACAACTGATTTTGCGGACTTATCAGGAAGAGGCACTAGGACAGAAAACCTTGAAAAATGATCTATTTCAACAGAAAGATATTGATTTCCATTGTCAGTGCGAGGAAGTCTGAGGAGGTCAATGGCTACATTGTTCCAAGGCTGAGCAGGTACAGGGTATGTTAACACTGGAACTGGTTTATGAAGATTTCCTTTATGCAAAGTACATATATGGCACTGATCAATGTGGGCATTAATGTCTTGTTTTCATACATAGCCAAAAGTATTTAAGCCTAGCCTGAGCTAGACACTTCTCTTTTCCGGGATGGGCTGCATGTGGGGAGTCATGAATAAGTTGGAGGAGCGTAGGAATGAGGGAGGAAGGGATTACTAGTTGAAGGATAAGGCGGATATGGTCTAGCGTAGGAATGAGGGAGGAAGGGATTACTAGTTGAAGGATAAGGCGGATATGGTCTTTCTTTCCTGTGAGGGTAGTTGACTTGAAAAGTATATCATCTCTAAGGACATAGGATGAAGGGGAGGGGACTTTAGGGAATGTGGAATCATCTCCTGATTCAAGAGCATATATTACTTGGGACCATATCGGGTCAGCACGATGGGCAGCAACAACGTCAGCAGGTGAAAATTTTTCAATAAGACTTGATACAGGGGACACAGGGGCTTTGGGAGCAACATTTATAGACAAAGCATCTGCAGCTACATTCTGTTTCCCCTTGATGAATTGGAAATGAGGCATGGAACCTTGTGTGACGGATGACCAACGAGCAAGACGACCCAAGACTTTTTTCCCACTGAATAGATGGAGAAGGGCTTGATGATCTGTTATTACATTGATTTCATATCCATAGATGATTTATTTGAATTTAGTGAGTGCCCATACAACTGCCAGGGCCTCAAGGTGGGTTACAGCATAATTCTTCTCTGCTTTACTGAGGAGGCGGCAAGCGAATGCAAGAGGTCGTTGCTTTCCATCATGTTCTTGCATTAACCCGTACTATCCCAGACATTCTTGCAATTTTATACCCATCCAATCCCGGACCAAAAACGGAAAATTTTTTTATTGCATAAAACAATCCAAATGGACATATGAATCAAGGAAAAGCAAAAAAAAGTATTCCTTATAGGAGAAATAAGACCAGGCCGTCCGTCGTGTTTTTAGCCCAGTTTCCCAAGCCGTGAGCAATGTTTCCCACCCAGCTGGGCGGGATGAAAGAGAACGGGGGGGGGGGAGGAGGAGGAGGAGAAAGGGGGATTCCCCTTTCTCAGTGTCTTCCACTGGCTCATATTCCTCCCCAGAATAATCATCCACAGGTCTTTCTCTTCTGAAGCATCACTAAATGAAGGGACAGAAGAGTCCACGTGATCATTTCAACAGCCTCCTCCATCCCAATGAGGCGGAAAAATGGCGTTAATTCCTACATCCTGACGTTCTGACGGACAGTGGCACACCGATGTTACCCACCCACGCAGAACCAAATTCAGTACTACAACTGCTTGGACACAGTGTTGCCAATACATTAAGCTACTCCTTAGCAAAAAATAAGCTAGATTAACGCAGTTTGAGACGTGCTACAGCGCTCGAATTTTGCTGTCGAGACGTTTTGTACTGTCGGCACCATGCCGACGGCAGGATTGTATGGGTTAAAATAGAACCTAGACCTGTGTAGGAAGCATGTGTGTTAAGGATGAATGGTTTCTTGTAGTCAGGATAAGCTAAAACAGGGGCGGTTGTGAGTGCAAGTTTGAGTTTGGTGAATGCTTGTTCTTGAACAGTGGACCATGTAAAAAAAAAAAAAAAAAAAAAAAAAAAATCTTGAGAGGCTGAGTAAGGGGGGAAGCAATGGAAGCATAGTCTTTAATAAATTTCCTATAGTAGCCAGAAATACTAAGAAAACTTCTGACTTGGTCAATGTTGGCTGGGATGGGATAGTCATTAATGGCTTGAATATTATCTTGCGAGGTGAGGATGCCTTCTGCGTTTATAGTATGGCCAAGAAAACTGGTTTCTTTTTTGAGGAACTTGCATTTTGAAAGTTTGAGTTTAAGACCCGTGCTCTGAAGATGGGAAAAAACTATGTCAAGTATCTGAAGATGTTTTGGGATGGTCTTAGAGAAAATAACAAGGTCATCTAAGTATGCAAAAATAGAGCCAAGGATCCCTGAAAACACAAGAGTTAATCAGTCTTTGAAAAGTGGCTGGGGCACCAACAAGGCCAAATGGGATTCTTTTGAACTGATAGTGTCCAGAAGTAGTGCTGAAAGCTGTATAAGGTTTACTTTCATCAGTGAGTTTAACTTGCCAGAATCCACTACAAAGGTCAAGAGTGGAGAAGACAGTGTTCTGATTTCCAAGAGATTGGAGAATTTCCTCAAGGACAGGCATGGGAAAGCAGGGAGGAACTGTGATTTTGTTCAGTGCACGGAAATCAACAACTGGACGCCATTCATTGTTAGATTTAGGTACTAAGCACATGGGACTGTAGTAGTTGTAGTAGTAGTTGTTCCCTAGGCAGTCTGGCCGAACAGCCCCGAGTTCCTTAGGAAGGCCATGGCCGAGACCGGGCTTTCCCACAGAGCTCTCAAAGAGTGTATGTTGTGTTGTTGGCGTAGGTGATTGTGTGCAATGCAGTCTTCCATAATGTGCTTAATAGTATGGGGTGCTGTGTTGCATCCTGGACAGGCATCAGCGACGGAGTCATCCAGCCTCTTCTGGTAGTTTAAGAGGGCTGGATGGTGCCCACATCTCAGCCTGGCCAGATGGACCCTGTCCTCACGAGGACGATAGGATTCAGAAGGGTGGATGTCAGGAGGCCGTGCATGCAGCTGTGTGTTGTCTTTAAGTGACTGAATGGAGCGGCGAGTGATCCGAGTGTGGATATGCTTCTGAAAGCTGGTCTGAGGTGGGCGAGGGGGGAGAGATGACAGTATTTGTGTATGGTATCTTGTGCTGGGTGTTGTTTTGATGTTCCTTGGTGTGGGTGGATGTGCTGCCATGTACTGTAGTGGATGTTGTGGGTTTGTGGAGGCTGCAGCAAGAAACTGGGTGCCTCTCATGTCTAGATGATCCTTGACTTTGAGGACTTTGGTTTCTTGATGTAGGTGGTCTGTGGGTGTAGTAGCTGTGCAGCCTGTGATTATTTTTAGGGTCTTGTTCTGTATGGTCTGTAGAGTGTTGCAGTGTGTTTTGGTCAGGTTAGAAGTCCAGGCAGGGCTTGCATAATTCATCACTGAACGTATGTATTGTTTGTATACTGTGGTGGTGGTTTCTTTGTGCCCGAATGTTGTATGGGCAAGTGACCTCAAAGCACTGAGTCTTGGTGTTATTTTATTTTTAATGTTTGTGATGTGTTGTTTAAATGACATTGATGTATTGTATGTTACACCAAGGATTTTGTGTGTGTGTGTGTGTGTGTGTGTGTGTGGTAGGGGAGTGTTGTTTATGGTGAGGTGTGGGATGTGACTGTGTTCTGCTGTCCAGTTTGTGAGAAGAGTCACTGTAGATTTGGCTGGGGCTATTTTGAGCCTGTTTGTGGTGAACCATTCGTGTAGTGTGTTGAGGTAAGGTTGAATGATGTGTGCAGCTGTGTTTGCGTTTTGGTGTGTACATGTAAGTGTTATATCATCTGCATAGGAAGCTATGTGTATCTGTGGTGTGTGGGGTGTGGGTACGTCGTGCATATATAGATTAAAGAGTGTAGGGGACAAAACAGATCCTTGGGGGACGCCGTTTGTGAAGTTTCTGATGTTAGAAGACTGACCGGCAAATGTTACGTGTGCACATCTGCCTGCTGAGTAGTTTGCCAGCCATCTTTTTGTGTTATTGTGCATGTTTGTGTTGAGTATTTTGTTTGTGAGATTGTGGCGGGGGATGTCATCAAAAGCTTTGCTAATGTCTAGTGTGACTAGAAGTCTGTGTGGTGGCCTAGCTGAATTCATGCCATCGAAAACTGTGTAAGGTCTGTAAGTAGGGTGTCTGTGGAGTGTAGTGGCCTAAAGCCATGTTGTGACTGGGCTAGGGGAATGTGAGGTGTGACTAGTTGTAGTATCAGTCGTTCAGTGACTTTAGAGGGGGTGCAGAGGAGTGTGATGGGGCGATGTGAGGAGGGTAATGTGGGGTCTTTGTTGGGTTTAGGGATAGTGATGATATTGCCATGCTTCCAGATGTTGGGTATTATGTTGTGTGAGTAGCAGTAGTTTGATATGTTGGTGAGTGCTTGTATGCCTTGTGGTCCTAGGTGTTTAAGGTGAATGTTGCTTCTGTTGTTTGGTCCACAGGCAGATGAGTGCTTGAGGTTGTTAATGATGCGCTTCATCTGGTTGTAAGTGAAAAGTGCGTAGTCTGGGTCTGTGGGGAACTGTCTGTTACGTCTGATGATACGTCGGTCTTCCGGATGGGGGGTTAGATGGCTGACTTGTGAAAAGTAATTGATGAGAGCGTTTGCTTGTTGTTTGTTTTAGGGTATGGTGTCTGTTGTTGTGATGGCAGCGTGTGATTGTGTGGTGTTGCTGTTGGAAAATGTGATGCTGTTTAGTGTTTTGTAGAGTTTGCTGATGTTTGTTTTATGGTCAAGTGTTTGGAGGTAATTTTTCCAGTTTAGTGTTTGCTGTTCTGATATTTTACTGTTTATCTGAGTGTTGAGTTCTTGTATTTGTTGTATTGTGTCTTGTGTATGGGGTGTTGGGGAGTGTCGCAGTGTGTCCCGTTGTCTGATGAGGCCTTGAATTTCTGGTGTGAAGTTGGGGTTGTGTCTCTTTCTGTTGCCTCTAGGGATGTGTCTTTTGTCTTCATTTTGTATGATTGTATTGAAGGTGTGCACAGCGGTGTTGATGTTTGTGATGGGTGTACTGTTTAGTGTTTGGAAATGTTGTTCTGTTTCAGTTACAAAGGCCTCCCAGTTGGCTCTCTTATAATTAGTGTATGTGTGTTTGTGGCCAGCTGGGGTGATTCTGGTTTTGGTAGTGATGATGATTGGGAGATGATCAGAACCTAGGGTTTTGACCACTCTCCATGATGTAGTGGGAGCGAGGTTTGGAGAGCAGAAGGTGATGAATGGAGATGATGGGAGGAAGAGGGCTTGGTGTGGGATATGGGTATGTTGGTCTAGACTGGGACTGTTGTACGGACTAGTAGAAGTTTCAATGACGTCAGCTTCAAGCATTTCTTTGATTTTTTCTTCTAAGTATGCTCTTTTGCTGTAGGGCATTCTGTATGCTGGTATGTTGACAGGTTTATTATATTTTAGTTGAATGTGATGTTTTACTACATTGGTCTTTCCTAAGGGCTCTCCTGGGGGAGCGATAATGTCTCTGTGGTCATTGAAAAGATCAAGTAGTTGCTGGTCAGCTTCAGGGTAATCTGTGGGTTGAAGATGTGATGAGAGATCTACTTGTTTGTGGTGGATGTGTTGAACAGAGTATACACGTGTGGCATCATTGTCTTCAATCACTTGTACTCTACTGGAATACATGAAGAATGAACAAATGTTAGTGCCTTTCTGCAGGCTGACAACAGCATTAGAGATATCTGTGACATAAAGATTAACATAGCCCTTATCTGAGAAGGTACATATAGCTGAGAGCAGGACAAGCTCTGTGTGAAACTGATTTGGGGAGGGTGATACCATCAGAATTACACATGTTGGGTATACGACCTTCAATGAGTGAGCAAGAGTAGGGAGCAAGACTGACATATTTTGAGACGATGGCATAGTGAGAATTATCTGGATGGTCAAGGTTATCTCTCTTAACATATGTGAAAACTGGCGGAGTCACTTGAGCTGTTGCAATGTTTACTTTAGAATTATTAAACTTTGACTTTGACTGGCGTCTAGCAGAGCGTTGTTGTCTGTGTTTTTGGTTGCAAGTGAGACTTTTTATCTGAGTTTCAGAGGTTGTCTGGGGGTTATTTTGAACATTACATTTCTGCTGATCATGAAGTTTCTTTATCACATTGTGTGGTGAATCTATCTTTGTACATGCCTCCTCTGAATCTGGGATAAATGTCAATACCAAATTTCTCGTCAGGTATACCAAGCAAGGCAGCAGCTGGGAGTGATGACAAATCAATTATGTAAAATGTAATTTGCAAGGGAGGGAGATCAGGCTGAATGTGAACATCGAGTGGGATCTTGCCATATGCAGGGAAAGGTTTACCTTCAGTACCTGTTAAATAAATGTCAGAGGGTTCCAGAATGCAAACACCTTTGGGGCGGATGGTCTTAAAACAGTCCAGGGACATCAAGTTAACTGTGGCTTCTGTATCAATCAGAAGTGATATGAAACATTGATTGACCTCAGCCTGTAGGACCATAGGGTCCTTCCAAGTGTCCTGAGTGACGCAAATTTGCTTAAGTTTTTTTTGGCTGTAATGCATGCAGACTGGGGGTCTTAGTCAAATATTAGGGCAAGTTTGCTGTGAATTGAGGACACGGCAGTCAGCAGTTGTATATCCACACTGGCCATGGTAATCACACACAGAAGTGCCATCACGGCACTCCGATGTGTCATGACCACAGGGGCCGTGATAGGCACACACAAACCTGGAACTGCTGTCAAAGCTCTCTTTACTATAGCATCTACTGGCTGTGTGACCAGATCTGTAACAAAATGAGCAAAAATAAGGACTATTCTAGGCTTGATATTGCTGGCGATCTTGCTGACCAGCGGCTTGAGGGTACCTTGGCTGGTCAGTAGAGGGGCGATGTGGAGAAACAGACTGAGGGGGAGGAGGGCGGTGAGGGGATTGATAGGACCGGGAACCATGCAGCCAACCAAGGGAAAAGGAAGAGGTCCAAGCTTCAGCACTAGCCAGATGTTGTTGAGGACGGAACGATCTGCAATAGTTTGAACAGTGGCAACAGGGCTGATGTCTGGTGTTTTTTCCTTAACCCCTTGACCGCGGGGATGTCGGAAGCAGTCCCTGCACGTCCCACGGAGATAATCGCGCTCTGACTGACTTTTTACAAGTATTTCCCAAAAATCAGTTATTAGTCCTGGAATATTATAATCAAATATGCTTATGACACATACCATCAGCTTTCTCCTGGGTTGTTTGTTGAGCCTTCGTCGACTACCGTAGGACTTCCAGAGACTTCTCAAGTTGGGTAACGAAGTCTCCATTTTACACATCCCGCCACCCCGTAACATGATTACCACAGACTGATATTACCACTAGAAACACTGTTCTATGATTTTCAAGTAGTTTGGAATTCATATTCCAAAAAGAAAAACACTGTGAAAGCAATGTAAATTATGAGCACGTACCAGATTCCCACCCGTGCTCGTTCCCCGCTGGTATTCTGTCATTTATTATTCATAAACGCACTCAAAATTTATATTCCTAGTACTTTATTACACTTATATATATCTACAGTATTTATCCATAAGTTTCCTTCAGTAACAGTAGTTTACTTTCACTCCAGGCATTCACTTTCTTGTTTTAGTAAACTATGTAGAGAATGAAGCTTTCACTTTCACTGTCATTACTCCAAGTATTTGTACTCATATTCTTATATTACTAATCATTTACATTTCTATTTACATTTTCTATTGTATTTACATTTCTATTTTATTTACACTATGTTATGCACTGTCACTTGCAGTAACTTATAAAACTATTTTCCACTGTTCAATCATATTTACATCCATTGCTTTCACTTGCTATTTACACATTATTTACATTTCCACTTGCACTGTTTTAGAAATGCTTCAGGCTGTGGTAATAAAAAAAAAAAACAAGTTACACAGAGGGGAACCTGGCACTCAGTGCACTACCAAGAGGTGCGTTTGTGCTCAGGTGTGCATCTGGTGGTATGTGCACACACCTGGCACCTGCGGATCGCAGCCTTCCTCTTCGTTGTGGCAGGCATTTGCACCAGTCTATGCCGATCCATGTACACCCTCTCCTTAAGTCTGTCAGGAAATCTAACAGAATGGCGTCTTGGAGCTGTTGCTGTCACCCTACCATGCCTCTCAAACAGCTGCTGAACACAAGTCCTGGCGAACAACCTCAGGGAGAAGGACTTGGGTGGCTTTACCTTCATCTTGTACAGGATGAAGGCGTTCAGCATTGTCATGTCAGTGAGATGCAGAAACACTTACCTGTACCACGCAGTATTCTTTCTGAGGCAGTCGATCTCTCCAATCATCATGTCAGACTTGTCCACCAGCCGCATGTTGATACAGTAGTCGATGATAGCATCACATTTCCTCACAGGTTCTCCTGTCCTACGGTCGACCTTCCCACTGTCTTTCACTTCTCCCTTGTGTCGGTGGTGACCATGTGCACAACCCTCTTGTCATGCCACCATATTGCCAGCATCTTCTCAGGCTTGCATAGGTACACGTCTCCTCGCTGAGAATTTCCTGCCTCATGGAATTTTGGGAAGTTGGCACGATTACTCTTGACAGTGCCGCAGGAGCTGATGCCATGCTCTGAAAGGTATTTAGCAAGTTTCGGTGCTGTATAATAGTTGTCAGTATACAGCACATGATTCCCACCAAAATACCTTTCAAGCAGCACTTTCACTACACAGCCTGAGAAGCCAAGGAGGTGTTTTGTCCACATCAATAGTGCTGGCTGAATAGATGGCGAAGTCAAGGATGTAACCCGTCTTACAGTCGCACAGTACAAAGAACTTGATTCCAAACCGATGACATTTGCTTGGAATGTACCGTACGAACCTCAGACGTCCTCTGAACAGAACCAAGGATCCATCTATGACAACCTTCTGAAATGGGTGGAAGCATGACATAAATTTATCCTTCATTCTGTTCAGAATCTCCCGTATCTTCCAGAGTGGGTCAGTCTGGGAAGGTACATCGTTGTTGGTGAAGTGCAGGTTTCCCATGATGTTACAGATGCGATCTCTGGGCATGTAATTATTGAAGGTGGGTGAGGGTAGTAAAGGGACCAGTAATCTTCCAACTCATGCTTCCTTGAATGGGGCATGAGAAGCATGAGCGTGAAGAACACATACAGTTCCTGCACTCCAAGCACGGTCCACTGTTGCATTTGTGCTGCAGCTGCAGCACATTGTGACTCGTACCTGTTGGTCTCATCACATATGTGCTGCATGACTTCGTCATCAAGGAAGGCCAAAAGGTAGTCCACACACTCAGCATCCTCGTCAAGAGTGAAGGCAGGCTGTATCCCAGAGGAACTCTCATCAAAGTGGAGTTGTTCCGGGACAAAATTGGAGCCCTTCATCCACACGAAGGCGTCCAGGGTTCCCTTTCATGGCGGTGTAGGCTGGGTGAGGGTGGATGAGGGTGGCTGTGAGGCAGACTTGGCCGTTTCAAGGTCACTCCGACTGACCCTAGGTTGCCGTGTACCACTAGCAGCCCTTACTCTAGAAGCGAGTCTACTTTTACAACGAGTAAGGGATTTACCTCGTCTCCTACGGCCTGCCTTCACTGTAGGTGCTGGTGGAGGCTCTGACGACGAAGACTCAGGAGAAATTTCGGCTGAAGAGGTGGAAGATATTAGTGAAGTGGGGCTGGGAGAGCGGGGAGATGATTCACCTTGGGACTCATGGTAGGCTGGGTCACGCGGGGCCATTGTTCCGGGGCTAACCCGCCTCCTCTTCACTCCCTTCCCAAATTCTTTCCCTTGCTGCACTAAGGGCTCCTTTCCCTTAGAGCCAGGATGAACTTGGGACAGTGAAGCACTTGTACTGGCAGTTTTTGTCACCATTTCCTTTCCAGGCTCATCACACAGTTCACCCGAAAGATCAAAGTCACTATCCATCATTATCATCGATAAATCGGCCAGTTCACGTTCCACAGCAGAGTCACTTAATCCTTTACCCCTACCCACATGAGGTTTAGTAGGGGTTGAGGTCACAGGGCCCTTTGCAGTGGGCGCAGAAGCGGCAGAAATGGAGGAGCACGAAGTCAACATGGTTTCACCTTGAAAGACAACACTAAACTGAATGAAGTGGCATAAATGGGAAGGCAAGGGTTGACAATGTCAGTGTGGTGACAGCTGCTAATTTATATGCTATGAAATGATTGGCAGGAAATCTAGACAATACATAATAAATTAGATAGTTCCAGGTGAATGTAAATATCACTTAGGCTTCTCCCTTCCTTTCTTATATATATTTTTATTATGAGAATAGGTCATACAGCATATTTCAAGGGAAAATAAGCAGGGAAAATTAGCAAACGAGTGCATGTGGGGTGTTGCCAGGTGATAATTAGCCAATTCCAGGTGTATGGCACTATCAATTACCTTATATATATATATATATATATATATATATATACAGTATATATATATATATATATATATATATATATATATACAGTATATATATATATATATATATATATATATATATACAGTATATATATATATATATATATATATATATATATATATATATATATATATATATATATATATATATATATATATATATATACAGTATATATATATATATATATATATATATATATACAGTATATATATATATATATATATATATATATATATATATATATATATATATATATATATATATATATATATATATATATATATATATATATTATTTTGTATAAGAATAGGGCATAGGGCTCATTTCAATGGATGAAATAGGTGGAAAAATCTGGGCAAGATTTGTGTAGCGCGGCGCGGCTGGGCAGGCGAGAGGAGAGGGTAATGGAGGGGCGGTAGGGAGGGGAGTCAAGAACGGGGAAAAATGACTAAATTGTCAACAATGGATGGGAGTACAAATCACATTAGCAGCACTGACTATTGTTGGACACTGACAGTACTGATAGATGATACAAGTCACCACTTGAAAGCCCGGGAGAATTCAAAATAACAAAGAATCACAAAAGTGACACCCCACTGTTTGATCCATTGCGCCCGAGAGCCACGAAAGTGACGTCCCGCAGTTAAGGGGTTAAACAGCCTTGAAAATGAAGTCAATGTGCCAGCAGGGGAGAATGGAAGAGTCTCAACTTCTTTAAATGCCTTAGGGGCAATTAATGAGAAAAAATGAAAATATCCAAAGAATGAGACAACATCCTCAAGTGACATTTTCTGGTCATCATCGACCCAAGCAGACTGACTAAGTTGTTGGGACAATTCTACTTTAAAGGTTGAGGCTGCTTTTACTGCCTGACTGAGTGAGTGAGGCGGCATGGGTCCATGATATGTGTCTGCAAGTTTATACAGTACAAGGGAGCTAGAGATCCAATCTGTTGAATACCTGAGAATTGCAGCAAAAATTCTTTTCTGAAGTCATCATATATGTCAAATGTTTGAAATAAATCAGATTGAATGATGTCCCCAGCTAGGCAGTCTCCCAAATCAACCAGTGATTTAAGCAACACGAGTTTCTCTTTATCACTGGAGAGACCACGGCGAGTGATTTCATTTGCAACCTCTGCCAGGAAAACATGTGCTGGCAGGTTATTTCCATTAAATTTGGGTAGAGCTGGCTGCTCATGGACGAAAGTCATATGGGGCAGAGCATCATTCTTACATTTGTTTTGACTCATTGTGCAGTAGTAAAAGATAACATTGAATGATATATAAAAATAGTATGAAAGGAAAGAATACAATCTTATGAAAAAATATGGAGGATGAAAAGGTAATACAATCTTAGCTAATTAATAAAATTTGTGTATGCAGGCACATCACTTGGAATAAACAATTTAACAGGCATAATTTCTCACGTTACACGACTTACACAGTGCAGGAAATACAGGCATGTACAGGTGGAAGACACAGGCAGCGAAGCAGTGGGAGGCAAACTTCAGGGTCACGGCTGGGAGCGTAAACATCGGACATGCCGGCAGCACAGGCAGAGAACAGCACTAAGCAGCATAGAACAGCAGGGTACCTACAGCATAGCCTTGATGCATGATAATACGTGTAATGTGTCAGCTGTGATTTGTTTATGTAGCGTCCCAAGATGGCGGTGGTGATGTCACAAGATGGCGGCTGGTTTGGGCGAGTTTGAACGTAGAACTGGGCTGGTTGTGGTAACGCGAAGTCTGAAATCAGATGTTTTGGGAGCTCACTGCACTTCTTTATCCTTCACTTCATGCTTTTTCAGTACTTGGTTAAACAGTCACTGCCTACCTAAAGTCACTGGCACCGTTGTATGCTGGCAGGAGGTTATGATGCTTGGTGGAGGAGCATCGGTTGTGTCGGTTAGCAGATACTGCTATTACAGGTAGCTGGCGTGCATGTTATCTCATAGGAGGACCACCGTCTGCCAAAAAGGAATGTGGACTGCACATTCACAAGGTCTTGGAAATAAAGATGAAGACAACTGGATGGTTTATTTGAAGAGATACACTGAGTAGCAAGCGAGCATATCTGGGCAGGCTTTTTGAGTGGGTGGCAATTGCCCCTGGACTGCCTGGGCAGGCGCGTGTGTTTTGGGTCGACGCATGTTGAGTGAGGTTTCCTATTTATACAATATAATTATCATACGCCAGTGCTACACACACACACACACACACACACACACACACATATATATATATATATATATATATATATATATATATATATATATATATATACAGTATATATACAGTATATGCCCATAACCACCTTGAGGAAAATGAGGCAGCCACCTCGTCTGGCATCTCCTCTCCCCCTCCCCTCCTTTAGCAGCCTGCTCAATCCACACCCACCCGAAAGTCCAGGGACTTGTTCTGATCGCGTTCATAACTTTAAATTGATCCCTGTCATCCTCAACCTGCACTTGTTGTGGGTGAGTGCCTACTGCAATAGACCTTTTCCAGTGACGTCACAGAAATCACGTGATTTTGTTTACAACTCCATATTGGAGGGCAAACTCCTCGCAATAATGGCTGTCCAGACAGGGCTGTCAAAGATGAAAGTGTCGGACATATCCAGAAATCTGAATCAACGCCACCAAGATCTGTACAGAAACAAGATAAAGTGTTTGGGGTTAGATCCTTGAACCATTTCTTGGGAGAAATTCACCAGTTTCAAGGGCTGGGGACCGAAACCAGATCTCTGATATGGCGTTCTCTGTCACTATTTGGTAGCCACTCCATCAAAGTTCACCGGGGTATTCTTCAAGGTAAACAGACATGTCATATTGTAAATGCACAGTGTAGATAGCTGGAACTACTGACATATGTTTTTGGTAAATCGTCTTGGTAATCAGTAAATTACTGACGTGGGGCCATTGGGGGAAGAACTGTATACAATGACTAATCGAGTAGTTAATGAATGGAATAGGTTTCCCAGTAAGGTATCCTAGTTGCTGTCCCCTATTATAAAGTTTCAAGCATAGGCTAGACAGGCGTATGGCAGGTATGGGTTGCATACACAATTTGTCATTATTGTAGTCACACTCCTGTGAGAGCTGCCTAGCATGGGCCTGTATGGGCTATTTTAGTGAGGGTAAATTATTAATCACACTCTTATGGAAGCTGTCTAGCATGGCCCTGTTGGCCTACTGCCGTTATCCTCTCTTCTTAATCTTCAAGTTAGGTTAGGTTAAGTTAGGTTGGTTGGGTTAGCTTGGTTTGGAAAAAAAAATAATAATTTCCGACAGAAACGAATATCAGATTCAAATTAATCACACTATAAAACATTAAAAAATGAAAATTTTAAGCTTCAGGGTGAGTTGGGTGTAATTCTGGAAATTTACCCCCAAATTTACTTATTTTGGAAATTTCAGTAATTATAGGCCTAGATACATACACAGCCTATATACTCTATGTTTAAAGTAGTTTTACATAAAATGCATAATGGAGAGTATATGCCAAAACTGTCGAGATTACTATTAAAGTTAATTTTTACATTACAACTTAAACATAACATTGGCTTAGATTTAAATTACGGTAAGATAATGTATTTCATGCTGATGAGCAGGCTATCACAACATAAAACTAAAAGACTTTAACAATATAGTTTTAATGATTTTATATTTTATATTAACAAAAAAATCTTAGCAGCTACATACCTGGTAAAAGATTAATATAGGGGGCTGCTGATATAAGTACATTATTTATCCTCTTACTTGTAATTAAAGTATTTTTGTACTAAGTGAAAAATGTATATTCAACTGGAGCATGTATATATTGGCAGTTTTGCTGTCTGTTCAGCAACATTCATTTCTAAATAATATAGAAAATTATAAATAGTAGTACTAGTAATTATGCTTCAGTTTTAATTGAAACACTGTTTAGCACACAGGCTCACAGTACTATATAAGTTTTATACTGAAGTGTTGAAGTGTTGAGCAGTGTTCTGTACTGCACTATCATTAAAATCACCCACTATGACACAAATATCAGCTTCAAATGAATCACACTGAAAAACATTGAAAAAATAAAAATATAAGCTTTAACCTAACCTAGCCTAACCTAACCTAACAACCTAACTTTAAGTACGAAGGGTGATCAGAAAGTAATGACAGTTCGTGCCATAACATGAAAACCTTGAATGATGGGAGGTAGGGGAGCAAGGAGAGTGCAGAGTTGCCTGTCCTTACGAGTTTGAACTTGTCGCAGTATGCCTGACTTTTCTTGTTTTATTGTTGTGAGTGAATGCTTCACTCTTGTTTTTGCTCTATGGCCAGAAACATGGATTACTCGAAAGAAGGCTGCAGGTTCTACATTTTTACGAGGTGGAAACTGGGAAAGAAAGCAACAGAGATTCGAGGGGAATTATTACAAGTTTATCCAGACACAACTCCTTCCCTGGAAACTGTTTCCCGCTGGATTCGTGCTTTCACAGCAGGAAAAACTGAATTGAAAGATGAACAACGCTCTGGACGCCCCCGGACATCCGTGACCGAAGCAACAACTGTCCGTGCACGGTCCATCATTGACGAGGATCCAACTGTAACTCTTAGGTTCTTAGCCTTGGAGCTTGATATCAGTTAAGGGAGTGCATATGACATCGTGCATGAACAATTACACCTGAGGAAGAAGTGTTGTCAATGGATACCCCATTTGTTGACTGATGAGCAAAAGGCTGAACGGGTGAGGATTTGTCGTGTCTGGCTTTGCTGAATTTGAACCAAATGGTCCAAAACGGTTCTCAGATGTTGCTACTGGAGATGAGTGTTGGATTTCATTCTTCACAACCCGTGACAAGCAGTCAAACATGGTGTTGTTGGGCGATGAAGACCCTCGACCTCAGATTTTGAAGGAAGGATTTCGCAGCCAGAAGCGCCTTTTCACCATCTTTTTCAATTCTCAAGGACCAATATGCGTGGATGTGATGCCTGAAAAGTCCACTATCACAGCCCAATACTACACAGACCAGGTCCTTCCACAAGTCTTGGAACACAAGGCCAACACCGCACCAACCCGCCGTCGGTCTCGCCTTTTACTGCACCACGACAATGCTGCACCCCACAAAGCTCGCCTCACTATGCAGTACCTGGAACAACAAGGTATAACTCTGCTCCCCCACCCACCCTACTCCCCTGACCTGGCTCCCTGAGACTTTTGGTTGTTTCCAAAAATTAAATCTGCCATCGCTGGGAAGCAGTTTCATCGCATCCAAGACTTGGCACGGACCGTCAATTCAGAACTCCGAAGTATACCGTCTTCAGAGTACCACGCTTGCTTCATGAAGTGGAGAAAGGGAATGGAACGCTGCATAGAGGTTGGAGGGGAGTACTTTGAAGGAATGTGAGTCATAGTTTGATAGTTCTTCATGCTAATAAAAGTTTATGGACTCACTGTCATTTCTTTCTAATCACCCCTCGTATGACCTAACCTGTAATTTAATCGGTTTTACTTATGCATCTAACATTCTTGACCATCACTGCTATGCCTATGCCCGATTTGGTTTGAGTGAAACTCTGGAATAATAACAAAACATGGCCTGTGACATGGGCCCTCCCCCTCTTTTCCCACGCACACACATGGCCGTATCGGTCTTTTGCTCTGTGACATTAACATAATTAAGATATCCCATGACACCTACAATGCAAAGAATGGTAAATATGCCCGTATTTGCTCATAAATCATCGGCTCACCTGTTATGAAATGCTTGCTACAGAGGCGGGAGTAGGCCGTCAGTTGCCAATTCTCCCTCTTCAATCTTCATGGCAGCTATTCAATTCTGTTGCCTTCCCTCATTGGCTAGAAACCGGTAGAAGTGTACCCCACTTCCAGTTTTCTACCTTGCCCTACAGCTGAAGGCACAACAGTGGAATATCATTGTGGATCCTGCAATTCTTTCTCTAGACGTCCAAGAATTTGTCACCCAACATTGCTCCGTAAACAAAAGTCATAAACTCCTGAAAGTTGCCAGTGTTCGGTGGATCACTAAATAACGTCTGGTCACCACCTGCTCAGAGCTGGTGTACATTCCTTTAAAGAAAATTCCTATGCCGTATTGCAGAACACATCTATATAACTGACTGCAGTGCACTCAACCCCTAAAGATGGCATTAATAAAAACATACAATTGCAGCAAAATTTTTGAAATTTTCCGAGAATTTAAATCTTGAAATTCACCTGCAATTGCATTACTTGGTGCTAGGGCTAAAAAAAAAAATTCCGAGGGAGAATGACCCCGAACCCACCTAGTAGGGCTGTGTTCCCCTCATCTATTTTCAAGTCCTGGTTACGGCTCCGTATATATATATATATATATATATATATATATATATATATATATATATATATATATATATATATCCAGGGGCAGGATCCCACTGCTACCTGGCACATCCCCGGGTGACGGATAGGGGAAAGCCTTGTAGATATTCGAGGTACCGTCTTAGATGGCGCAGATTATGGGACCCCCTGAAGATATATAGGGCTCCACCGAATATAACGAATAAGGTGGCAAAAATATTACATCTCACCAGAAACTATGTGGCTGGGAGGTGAGATTATTTGCCACAATCCTCCCAGCCAAACATGAGTTCTATTGCAAATGATTTGACGGGCGTTCCTGTTGGATCATCGTCTACTAAAGGTCCAACCGCACTGCCTCCTGTGCTTACAGGCAGTGTGCCACTGAAAGTGAGTAGGCACTGTGTTGGAAAATTAGACTCTTGGACGTTAAAGAAACTGAAATCGATGAAGATCTATGCATGCAATGTAAGAAGCCTTGCAAAAGATTACAAACTTGATAACCTGATGACTGAACTGGAAAACATTAGTTGGGATATTGTAGGTTTGAGTGAGATCCACAGAAAAGAAGAAAAAGTAATTCAGCTCAAAGACAGCAAACACCTATTTTACAACAGACGAAAAAAAAAAATGAATGAGTTAGTGGTGTAGGATTTCTAATTAACAGAAATCTTGCAGACAACATTGTTGAATTCAGCAGTGTATCTGACAGAGCAGCATTTGTTGTCATTAGACTATGCAAAAAATATACCATGAAAGTCATACAAGTATATGCACCAACTTCTCAAAGCCCAGATGAAGAAATAGAAACATTCTATGATGACATCTCCCAGATTATGGAAGAAAAGACAACATATACTATACTCATGGGAGACTTCAATGCAAAAGTTGGGAAGTCGAAAAATGGAGAAGCATGTATGGGAAAATTTAGAGTGGGAGAAAGGAATGAAAGAGGAGAAATGCTGGTAAATTTTGCTGAAATGTTTAACATGAGAATAATGAACACATTCTTTCACAAAAGAACAGGGAGAAAGTGGACCTGGAGAAGCCCAAATGGAGAAACAAAGAAATGAAATCGACTTCATTACAGCAGATAAGAATAACACGATCACAAATGTCACAGTTATCAACAAACTAAATATAGGTAGTGATCATAGAATGGTGGGTTGCACAGCCAGATTCAATTTCAGGAATGAAAGAAAGAAGATGATTAAAGATAAAAAGATATGTCCAATAATAGTAAATGAAAACAAAGCAGCCTTTCAGTTGGAAATAAGGAACAGATTTCAGGCTCTAAGTAATGCTGAATGTGACACTGATGAGCTGAATGACAGACTAACAAAAGTGCTAAGAGAATCAGCAGAGGTAGTAGGAAAACCTAATACAACCAAAGCCAAGAAGTATTCAGAAAAGACACTCGAGCTTATGAAAAAACGAAAGGAAAGGAAAGTAAAAACAAAGAAAGATGAAATAGAACGAGCGGAATTAAATACGCTTATCAACAAAAGACAAAGAGAAGACAAAAGAAAGGGAAACAAGGATCAGATCAAAGAAACCATCAAAAATGGAAAAAGTCTGAAACAGGTCCGAAGTAAAATGGCACTAGGAAAGTAACAAATGACATCACTGAAAGAAAAAAACGGTGAAATCATTAAATGCAGAGATCAGATGGTGAAGAGAGTTGAAGAATTTTACAAAGAACTGTATGCATCAAAGACAGTACTACCAATAGCTAACTTTTCAGTTGACAAAAGTGAAATACCTAAGGTAACACCAGGCGAAGTAAATATTTGTTTTTAAAATATGAAAAGAGGGAAGGCTCCGGGAGAAGATGGAATAGTAACAGATTTACTGTTGGATGCCGGAGTAGAAGGACAAAATAAGCTTGCTCACTTATTTACCCACTGTATAAAACAGAAGTAAATTCCCAAAACATGGTGTAATGCAATAGTTATTTTACAAAAAAGGTGACTCAAAAGATCTTAGTAACTATCGACCCATTAGCTTATTATCAGTCATTTATAAACTCTTCACTAAAGTCCTTACGAACAGAATAACAACAATTTTGGAGGAAAACCAACCTCGTGAACAGGCAGGATTCCGAAGCGGGTATTCGACCATTGATCATCTACATACAATGAACCAGCTAATTGAGAAAACTAGAGAACATAATAAACCACTTTGCTTAGGTTTTGTTGATTACGAAAAGCCTTTCGACTCAGTGGAGCACATAGCAATTATAAATTCATTGCGAGAACAAGAAGTGAATGAGATCATTGTAAACCTGCTCGAAAACATATATAAAAAGAGAACTGCTACAGTTAAATTACATAAGGACTCAGAAAAAATTAAGATTGAGAAGGGCGTGAGTCAGGGAGATACAATTTCACCAAAATTATTTACAGCATGCCTCGAAAGTATTTTCAGAAAGCTAGACTGGGAAAACAAAGGAGTGAACATTGATGGAGAAAAGCTAAACCATTTAAAATTTGCAGATGACATTGTCCTAATCTCAGAAACAGTGGAGGCATTGCAAGAAATGTTAAATGACATGAACAGAGAAAGTCTGAAAGTAGGACTGAAGATGAACTGAAGTAAAACTAAAGTAATGTTTAATCCACAAACACCAAAGAGCGTTATCAGAATAAGCGATGAAATTCTTGAAGAAGTTAAGGAACGAAAAGTATATAACGAATGTATAATTCTAGCTATGACGTGTGGTTGTGAGACCTGGAAACTGACAAAATCAATGGAAAATAATTTATCCGTTCTCAGAGAGCAATGGAAAGGTCAATGTTGGGAATATCTTTAAGAGACAGGAAAAGATCAACTTGGGTGAGAGAGCAGACTAAAGTCAAAGATATAACAGAAGTTATAAAAGAACAGAAATGGAGGTGGGCAGGCCATATAGCAAGAATAAGGGATAACCGACGGAGTAAGAGGCTGACGGACTGGACACCAAGAGAATGTAAGCGTAGCCAAAAAAGGCCAGACAGGAGATGGAGAGATGAGATAGAGAAATTTGCAGGGAAAACGTGAAAAAGATTGGCTCAGTCAAGGAATTCGTGGAAAAGGTTAGGGGAGGCCTTTGTTCAGCAGTGGACTAGTTATGGATGATGATGATGATGATAATATATATATATATATATATATATATATATATATATATATATATATATATATATCATCATCATCATCATCATCCTTTACAAGTCCACTGCTGAACAAAGGCCTCCCCCAATCTTCTCCACGAATTCCTTGACTGAACCAATCTTTGCCACGTTTTCCCTGCAAATTTCTCTTTATCATCTTTCCACCTCCTGTCTGGCCCTTTTCTGCTACGCTTACAGTCTCTTGGTGTCCAATCAGTCAGCCTCTTACTCCATCGGTTATCCATTATCCTTGCTACATGGCCTGCCCACCTTCATTTCTGTTCTTTTATAACTTCTGTAATATCTTTGACTTTAGTCTGCTCTGTCACCCAAGTTTATCTTTTCCAGTCTCTAAGAGATATTCCCAACTATGACTTTTCCATTGCTCACTGGGAACGGATTAATTCATTTTCCATCGATTTTGTCAGTTTCCAGGTCTCACAGCCATACGACATTGCTGGAATTACACAATCATTATATACTTTTCGTTTCATTTAAACTTGCAAGCTACTTTTCATAATTTCTCTGTGTTTACCGAAACCTTTCCATCCAACTGTAATGCGTGTTTTTATTTCACTATCATGATCTTTCGTTAAATTTAGTATTTGCCCCAAGTAATTGTACTCCTTGACTTCTTCAAGAATTTCTTCGCTTATTCTGATGAGCTTTTTGGTGTTTGTGGATTAAACATTAGTTTTACTCCGGGTCATCTTTAGCCCTACTTTCAGACTTTCTCTGTTCATGTCATTTAACATTTCTTGGAATGTTTCTGCTGTTTCTGAGATTAGAACAATGTCATCTGCAAATCTTAAATGGTTTAGCTTTTCTCCATCCATGCTGACTCCTTTGTTTTCTCAGTCTAGCTTTTTGAAAATACTTCCTAGGAATGCTGTAAATAATTTTGGTGAAATTGTATCTCCTTGACGCACGCGCTTCTCTCTGTTAAGCTTTTCCGAGTCCCTATGTAATTTAACTGTAGCCGTTCATTCTTCATAAGTTTTCAAGCAGTTTTGCAATGTTCTCATCTACTCCTTGTTCTCGCAATGAATTTATAATTGCTATGTTCTCCACTGAGTCAAAAGCCTTTTCGTAATCAACAAAACCTAAGCACAGTGGTTTATTGTATTCTGTAGTTTTCTCAATTAACTGATTCATTGTGTTTAGATAATCAGTAGTCGAATACCCGCATCAGAATCCTGCCTGTTCACAAGGTTGATTTTCCTCCTAATTTGTTGTTACTCTGTTCTTAATATATGAACAGAATATATATATATATATATATATATATATATATATATATATATATATATATATATATATTAAACTATATGTGTGTGTGTGTGTGTGTGTGTGTGTGTGCACACACACACACACACACACACACACACACACACATATATATATATATATATATATATATATATATATATATATATACATTAAAGAGAGAGAGAGAGAGAGAGAGAGAGAGAGAGAGAGACCTATGACAGAAATCGGTTAAGCAGGTACGTTTAGACAGATAAGATTAAGGATAATTACTCTACATCAAGGAGAGATCTGTGTTATCTCTACGTAAGACATTATTGCGTCATGTCACCAGGCAAGCCAATGTTTCAGACGGCCTCACTCCTTCAGTTCCACACACACGCATACACCCCGCACATTTCACCTCAGCTGGTTACGATCGTGGTTAAAAAGGTACCGTATAACTGTTTTCAGGTAGAGAACAGTAAGGAGTTATGCCGTCATTCTGATACTTGTGTTCACAAGAGAAAAGTTGGCTATTTCTCCTTTGTCCTGGGTTTTCCTTGATCCCGATTTTTTTTTCTTCTATTCCTACTTACAGCTCACCATCACTGTTACATTGCTATCCTTTTTTGTACTGCTGTAAGAAGGAAAGTATAGGAAAATAAAAAAGAAAGTGAACCATCTTTAGAGCGTTCAGTGAGATTGAGATGGGCAAGAAATCCATTTGCTCGTTGAAGTTTTCGAATTGTCGGTCGCACCTCACAGACGAAATCATTCACATACGTGCGTTGCAGCATATTAATCTCAAGGCAAGTGTGGCGTTCACTCATTCCATCGACAGCCAAGCAAAGGGGGGAGGAGGGGGGAGGAAGCCTTGTCTTGTGCATATCCATACAGGTCAGTATCTCCCCTCTCGCACATCCACCACATGCATCACAAGGCATCATTTTCGCCGTTCACGCCTATTCGTACCTCTCACTTTACTCACTTGCAAACTGCTTTTAATCTTAGTCGCCTCAGTAGTTTTCGTGTGATCGTACCCTTTGATTAGTAATTTCACTGCTACTTGTCTTTCACATATCGTTTTATTTCTGATCCCATCTAATCTGTGCAAACACGAAATATTTCTTCACACACTATTTCCACCGCTCTTTCTCTCTCTAGATTTATTTTCATTATTTTCACTTCATTTTCTTTCATTCTTGTTTTTATTTCTTTCATAACCCCATTCATATACTGTATGTGCTTACCATCCGTGGGAACATAACACATTCTTGACATTTTCCAACACTGATACAGAACCACTCATCTGATACTGAACCTCCATCTACCACGTACAATGTACGTGGTTGTTATGATGTAGCTAAGCATGTACGTCGTACATGCTTAGCTACATCATAACAACTCATTGTACCGTTTAAGACAATTTTTCCGCATCAAACATTCATCGCCTCGTCCACAGCTCCCTGTTCGACCTGTCATGTTCTTTTTCTTGCACTATGAATAACACAAACGTCGTATAGCTCTACCCAAATGCCTGACCGACAAAAGATGAAAACTCAGGTGATCTCTACTGGTACACGAAGATCATTTGGTAGACACTGAGTTTATCGTTGTCCCATTCTTTCCCTGAAAATGACCCTCAGAAATCTTAACATTTACCCAGTTCTTGCAGCTGCGAGCTGGAAATGCTAACCCATGCATCACCGACTCCACCCAACAAAAACATGAGGGACGCACTGGTCATTCAAAGCGAAGCATTTCCAACTGAAGTTTTAAAAACCCACGCCGATGGCACTCTGCTTTAGCTCACAGACACAGCACACAGATTGGGAAGCTAGAGAGAACACTTCATTCACTGAGTGAAGTTAAAGAGAAGAGCCTTTCACAGTATTTTTCACGAAAAAGAAAAAAAAATCGATACGTGTAGTATCTTCTCTACCTGACTGACCCCAATTCCTAAGCTACCATACTCTCTCAAGCGCCTGTGACTGACTCTTTAATGAATAAAATCTGACGTCAACTGAAATAGAATAATAGAAGTGTTCCACCATGAAATGATTAATTGTGACAACATTAACTCTCAGGCTTCAAAGAGTCATTGTTAATTGTGACAACATTAACTCTCAGGCTTCAAAGAGTCATTGTTAATTGTGACAACATTAACTCTCAGGCTTCAAAGAGTCATTGTTAATTGTGACAACATTAACTCTCAGGCTTCAAAGAGTCATTGTCAACTGAATACCATCGTCTGTCTTTAGTTAAAATAAAATACTAGAGTTTCATCGATCATGAGAAGTTTAACGGTGACATTATAAACTCTTCCAGGCTTCTATGTCTCTTGACGGACCAAACTCGTCTGGCAGTTGATATAGTGTACTACATCTGTCCCAGCCATGAGGGGGTCAGTATTGGTAGTGTTAACTCTTACACTTACCTACACTAAAACAATCTGATGTTAGCTGGAATAGACTACCACAGCTGCCTCGACCATGAAAGGATTAACAGACTATAAATATTATTTTCATGTAGGACCTGTTGTTCTATTAACCTCGATTCTTAGTAAGAGGACAAATTGATAATACTCAGTCGCTCCCTCGTTTTTATGTCTCGCTTCATGACGACGGCATGTGGCGCGGCGCTATCTGATAAACTCTTGGGGGGGGGAGGGGGAAGGAAGGGAAGGAAGGAAGGCGGGGGGGAGGTGGTGTTGGGTGGGTGTTTTGATTTGTTAAGTGAAGCATTTTTTTTTGCCCCCTCGCTGTCGTAAGTGTGTGTGTGTGTGTGTGTGTGTGTGTGTGTGTGTGTGTGTGTGTTTATACTTAGTTGTGTTTAACTGTAGAACACGAGATTTGAGCTAAGTTCGTGTCATCCTACATTTATTGCGTCTTTACAACACAGAATGGAGACCACAGTTTCTTTCGTTCTTTTTGCTTCCCTCTATCTTCCAAAAACATTTCATCTTGGTGACATTGCTTTATCTCTTCACTATTTCGCTTCAAACGTGACATATTTGTTCCTTGGACAAAAAACCCGGACATTTTTTTTTTTTTTTAATTTGGGCCTTTTACAGGGATGGATGGGGTCAAAGGTCAAATCATATAAATACACAAATTTGGATACCCTATATTCTTGTATGCTCATTATGCATCATTGCAATTTGCACAAAAATACGGAAGTGTACTTTAGATGTGTGGAGACCATTCTGCATCTCCATGAAAATGTTGGTAACCTCTAATGTTTTATCACACCGATGTTCTTTGCTTGCAGAATCTCCCATTCCAAACTCTTCCCAGTTCTATACCTGTATTTGTGAAATAAACATTTCTACATCATTCAGACATAAGTTCTTCTTCAGTCTGAATTTATGTTCCCTTGTTCCTTTCATCACTTCACACAAGAAGATCCTCCCTATCCAGTTTTCAGGTCCTCTAGATCCTTTAAAAATCATAATCAAATTTCCTTTCTCTGTTCTCTGGCTTAAAATTGATAACTTCAGAGAGAGAGAGAGAGAGAGAGAGAGAGAGAGAGAGGATTTACGTGCACCGATGCTGAATGGATACGCAATTTGTGACAAGTAATTTATTTACTCTGAAATCCTAATTCATACCCATTTTATTCTTTTATGGGCTAATGCACTTTTTTTTTTTTTTTTTTAACTCGTTTATACCAGAGGTTTACCTGCGTGTCGCTCAGTAGTTGGGTCTGCCACACATCCTCTAGGTGTGCGTGTATTCCCCAGACCGTATCCCATTAGCTCCAAGAAGACCAGCTGAATCTACAAGGTGGTCCAGTTACTGCGCCATCAAGTCTTGCGTGCTCCGAAAACGGCCCGGTCTGCGTTTGTGCTGATGCCTAATGACATTACTAATCAACCGTGCGATCAATAGGCATTAAAATACAAGCACTAAATAACATGAAAATGGTTATGCGATGCAGAATATGACGTAAGATAAGAATTATAGCTCTTAACATGGTCCAGAATTTTGTCCTCTTGCAGCTTTTTACCCGTCTCAGGCCCGGAGGGGCTCGGGGACGGGTATTGTTTTCACTCTGTTTATTTGTTTGTTTGTCTGTCCGTTAACAACTTTATTCGAAAACTACCGGTGCGATTTTGACTAACATTATTGGGATGATGGGGGTATGACCTTGTGATCACCTGATATAATTTTGGGCCAAATTGGACCAAGGCCCAGGCTGTAGGCCCAAAAAATTTAAATAAAAATGTAAACAATTTTTTTTTTCGCCATAACTTCTTTCATATTCGTCATATCGACATGAAACTAAAACCTAAAGGGGCACCTTTCAAATCTGCATCCTATAACATGCCTCATTACATTAGGGGGGACACCCCCCACTTAGCTGTAGGGGGGTCAGTGTCAGGTGGGCCAGGCCAAAAATTTCAGATGGGCATAAAATCGTCAATTTTCACCCAATTTACTCCACATTTGATATGTGACATCTTTGACTAGATATCCTGTTGTGTTTATACGTCAGCACTAAAATGACTGCCGGGGATAGGTTTGCTGTGCTTTGGCACCTCATCTTGTTTTTTCTATAATTCAGCGGTGAAAAAACTGCTGGTGATTAGTACCATATGCTGGTACTGTAGTTCAGAACGGGGGATGGAAAGATAACAAATTAGGCCAAATTAAAACGAAGGGATTATAATATTGTTGACTGAGAAGTCCCCGTAACACGTGAGAATTATGTTATGTATTGAATAGACCACCATGTTTATGAGGTGTTGGTTGTGCTAATTCTGGGAAGCAATTGGTGGGCCAACCACTTGATATGACTCACACACATCAAACTTTTCAGTCTGTAACCACGAGAAAAATAGATGAGACTAAACATTCATGTGAATAATTGTTTTAGTTCCCTGACGTGTTATTTAATGTTCCATGAGCTATTATGTGACTTTACTAGATTCCTTATTAACCTTTCAGTGGTAGTGGCACACTTGGAAATTCCGTTTGAACGAAATCTGGACGATATTATCCACTGAGGTTGAAAAAAAAAATTCAGAGGAAGAAATCCATCGACATAAAATACAATAGCTAAGTTTCAGATGTAGTTTGAGTAAAAGAGCATTATCACTCATAATTACAAGATAACATTCCTACACGTCAGTAGTATCTTATCAGTCAGTTAATTTCGCATGATAACACTTATATGACGTAGAAGGTATAGATCAGCTTATAAGAAGTACTGTGGTTATTTTTCTTCACTAATATTTCATTAGTAAGATAGGGGAAAGCAAGATTGAGTCAATTCTCAATAGAAAAATTTTAAGGCATCTTTCCTATCACAACCTTCTTTCCGATCGTCAGTACGGGTTCCGTCAGGGACGCTCCACTGGCGATCTTCTCACCTACCTTTCAGACTCCTGGTCATCCTCCTTTCGGGACTTTGGCGAAAGCTTTGCCATTGCACTTGACATCTCAAAGGCTTTCGATCGAGTCTCTCATAAATCTTTAATTTCCAAACTGCCCTCCTACGGTTTCTATCCTTCTATCTGTGCCTTCATCGCTAGCTTCCTTTCTGGTCGTTCTATAGCCGCTGTTGTAGACGGCCATCTTTCTTCTCCTAGATCTATCAACAGTGGTGTTCCTCAGGGCTCTGTCCTATCACCAACTCTCTTCCTTTTATTCATCAATGATCTTCTAAGCTGTACATCTAACCCTATCCACTCATATGCTGATGACTCCACTCTTCACCTTTCCATTCGGTTCCCGCAACGCCCATCTCAACAGTTACTTCAACAAACAAGGGATGAGGCTATGGCACACCTAATGTCTGACTTGGCTCGTATCTCTGACTGGGGTAAAAATAATCTGGTTGTTTTTAATGCATCTAAGACTCAGTTCTTACACCTATCAACCCAACAAAATCTTCCACAGGTATACCCACTGATGTTTAATAATATTCAACTTAATCCTGCATCATCCTTGAACATGCTTGGGGTTTCATTTACTCGGGACTTATCTTGGAAAGATCATATTACATCTCTTGTAAAATCTGCTTCCAAGAGATTGGGTGTGCTAAGCCGACTCCGCTCTTTCTTTACCCCTGCACAATTGTTGACTCTATACAGGGGTTTTATCCGCCCCTGTGTGGAGTACAACTCTCATGTGTGGGGAGGCTCCCCACATACAGCTCTTCTCAATAGGGTGGAGTCAAAGGCTTTTCGTCTCATTAACTCACCTCCTCTTATTGACTCCATTCAACCTCTGTCTCTTCGCCGCACTGTTGCATCTTTATCTCTTTTCTACCGCTACTTTAATGGTCACTGCTCCTCTGAACTGTCTGCTTGCATTCCTCCACCTCTACGACGGGCGCGTAGCACCCGTCTGGCAGCAAACTCTCATCCCTTTTCTGTCCAACTCTCTAATGCAAGAGTTAACCATTACTCCCAGTCTTTCATTTATGCAACAGGTCAGCTCTGAAACTGTCTCCCTCTGTCTGTATTTCCTGCTGCCTATGATCTCCAGTCTTTCAAACGCAGTGTGTCCAGGCATCTCAAAATGATCGGATCTTGAATTTGGCTCTCTATTGTATTTTGTTTTTCTCTTGGAGGGAACTGTTACTGCGGGCTCATGGCCTTTGGTTCCTTCTTCCTCGCTTAAAAAAAAAAAAAAAAAAAAAGATTAAAACAGACAATACAAACGGGATTTTTTTTTTCATTTAGGCTATATCAGAACAGGTAATGGAAGAGAGATTTGTTATCGTGACAAGAGCTTTAGATTAGATAAACTAGAAATGAGAGATAGAGGGCAGCAGAATGAAAGAAGGAGGAGAATAATGAGTAATGGGCCACATGGGAAGAGACCTGGATAGTATCTTGGAATGAGATATAATGGAACCTGATAGGGAATGAAACGTCTGGAAATGAGAGATAAAATATGAAAGGCACAAATGAGAGAGAGAGAGAGAGAGAGAGAGAGAGAGAGAGAGAGAGAGAGGAGGGGGAAGGGGGGTGGCTGTAAGATAAGGAAACAGTATGGACTGTGTAAGCGTGAGAGTAGGGTGTGCGTGTTACTAATGCTAGATTGACGTGGCTGATCTGATCCTTACTTCATACTTATTATTGCAGGTAATAAGCATTCCAGGTAGTCAAACAGCGTGGGTTTTTTTTCTCAATTTTGGTGGAGCAAAAGAAGTTTCTTTGTTATTAATGCCTCAGAAACTCAATTCCTCTATCTCTGAACTCGCCACAGCAGTCCACCTATCTTTGTACATTCAGCAACAATATCTCTTAATGTGTTAAATTTTTCTTGTTTTCGTGATCTGTGTTGAAAAAAAAAATCCCATTACATCTCTTGCATAACCAGCTTTGCAAAATATAGGTGTGCTGCTTCAACTCCATGCCTTCTTTAATCCTACTTATATGCTGACTTTGCACTGGGTCCTTGTTCACTTTCAGGCATGTGTGTGTGTGTATGTTGGGAGGATCACATACAACTCTTCTTAACAGAGGAGAGACAAAGGCTTTTTATTCTATCAGAATCCCACCTCCCACTGACTCCCACCAACTTCTGTCTCTTTGTCTCAGTGTTTCAATTTTGTCTGTCTATCTGTCTATCCATTTGTCTACTTGTCTGCTGGTCGGTAGGTCAGTAATTTAATTCGCCTCTCTGTCTGTCTATCTGTCTGTCAGTCTGCCCTCCCTATCCCCCTCTCTCTGTTGCTTCTGGTTTAATCACTGGTTTTTTACATTTTTGGACTGCATTCCCTCCGCTTTACAACAGGTACGCAACTCCCGTCATGTTCTGGTAGCTCTCTAGTACAAGAGACGAAAGTGTTAGTTCAAGTCCTTGATGTAGTTTACAAAAGTGAACTCTTCTGAAATTGTCTTCTAAGTCTGTTATTTCCCTCTGCCTAAACTTCGAGTCTTTTAAAAGCAGTCTCCAGGCACTGTTACATGCATAGATCTTGATTTTGGCTGCTTTGTTTAGTTTCCTTAAAACCGATTGAATTTTTAGCGGTTTTTAGTCTTTAGCACCTTTTTTATTTTTTTCCAAAGAGAAAAAACAAGAATAAGAACAAATTTCATTCCACCAGCTCAGTCCTTTATTGCCTCTTCCTTTCATTCCATCACTTTGACCCTGACCTTAGATTGAGTGTTCTCAAAGTCAAATGATTTCTTCTCAACCATTCCACGAATTTTCACCCTAATTTGAGCAACCGTGCTGTTTGCTGCCAAATCCTCGAAACCCTTGGTCCAACGAGGGCCAAAACAGGAATTAATATAGCCTTTTTTTTTTTTTTTTTTTTTTTTTATAGAAGTAATTCTCATAAAAAAATGCCATTGTGCTCACAAAATTTTTTTATAATTGAAATGAAATATATATATATATATATATATATATATATATATATATATATATATATATATATATATATATATATATAATTTACAGATATGACAAGAACCTTTTAATAAGGATCCTAAGCCAAAAACGTGTCGAAATGACCATTTTGTGATTTTTATTTCTGACATTCACATAGAAACATAAGTATTTATTAAAACTGATTGAGTTATGCACACACACACACACACACACACACGCGTGCGTGCAAAGCAAAAAATTACACCTGCCGGGCTATGAGCCATGCGGATGAAGTAAAATAATAGAAATGGACATAAAATGCTTCTTAAATTAAGATCTATTCGCAGTGTTTCTGGTACTGCATGATCGCAAATTATTAATGAAGTTTTGCAATGGTTACAAGCATTATAGGCCATTATTATTGCTTCTCAAATAAACAGTAAGAGAAAAGTTGTTTTATTGCACTGCTTGATATCAGCCTACAGTGTGGCAGAATACTTCACTCAGTGTTCACACACTTAGCCATCACTGACAACACATTTCCTTACACAGTGCATGGTGAAGAATATCCTGTCTCTATACCTGGTTGTCTCAATAGTTGTGATCTTTAGTGGAAAAGTTTCTAGAGAAGGGAAAGAAGTTGTATGCGGCTTTCATGGATTTGGAGAAAGCATATGACAGGGTGGATAGACAAGGATTGTGGAAAGTATTAAGAATATATGGAGTAGATGGGAAGTTGTTGAATGCTGTGAAGAGTATGTATGATGGTGCTAAGGCTGCAGTGCGTGTGGATGGTGAACTAAGTGAATTTTTCTCTTAGGAGGTTGGGTTGAAACAGGGATGTGTCATGTCTCCATGGTTGTTCAATCTGTTCATGGATGGGGTAATAAAAGAGGTATAAGGTAGAGCAGTGGATGTTGGAGTGCCCCTGGTGAGAGAGGATAGTGTTTGAAAACTCCCTGTACTGTTGTTTGCAGATAATACTGTGTTGTTGAGTGAAGACGAAGGGGAGCTGCAAGGCTTGGTGGATGAGTTTGAGAGATTGTGTAAGAAACGGAATCTAAAGGTGAATGTAGGGAAGAGTAAAGTGACGGTCTTTGAGAGAGGTGAAGTCAGTGAATGTACAGCGAGGTTGGATGGTGAGGAATTGGAAAATGTGAGTACGTTTAAGTACTTGGGTAGTGTGATGAGTAAGGATGGAGGTTTGGAGGGTGAAGTGCTTGAAAGGGTACAGCAGGGAAGAAAGGTTGCTGGTTCTTTGAAAGCAGTGATAAGAAAGAGGGAAGTGAGCATGGAAGTGAAAAGGTTACTACATGACAGTATTGTGATACCAACTCTAACGTATGGAAGTGAAGCTTGGACGTTGTTGGAAGGACACAAGTCAAGAGTGAGAGCAGTGGAAATGAGTTATTTGAGAGGAGCCTGTGAAGTCATATGGAGAGACAGGCTGACGAATGAGGATATAAAGGAACGTTGTGGTGTGGATGTGGATGTGATAGGAAGTGTTATGAGGAACACACTGAGGTGGTTTGGCCATGTGGAGAGGATGGAGGGTGAAAGACTGACGAAGAGAGTGTATGTGAGTGAGGTGGACGGGGGAAGAGGGAAGGGGAGGCCGAGGATGAGTTGGAGAGATGGAGTGGAGAGGTATATGAGAGAGGGGGGTGTGAGTTGGGAGCAGGGCAGTGAAATGGCGGGGGACAGGACGACGTGGAGGCGATTTGTTTGTGGCCACTCCAAACTGGATTGAGGCGTCTGGCAATATATATATATATATATATATATATATATATATATATATATATATATATATATATATATATATATATATATATATATATATATATATATATATATATACAGTTATATATATATATATATATATACAGTAATTTTCCTGTAGGATTAGGGTAGTGTACATTTTTAACTGGAGAAGTTAGGAATCTTCTTCAAATTAAGTGTTGTGCCGCAGGATTAGGTTAATGTATATATCTCCAGATATGAGGAACATTCTGTAGATTTCAGCGTGTCTTCGTTAGCTTTCTTTCTTATCTTCCTGTCATTCTTTTTAAACCTTTCTAACAACTTTACCTTATCATCCTTCCCACCTCTTTTCTACTCTGATGGTTCTGTAGCTATTTCTTCTACTAATAAAGCAGATCTCTTCACTCAGACTTTTTCCTTCAATTCCACCTTAGATGATTCCGGTGCTGTTCCTCCATCACTTGCCCCCTCAGACTCCTTCATGGCTGACATTAAAATTTCTTCAACTGATGCATTTTCTGCCATCACTGGCCTCAAAACTAACAAGGCATATGGGTCTGATGGAGGCCCTCCCGTTGTCCTCAAGGACTGTGCTTCTGTGCTTACACCCTGCCTAGGTAAACTCGGCTTTGTCTGTCAACTTATACCTTTCTTTCTTGCTGGAAGTTTGCTCTTATTCAGCCATTCCCAAAGAAGGGTGACCATTCCCAACCCTCTAACTATCGTCCAATTGCTTTAACATCCTATGTCTCAAAAGCTTTCGAGCCTATTCTTAACAGTAAAATTTTAAAGCATCCTTACTATGACAACCTTCTTTCTGATCGTCAGTATGGGTTCCGTCAGGGACGCTCCACTGGCGATCTCCTCGCCTACCTTTCGGACTCCTGGTCATAATCCTTTCGGGACTTTGGCGAAAGCTTTGCCATTGCACTTGACATCTCAAAGGCTTTCGATCGAGTCTGGCATAAATCTTTAATTTCCAACTGTCCTCTTACGGTTTCCATCCTTTTATGTGTGCAGTCAACTATAGCTTCCTTTCTGGTCATTCTGTAGCTGCTGTTGTAGACGGCGATCGTTCTCCTATGGTGGTACCAATCTTAAGTGGCGGTTTGGGTGGGGCACGAACCTCTGTACAGTGGTGCCACGTGTTCCATACCCGCTATGTGAACGGCTCTGATATATGTAATAGGCATCACAATAAGATAAACACATAAGAATATAATGGTAAGGTGTGTATTATAATATATGAAAGAACAGTAAACTGATTATGCGTAAAATATTTATACGGCAATACAGAAACGTGGCATAATTATTTTACAGTGGTGCTTAAAAAAAAAGTAGTCACTTTTATTGGCTGTGACCGTATTTCTGGTGTTGGTAATAATGTCACAATTATGATTATAAGATAATGTGCAGGAATATAAGCAAAAATATGCCAGTTTCTTAGTAAAAAAAATATATATGCATTAAACCCTCGTGAGCGGCAACACTCACACACACCCAGTCCGACCTGGTCATCTGTGAGGGATAGAGGAATAGGCCTGTTTGGGGACACCTCTTAAAAAAAACGCGCCAAGACTTTAACCTCCTGGGTGGTGTGGAAATAAAGTCAAATTTACAATATGTACATTATAACGTAAACGAAAATAACCAAAATGTATCCTAAAATACCACAGACGAGAGAGAGAGAGAGAGAAAGGGGGGGGGGAAGGCAGACCAGGGGCAGTGTTGAGTGCAACTTAGTGAGAGATGAAGGAAGGAAGGGAGGGAAGGAAGGAGGGAGAGAGTGATTGAATGAAAACAAATCATGGCGCCACAACAACGAGGTCATCTGGCGCCATATGTAAAACAATAATATTTTTAAACATAATTAGATATAATAAAAACAAAATAAAGAAATGAAAGCACAAGTTTATAAGTCACTCATAAAAGAAACAAAATCCCCAAGGGTGACGCACATCTCCCCAAGGAGAGAGAGAGAGAGAAGGCAGGCAAGGGGCAGTGTTGAGTGCAATGTCAAGCTGAGGGAAAGATGAAGGAAGGGAAGGAAGGAGGGCGAGAATGATTGAATGAAAAGGCGCCGCAACACCGAGGTCATCTGGCGCCATATGTAAAACAATAATATAATAAAAAACAAAATAAAGAAATGAAAGCACAAGTTTATAAGACATAAAAGAAACAAAATTCCCTAGGGTGATTCACATCACCCCAGGAGAGAGAGAGAGAGAGAGAGAGAGAGAGAGAGAGAGAGAGAGAGAGAGAGAGAGAGAGAGAGAGAGAGAGAGGCATCGCGAGTACGGAAAACGTGGCAACACTGTACAGAGGTTCGTGCCCCACCCAAACCGCCACTTTAGAATGGTACGACCATAGATCTATCATCAGTGGTGTTCCTCAGGGCTCTGTCCTTTAACCAACTCTCTTCCTTTTATTCATCAATGACCTAATTTGTACATCTAACTCTGTCCACTCATACTCTGATGATTCCACCCTTCACCTTTCCATTTTGTTCCCGCAACGTCCATCGCGGCATTTGCTTGAACAAACAAAGGATGAGGCTATGGCACACCTAATGTCTGACATGTTTCATATTCCTGACTGTGGTAAAAATAATCCTGTTGTTTTTAATGCATCAAAGACTCAGTTCTTATACCTATCAACCCGACAAAATCTTCCACAGGTGTACCCAGTAATGTTTAATATTATCCAACTCAATCCTGCATCGTCCTCAAACATACTTGGGGTTTCATTCTCTCGGGATTTATCTTGGAAAGACAATATTACATCTCTTGTAAAATCTGCTTCCAAGATATTAGGTGTGCTAAACCGACTTCATAACTTCATTACCCCTGCACAGTTGTTGACTTTATACACGGGTTTTATTCGTTCCTGTATAGAGTACAACTCTCATGTGTGGGGAGGCTCCCGACATACAGCTCTTCTCAACCAGGAGGAGTCAAAGGCTTTTCGTCTCATTAACACTCCTCCTCTTACTGGCTCCCTTTAACCTCAGTCTCTTCCCAGCACTGTTGCTTCTTTACCTCTTTTCTATTGCTACTTTGATAGTCAGTGCTTCTCTGAACTGTCTGCTTGCATCCCTCCACCTCTACGACGGGCGTGTAGCACCCATCTAGCAGAAAACTCTTATCCCTTTTCTGTCCAACTCTCTAATGCAAGAGTTAACCGTTACTTCCAGTCCTTCATTTATGCAACAGGTCACTTCTGGAACTGTCTCCCTCTGTCTGTATTTCCTACTTCCTATGATCTCGAATCTTTCAAAAGCAGTGTGTCCAGGCATCTCGAAATGAACGAATCTTGAATTTGGCTCTCTGTTGTATTGTTTTTATTTTTTACTTGGAAGGAACAATTTGCGGGCTCCTGGCCTTTGGTTCCTTCTTCCTTGGATAAAAAAAAATGTATATATATACTTGTATTACTTTCAGTGTTTATTTTTTGGGCATAGGCTAATTACAATTCATGCTTCTCTGTCAGATACACTGCTGAATTTAGCAATGTTGTCTGCAAGATTTCTTTTAATTAGAAATCCTACACCACTAACTCTTTCATATTGCCTTCCTCTGTAGTAAAACAGGTGGTTGCTGCCTTGGAGCTAAATTAATTTTTCTTCATTTCTGTGGATCTCACTCAAATCTACAGTATTCCAACTAATGTTTTCTAATGCAGTCATTAAGTTGGCAAGTTTATAATCTTCTGCGAGGTTTCTTACACTGTACATGTAGATCTTCATTTATTTCAGTTTGTTTACCGTCCCGGTCTCTAATTTGCCGAGACAGTGCCTTCCCACTTTCGGTGGCACACTGCCCGTTAGCACGGGATGCAGTGCGGTTGGACCTTTAATAGACGATGATCCAACAGGAATGCCAATCAAATCATTTGCAATAGAATTCATGTTTGGCTGGGAGGATTGTGGCAAATAATTTCACCTCCCTACCACATAGTTTCTGGTGAGATGAAATTTTTGTGTCATCTTATTCAGTACATTCGGTCCCATGGCCTGCACCGTCTAAGAGGGTACCTCGCATATTTGCAAGGCCTTCCCCTGTCCACCACCCAGGGACGTGCCAGGTAGCAGTGGGATTCTTCCCCTGGATACAAAAATACAGGGTATTCAGTACAACATACCGTAAATCAGGAAGTGTATTCCTGAGACACAATTAAATGTAAATTACCAAATTACCTATTGCCTAAGCTCAGTAGTTTAGGAGTTACACCACTTCAAAGATCTGCTAGGAATGTGTTGGATTCAGGGGATTGTAAATGAAACGTCCACCATTAACAGTGAGATTTTTGACAAACTGCAACATGAAATCAATATAAGGACAGACATCATTGGCGACTAGGTTATTGGCTCATACCTTGTACAGTTACCTCCACTTCTAACGAGTACAGCGGGTGGTGTGTTTGGTGAAATGTGACACCATTGTGTTTGTTTACATCGTAGTAATAGTAAGTGAATGGGCAGACCCGGCTGAGCTTCCCCTCCGCTACAGTATCTAGTACCCACAAAATGTTCTATCAAGTCATACTCTGTCTGCAAATACAAGTGTTTGCCATGTATGTATAGTGCAAGGTAAAGAGAAGAACAAATAGTTATGCCATTGGATTCTATCGTTACTCTGACAGGAGATGACTGTGAGGCGAGGAGGAACGGAAGGGAAGGGAGACAGATAGTTGGGGAGCACGTATCGAAACTTGGTCGTGTTTCGTTAAGAATGATGAAGGGTGTGATTATACAGATGCTCTGAGGTGAACTGTAACTCCATATTCAGTAACGTGGATATATTGGATGAATGTTGGAGTTTTAATGTTCGTCATACAATGTGGTGAACAACTGTAGCCGAGCATAAATGTTAGGTGTGATGCCCGGTGTCTCGACACGTGGTTCATCTGGGTCTAGTGAGTGTGCGACTCAACTGCTGTAACATTTTTGTGGAGCCAGGGTGGTCATAAATGATTCATGATTATGCATGCGACACAACGGTCATGCGATGTTGTGCATCATCCAGCCTGCCTGTTTTATTGTGAGGAAAAACAGTCATTATATTCGCAAACAATAATATAAGTAGATATCCTGTTGCATAGGATTATAGCTACTTTGGGTGTTGGACAGCTATTGGCCTGTTGTGCAAAAATGTTGTGGTCATCATACTGATGGATCACGCGGAGGTAATGAGACCCTGTATTTGCATAATTAATGCATATCTTGTATTATGATAATCGAAATAACGGTGTCACGGGTGTCCAGTCCGCAAATGATGTCGCTTTCTTCGAGGTGTTATTTCATTAGTCTGGGTAGTATGACAACATCCACAAACATTGGTCAACGTATATTATATTTTCTTTAAAACATTCATACATTAGTTTTCCTACAAGTATTGCACATTCAGGCCTCCTTAGCTCGAGACGTATTATACTATTTAATCGCGTGTCAACACTCACACACTGTTCATCCAGAGGGAGCAGTATTTCCTTTACCATGCATGTCTGTCTGCTGTCTGCCATTATAACACAAGGTATTAGTATGTGGCCACGGCTACACAAAATTATCGGTGGCGTGGTGCTACTGGGAGAGTGTAAAACTGAGTATACCCGTAGTCTATGTGTGCTTGTGTAGGGAGTCTGGTAATACATTCACCGACTTATTCACACCCATGCCAAGATAGCAGCCAAAGCTGCGGTCTTGGTGACAGTACTGACTGACATATGAACGCTCTCATCTCCCAACAGTCTGAATGATATCCTGTTTTCAGCCAATTGAAACATTAATGGAGTGAACAATGCAATTTTATATGTAAAGTAAGGAGTGTTTTATGCACCGTTTCATCATACAGGCTTATACAGTATAACACAGCCAAGGATTAACTGTACCTATGGTAGGATATTGGCTGAGTGCCGCTGCAGCGTCCAAGTAAACCTAAGCACCATTGGTGCACCAGCACTTACCCAACCACCGAGCTTTAGGCAAAATACCTCCGGGTTCCGAAGCTGCCCCACGTCAACCAGTAGCCTTACGCAAGGTCATTGATAAGGCTGCAATCTCGTCGTAGAGATGCGATTTGATAGCAAAGTCAATATCAGGTCGCGTTACCCATTTTACGAGGTAAGGCGGGAATTGTGTGTGTGTGTGTGTGTGTGTGTGTGTGTGTGTGTGTGTGTGTAAGAGAGAGAGAGAGAGAGAGAGAGAGACTAACACACAGACAGATTAATGCATTCATGGTGTCATTACAAGTTGCTACAATACCACATAACAGACCCAGGGAAGGATAGGGTGGTCCTTGTCTCCCTGGGTGTCCTTCTACAGTGACGATAGCCTCATATCACCCACCTGTGACAGTGTGAGCATAAGCTTAATTCCTTGTTTACAGGCTATTTGAGAGAGAGAGAGAGAGAGAGAGAGAGAGAGAGAGAGAGAGAGAGAGAGAGAGAGAGAGAGAGAGAGAGAGAGAGAGAGAGAGAGAGAGAGAGAGAGAGAGATTTTTACTTAACGTTTCTTTTGGTTTAAAACAGGACGTCATTCTGACTGCTGGGAGGTGAATATGTTCAATGGTCAGTTAGTATTGTCACCAAAACCGCGACTTTGGCTGCTATCCTGGCAGAAGTGTGAATAAGTCGGTGTATTACCAGACTTTCTGCACAAGCACACATAAACTATACGCAGTTTTACACTCTCTCAGCAGCACCACGCCACGGATATATTTTGTGTAGCAGTAACCATATATTGAAATCTTGCGTTATAAAGGCAGACAACGGACAGACATGCATATTGTTGCTAGTGCTGGAGTTCGTTATATGTCCGATTATCATATACAAACGTTGCAGACGTCGTCTACTGTGTTAACATGGATCTGGACTGGCCAGTTGCATGACTGGTCCCCTGCACAAACAAGGCTAGACCAAGCAATTTTCCTAGCAGAACCACCCCACCGAAATGCCTCCTCAGCGTGTGAATACTGGTCCGATACTATCCTTGCAATTTCATGACAGACAATGGACACACATAGTATATCAATAGTAGGACAAACGGAAGCAGGAGCTAAAATATCACTGCGTGTAACGCGTGGCGGGCACTGTGGTGGCTGTGGTTATAGATGGAAAGCGAAACGTCGTTATGGTATAGTTGTTTAGAACGATTGTACGAGATTTAAAATAACCTCAAGTTCGACGATAGATTTTAATATTACGGATATCTGTAATGCCGTGTGCCATGGCGATGAACACTGCAATCGATATTCTCAAGGCAGTTAGAAATAGAATAGACTATTTGGTAGGTAAGGGGGGACTTGAGGAGAGGTTGGTCAGTGGGACGGGGTATTAGGAAAGGAAGCAAATGTTGCAGGAATAATGAGGGTGGGATTGCTTGACCACCCTGCTTTGTGGCAAGGTGTGTGTGAGGGTGGACTGTGGAGTAGGAGCGAGTGAGGAGGTTGGGGGGGGGGTGCACTCGCAGCTCATCTCTCGTCGCGGCAAGACCTCCCAGCGGGACCACCTCTCCACAGCAGCCGTACTAGCCGAGGGACGGGCCCGTCGTTTCTATCTGAGGGAATGCCCTGGTCTGCCCACCAGGAGGTCGAGGCTCCTCCGCCCTAGACTACCCGGCTGACGACCCTCCTCCGCCCTAGACTACCCGGCTGACGACCCTCCCTCCGCCACGACCTGGACCGGGGCTGTGCCATTTGTGACGACCAGGACCGGGCCTCCCCTCTGTGCTTCCACCTGCTGCTGCTGGGGAGCTGGGCGAGTCTTATTCGCCCTTTCCATCAGGGGCGTGGGGGTCGAGGGCAGCGTCCGGGCGGTTTTCACCTGAGCTCGTCGGCGCCTCCTTCATCGGCTCCGCGCTGTTTACCCGGCTCTCGTCCCGCCCTGCCCTCGTTTAGACGATCGTGCAGCCGGCCTCACCAACTACCGTCAAGCCCCGCCCTGCCTCGTCGATCGTCGGGCAGCCGATCTCACCACCAACCATCGCCCCTTCCCCTGCCTCTGCTGCCTTTCCCTCGTGCGCCAGTTTGCTGTCACCGCTACGCTTTAATTGGAGAGCTTGTTCCTGCTTTTTTCCCCGGACGGGCTCTCAGTTTGGCCGTGTCCCACCAGGTGTGGGCGAATATCAACAAACAAAAAAAAAAAAGAGGAGGTGGGAAGGTGGGAGTAGAGTCATCACCAACATATGTGATGCTTGGTGTTGGTAAGGGAAATATTGCTACCTCTGGATGAACAGTGTGTGAGTGTAGACACACGATTAAATAGTATAATGCGTCTGGAGAGAGAGAGAGAGAGAGAGAGAGAGAGAGAGAGAGAGAGAGAGAGAGAGGAGAGGTCTTTCTTTTTGGTTATATATATATATGTATGAGGAGAGATAGATAGAGAGAGAGAGAGAGAGAGAGAGAGAGAGAGAGAGAGAGAGAGAGAGAGAAACCCCTCCTCTCTCTCTCTCTCTCTCTCAAATAGCCTGTAAACAAGGAGGATTATGCTCACGCTGTCACAGGTGGGTGACAAGAGGCTACCGTCACTGTAGAACAGTGATTCTCAAACTATGGATCCCGTGAGAGGAATTTTGATGGGTCGCAGAGATATAGAATAGGTCTAATGCTTTCAGTGTCTTTTATTTACTTAATTGAAACTGTAATTATCCTTATTACACTATTAGCAGGAAGTTGATAGGAAGGGAGGAGTGGAAGAACGAAGATATCATCGTCTATTCCGTATGCTCAAAACTTCCTAACTGATCTTTCGGGTGGAAACCTATCGAAAGCTTTCTAAAGCCCAAATAAATAGTATCGTATGCCTTATTGCCTATTGCCGCCTCATAGACCTCCGAGAAAAATAAATTTGTGAGGCAGGATCGTCCTAGCAAGAATTCGTGCTGACTTTAATTTATATATTTAGAATAATCTTTCTGGGCTCAAATTTTACTTTCTGAAAATGACTCCAACATTTTTCTTGCTGTTAATGTGAGACTTATCAGACGATTTTCGACACAACTGTTACATTATCCTTTTAAAGGATGTTCTCCGTATTCTACAAATCTTGAAGCTCTCCTGAACTTATAGAATTATTAAATAACGTTGCTGACATAATTCTTTCCTGGTTTCCTTTATGATTTTTGCATACATATCGTCAGGACCTGGAGAGTTCTGAGGTTTAAGCTTATTAACTTCCATTCATCCACCACACCACTTATCCACCTTACCACTCACCATATGTACTCGTACCTGTGGATCATTTTGTGCTTAAAGAGGTATTGGTTATAGCCAAGCCCTTCCCTACACAGATGTCCATCAGAGTACTGCCATTCCCATCCACGTCAGGTAATGTACATCTCATCAACCACTCCATCTACCCTGACATTCCCCATATTTCCATACACATCTCCTACCCAAAACACTCTTACTCCTCTCAGACCTTTCCATGTACACTTCCACTTTCGTCCAAAACTCATGTTTCACGGTAGATGCTTGAACCTCCATTGGTGCATACAGACAAACAATCACCCGTGCTTCTATTCCCGTTTTCATTCTGACCTGTACATTCCGAGTTCCTATTGATCCATACTCCCATATACTCTTCTTTCATCTCATGCATGCAGCAATACATAAACCCGTCCCTTGCCCTCTCATTCACATCTACTCCAGCACATACACCCAATTCATACTCCCACTTTCTCATACACTCACATCTCTGTTTGGTCTCATTTATCCTACATATGTCATCTTCTGAATCCCCAAGCACTTGAACAATCTCTCTGTCTTTCACCTCATCATTCGTACCTCTCACATTCCAAGTCGTCATTCTTATCGTTTCCTATGTCTAGTCCGAGGTTGTTAACTGTAGACCCGACTGGGTTCGAGGCTTATTTGTTGTATTTTTAGCTAATTTTACGGAGCGGGACAACAGCCGTCCGCCAATCCATTTGATTGCCACGTAGGAAACACGCTTGCTTTGATGATATGGTTCCCACCCAGTGTGGTCAAGTATTTCCTGGGGGGAAATAATTTGGCTAATAACTCAGTATAGGGTCATCCAAGGGTAACCCTACATCGAGTGGACGATGGGCGCCTTCAACTACATCAATGAATGAATTACTCGTAAAAAAAAAAAAAGGAATAAAAAAAAGAAAAAAAGAAAATCATGTTGCCCCATTCGGAGGGCTGGTTTTCGTGAATTTCCTTATACATGTGTGTGTGTGTGTGTGTGTGTGTGTGTGTGTGTGTGTGCTTTCCTTCATACAGCAGTTCAAATAACGTTTATAAACAAGAAAGAGCACTCAGGCAGAACAACATCCCTGTCTAGTAACTTGTCAGTGTCGAATATTTGACTGCCCTGTGACCTTGACCTTCGACATACTGCTCTCAAAATCCAATTACTCCATCATTGTCATACGGTTGACCCTTTCCCCATATTTGGTTCAAACAGGTATAACAAAATATGTCCAGTGATTTTTGGTCTTTGGTCTTACCCTTTGACCATGATCTTTGAGTGATTGTTCTCAAAATCAAATATATTTATCGTTGTTTTCACCTGATTCCCTTCCTCAGAGTTTAGTTTCTATCTGATAAAAATTGCTGAAGTAGACCTACTCTTGTGACCATAACCTTTGACCTATTATTCTTTAAAAAATCATCTTTTGGGTGATCCTCATCTCACCCAGAAATTCTGATTCAGTTCAGATCAAACTGATTTAGTTGTTTTGCTCACACTCAGGCACATGTATTGAATACTGACTATGCCTGTGATCCTATCTTTTGACTGATTGTCTTCAAAACTGAATCCTCCTCATTCTTGCCTGATCCTTAGCACTTCCACCAAGTTTGGTTTAAATAAGATAAAAATTGTTTGAATTGACTCCTCTGTGATCTTGATATTCGATTTTTCCATATGATCTTGACTGTTGACTGATCGAATCCTTTTCTTCTTGTCTATTCCTCCAAGGATCTACAAAGTTTGGTCTAAATTGGATAAAAGTGGCTTTAGCTGACCTTGATCTTTGCCAAGCTGTTTTTAAAAGGAACCGGTTTACTTCACAGCTAACCCTGAATCATTCCAATAAGTCTGGTACTGATCGGATGAAAACATTATTTTGTTAACACCCCCTACACACGGGTCGAAATTTGACTTTGCCCTATGACCTTGACAAATTGTCCTCAAACCAAATCACTTGATTCTTACCTTACCCTTAATCTCTTCCCCACGTTTAGTTAAAACTGGATAAAAATGGTTTTAGTTGGCTTTGTTAGGTCAGACTGTGACCTAGCCATGAGTTCTTTACCTTTGACCCGATGTTTTCTAAAACATTAGGTTTCCTTACTGGCAGACCCTCAACACGTCTATCAAGTTTAACTTAATTAGGATAAAAGCTGTTTGAGATATTTTATTCACACACACACACACACACACACACACACACACACACACACACATACACACACACACACACACACACACACAAATCACGCACACACCGGTCAGACTGTAACATCCTCTCTCGCTTCACGGGCGCAGATGCAGTAACCAACCATTTTATGCAATACCCGGTATGTGAATAGCTCAGTATCTTATACTCGTATAACGCTACAAAATCTATATTACTAAGCGGATTAGCGTTGCTTGCTTGCGTTTGTGTGTGTGTGTGTGTGTTCACATTTGATCCCATCGAATTTCGACATGCCATACATCGAAAGACGCGGAACGAAGAGCTGACAAGTGCTGGAAATTATAATTTCGTGCGATCAGTTGCTCTCGAGCCACGCGCAATTTTGTGCCCAATTTCTCACCAGACATTCGGAACCCTCTACAGGTCATACCGCTGAGTGGAGTGAGCTAAAATTTCGCATGGCCATGCCCGGTATGTCAAAGCAAGTCCATGTCAAGTTCCACTATCTTATCATGCGATGTACATGATAACTATTTAAGAGTTGAAATCGAGGGCAAAGCCTGAGTGCCCTTAGCAGGAGCAAGCGCTTAGTGGCCTTATTGGACTGCTGTGTGCTTGTATAGTCTAGGCGACCAAGCTTTCATGGAAATGCTCTGGAAGTGTTTCCATCTCCTCCTTTCACTGATTCCTTCCCCCTTGTTTCTTTATCTCCCTCCCTCCCTCATTCTCTTCTTTCCTATTTTCTGTGTGAGATGAAGCTGAGAGGAAGCCTCTCTTCGTGAAAGAGTATTATAAAGGAGTATTTCTTAGAGCAAAGTAAAATGTCAGTTTGTAACAAGAACAAACGGAAAAAGCTTTAGAGAAATCGGAAGTTTGTCAAATATTAGACTGATAACATTATCAGTTCCTAAATTATTTGTGTAACACGATCCATATCAAGGCATTACTGCTGCTGATAACCACCTGTCACAACCCCCACTTCGCACCCTCTGCGTCACCAGTCCTCTCTCCCATCATGGCCTCTGCTGCCACTCTCACCCCACGGGCTAAAGGATGGCCCGGCCTGCACTATAAGTGCAGAAAACTTTAAACGAACGAACGCTCACCCCACCCCCTCACATTACCCCACCCACCCAGATTTACCTAGCGTGACTCCTCTCTGGTGTGAACTTCATGGTACACCATCTACTTTGGTCCCGCATCCCGGCAAGTCTCGTGTTCTGGGAGAGGGAGGGGACATGTCATGACTTCTGTCCGTAATAGTAATCATCTCCACTCTCGCATTTACAGGCTGAATTCCAATCTCTCATTCATAGGCTGACTTAAAGTTCCAAGCAATATGGCAGAACTGTGTCTATCACTTCTGACATATTGCTTGGCCATGTCACGCTTGTACTGTTGGCTGATCAATGGATACTAGGTCTTTCTACAGATTTCCTGCTGACCAAGAGAAACGAGAGAGACTGACAGAAGCTGTAAAGAGAAATGTCTCGACACCTACTCTGTACTGCACTCTGAACTGTTTACTTTATCAAAGGTTAATCTCGTGTTATTACTTGTCACCCTGTATGCAAGAATGTCTGTCATAAATGGGCCCGAAGTAACTAACGCATGGCACTATTGTCTCAAGCGGCCTGTTCCATTTGCAACACTCATTGTGTGAAAGAGATTTTTACTGCACTGTCACTGAATATACGTTTAATGATCCAGCCAGCAGTGCAACATTGGTAAGGCACGATGAAGAATGGATGATTTTTGTGGTCAAATGAACGTTTGTATACTACCGCGTCGACGTACCAAGAGTAGTAAGTTTCATCGTACCAAGAAAAACAAAGGAATATTGGTGATGTCACTGTAAGTCTTTTATAATCAACTGCATGGGCCGCTTTATAAAAGACGTGTAAATGAATGTAGACGATTACAAGGAAATGATTGAACAAATTCTCATGACTGAAGAATTTTGTCCATATTTGTAAGTTTAACGTAACCCACGAATTAGATAACTGGTATCTTATGTATATTTGCGTAATGGCAGGTGATATGATGATGTGTTGTGTCAGGAGGTGGTGCAGGGGTATGAGGACTGGAAGAAAAAAAGCAAAAAGAAAAATAGAGGCAGGTGTCCCTTTGACGACGGAGAAGTACATCTCGGATAATATTTTTGTTTGACTATCATGTCATGCGCATAACGGCCATTATGTTCATGATCAAATAAGAGAGTAGTATTCCTAAAGCAGACTGTGAGGTTCATTGCAACATGCTGTCGCCTGGTAGAAGTATCGTCTTTGCATGCCAACAGACTGTCTGTTACATGTAAAGATGAAACATAATGCTTGCAATACGTCTCAGTACCCGTGGAACATGCAGTACCATGGTACGTAAGGATCTTGATGTGTACAGTACCATATGATACAAATTAGTATCACTGTATTTACTCTCTGTTTTATTTTTTATGTCAGTTTCTTTGTCTGTTCAATAATTCTGGCTGAGCATGGGCTGCATTCTGACTGGCAACTGTTCGATAAGAAAATATCATCAGGGCTAATAAATCTGACGCCATTAAATTTTAAGTTACTAGAGCAAAGGTTCAGTGTGATATCAGTATAAAAAACAAAATGTGTTCATCCATCCATCCCTCATCCAGTCCTACGTTGCCCCATGAGGAGCGTAGAAGCAATTGGTCCTGACATTTAAGATGAGAGTGACCAGCCTCATTCATCCCTGAGTGGCATTACATGAGCCATAAACCCCAATCATCCCTTGGATATAAACCTTCACCGGTTCAATCCGATTGGAGCACAATAATTACCCACTAAACCACCAGGCGCCAAAATTTGGTTATATGGTTACCACCCAGCGTAGTAAATGGTTTCCTGGTGTACAGGAAACCATTTGGCTTGTCACTCAGTGTAGAGTCACCCACAGGCAGAAGGAAGAGGAAAAAATGAAGGAATGAAAGACAGAAGAGGGAGTGTAAAGTCACCCATAGGCAGAAGGAAGAGGAAAGAATGAAGGAAAGAAAGACAAGAAGATGGAAGGAAACAAGAATGGAGGAGAGGACAGGGCAGACACCAGAGAGCAGTACTACATTGAGTGAGTGGATGGTGGGCGCCCCCACCTACCACACAAAATGTGTTCATATTTGCATAAATATGTGATAGGCGGTGGCGGGAACATTACACGTTTTTTGTTTATGCTCCTATTTGCATAAATATACGATAGGCAATAAGGAGACATTGCACACCAGTTCAAAACACTCTTAGTGTGATGACGTGATGGCAAAACAAGTTGTCATAACAGTTTTTCTTATTATTAACAGTCGGTAAGTAACACAAATCTTGTGATGTATAATTTTTCTGTAATTATTCTATAGTTTTGAAGACTGGCACAAAACATTTTTTTCCAGCTTAATAACCACTGAAGTAAGCAATGGCATACGTACGTACAACGGAATATTTTCCACATCAGTTACGCGGTACGCAGGTTATAATTGACTCCAATATTTTTTTTTGTACTAATCATGTTAAGCTTATTCGACGATAAATTGGCGCTTCTGATTTAGTCCCCCTTTAAAAAACAACTCCTACATTCACTGTCTTCCACGCACCTGAAACTTTTCCCGAGATGAACGAAGTATAAATAACAAGATGCTGCTGCCGAGCCTAAAGAATGATAATATAATGTAGGCAAGTGGCGTGATTCCACCTGGATCTTCTGTAAAATCTTGGAGTAAATGTTGTCCAGTCCAGAATATTTCTGAGTTATTAAATTGCTGATTTCTTTTAATATATCATCTCTACTGATACTAGTTTTAGTAAACTCATTGCATTGTCAGTGGTTAATGCCTGAGGGATTACGTCTACATTTTACTTGGGAAATGCTGATGAGAAAAAATGTTATATGGAACACTTTACCTCTCTTCTTTTTATTCTCCTAGTCTTCCCTTTTCTTTGTCCTGATTTAAATTTGTTAGTTAACCATCTGGGGTATGAATTGTTCATTTCAACCTTCCTAAAAGGGATATTTTTGTCCCGGGCTCTATGAAGTATTCCTAGTGAATAAATGTATTTCTCACTGACTAAGCAGTTAGTTATGATCTGACCTGATCTCACCACGTGGATCTTAATTTTTTCCCATCCCTGACCTTTTCACCCCTCGCCTCACAACATCATCATCATCATCTAAACCAGTGATGCCCCACGAGGAGCGTAGGAGCCCGGGGCTAGGCAGGTTGGTCCTGACATTTAAGATGAGAGTGGCCAGCCTCACTCATCCCTGAGTGGCAATACATGGAGTAGACTGTAGTACCAGTCGCGCAGGGCAGTACTCCCAAGGTGGATGGAAAGCTGATGACAGGGAGAGCTGGAGCTCCCGTTTCATCAGCCCTCAGGACTAGTTCCTGACCATCCACCTTTGCTGAACTTTTTCAGTGTTTCAATAACACAGAAAGTTGGCCAGCATGCTCTCCAGTACAAGTTTCTCTATCAACACCAAACTACATGCACAGTACACACTACACTACCTTTTCAAAATGAAAAAAAAATAAATAATGGCGTTCGTAAATCATGCCTTGGAGTCCCCGGGGGGGGGGGGACCATAAATTCCCCAACCATCCACCCCTCTCCCGGTGACGACTCTGAGAGATGCCTGGAACCACTGTCTAACACTTTTTCATTTCGGCGACATTCGCGGCCTTTCCTCTAACTTTCTCTCTGTCGAACACCATCTCTCCTCCTCTAAGCCTCACCTTCTCTTCTTGACAGAGACTCAGCTGTCTGAGGCAACTGACAGCAAACCCTTTTCTGTTTCCTCCTACTTTCTCTATACTCATTTCAAAGCTAAAGGTGGCTGTTGTGTATAAGTATGCAACGACCTACCTAACTCTTGTGTTCCTGAACTTGATTCTTTTGAATTCTTTACACTATGGCTTCGGCTTTCCTGTCATTCTCTGACTAAATATATCTGTGCTGTTTACTTATCCCGTAATTCTATTAAATATCAAAAATTCTTCGACTATCTTACATCTACGATGGAACACATTCTGTCCATTTCTCGTTTCTCTGAAATCTCCATTCTAGGAGATTTCAATGTTCACCACCACCTTTGGCTCTCCTATCCTTTCACTGATCCACCTGGTGAACAAGCCTACATCTTTTCTAACCTTAATGACCTAGAGCAGCTTGTTCAGCACCCTACCCGTATCCCTGACCGCCTTTTGGAGAGCTCCAACATACTTGACCTCTTCCCTACAACTAATCCTTATGCTTAGACTGTTAATCTTTCCTCTCTGCTGGGCGCCTCCAATCACAACCTTATTACCTTAACCTGTCCTATTGATCTGGTACAGCCTGCGGACCCTCCAAAGAAATGTTGTCTGTGGCACTTTGGAGCTGGAGATTGGGAGGCCGTCAGGCAGTACTTCTTTGATTTTCCATGGAATGATTATTGCCTCCATGGCCAGCAGCCACCTAGGTGTGCCTTGCGCATTACGGAGGTTATTCTCTTGGGCATGGAAGCATACATTCCCTTCTCATATCCTCTGACTAATGCAAGAAAGCCTTGGTTTGATCACGCTTGTTCTAATACTGTCAGCAACAAGGAGAGGGCTTATAAAAGGTACCGGAGCCAACCCACCCCTGAATCACATCTTGTTTAAGTTTCTGCCCGGAATCATGCTAAGGCTGTTCTTTGCTCTGCTAAAAATAATTTCATCCATACTAAATGCTCTCAACTCTTCGACTCGAATTCTTCCCGCTCCTTCTGGCACCTTGCCAACAACCTTTCTAACAACCTTACCTCATCATCCTTCCCTTCTTTTTCCTATTCTGCTGGCTCTGTAGCTATTACTTCTACTGATAAAGCAGATCTCTTCACTCGGACTATCTCCTCCACTTAGACGATTCCGGTACTGTTCCTCCATCACTTCCCCCCTGTGACTTCTTCATGGCTGACATTAAAATTTCTTTAGTTGATATACTTTCTGCCATGACTGGCTTCAATACTAACAAGGCATGTGGGCCTGATGGAGTCCCTCCTGTTGTCCTCAAGAACTGTACTTCAGTGATTACAACCTGCCTAGGTAAACTCTTTCGCCTTTGTCAACTTGTACCTTTCCTCCTTGCTGGAAGTTTGCTCTCATTCAGCCAGTCCCAAAGAAGGGTGACCATTCCCAACCCTCCAATTGCTTTAAAATCATTTGTCTCAAAAGTTTTTGAGTCAATTCTTAACAGAAAATTAAAGCATCTTTCCAATCATAACCTTCTTTCTGATCGTCAGTATGGGTTCCATCAGGGGCGCTCCACCAGCGATCTTCTCACCTACCTTTCAGACTCCTGGGCATCCTCCTTTCGGGACTTTGGCGAAAGCTTTGCCATTGCACATGATATCTCAAAGGCTTTCGATCGTGTCTGACATAAATCTTTAATTTCCAAACTACCCTCTTACGGTTTCTATCCTTCTATCTGTGCCTTCGTCTATAGCTTCCTTTCTGGTCGTTCTATAGCAGCTGTTGTAGACAGCCATCGTTCTTCTCCTAGATCTATCAACAGTGGTGTTCCTCAGGGCTCTGTCCTATCACCCCCTATCTTCCTTTTATTCATCAATGACCTTCTACGCTGTACATCTAACCCTATCCACTCGTACGCTGATGATTCCACCCTTCACCTTTCCATTCTTTTTTTTTTTTTTTATGCGAGGAAGAAGGAATCAAAGGCTAGGAGCCCGCAAAACAAATCCTTCCAAGAAAAACAGAAACAATACAAGAGAGACCAAATTCAAGATCCATTCATTTCGAGATGCCTGGACACACAGAGTTTGAAAGACTGGAGATCATAGTAAGTAGGAAATACAGACAGAGGGAGACAGTTCCAGAGTTAACCCGTTGCATAAATGAAGGACTGGGAGTAATGGTTAACTCTTGCATCAGAGAGTGGACAGAAAAGGGATGAGAGTTTACTGTTAGACGGATGCTATGCACCCATCATAAAGGTGGAGGGATGCAAGCAGACAGTTCAGAGGAACAATGATCATGGAAGTAGCGATAGAAAAGAGATAAAGATGCAGCAGTGCGGCGAAGACACAGAGGTTGAAGGGAGCCAGTAAGAGGAGCAGAGTTAATAAGATTAAATGCCTTTGACTCCACCCCTTTAAGAAGAGCTGTATGAGGGGAGCCTCCCAACAAATGAGAGTTGTACTCCATACAAGGGCAAATAAATCCCGTGTATAAAGTCAACAACTGTGGAGGGGTATAAAAGGTACGGAGTCGGCCTAGCACACCTAATCTCTTGGAAGCAGATTTAACAAGAGATGTATTATGATCTTTCCAGGATAATTCTCGAGTGAATGAAACCCCAAGCATGTTCAAGGATGATGCAGGATTGAGCTGGATATTATTAAACTTTAGCGGGTACTCCTGTGGAAGATTTTGTCAGGTTGATAGGAGTAAAAAACTGAGTCTTTGATGCATTAAAAACAGTAAGATTATTTTTACCCCAGTCAGAGATACGAGCCAGGTCAGACATTAGGTGTGCCATAGCCTCATCCCTTGTTTGTTGAAGTAACTGCTGGGACAGACGTTGTGGGAACCAAATGGAAAGGTGAAGCGGCTATAGAACGACAAGAAAGGAAGCTATAGATGAAGGCACAGATAGAAGGGTAGAAACCGTAAGAGGGCGGTTTGGAAATTAAAGATTTATGCCAGACTCGATCGAAAGTCTCTGAGATATCAAGTGCAATGGCAAAGCTTTCGCCAAAGTCCCGAAAGGAGGATGACCAAGGATCTGAAAGGTAGGTGAGAAGATCGTCAGTGGAGCATCCCTGACGGGACCCATACTGACGATCAGAAAGGAGATTGAGATAGGAAAGATGCTTTAAAAAAATTTTCTTTTCTGTCAAGAGACTCAAAAACTTTTGAGACACAAGATGTTAAAGCAGTTGGACGATGGTTAGAGGATTGGGAACGGTCACCCTTCTTTGGGACTGGCTGAATGAGAGCAAACTTCCAGCAAGAAGGAAAGGTACAAGTTGAAGGACAAAGGTGAAAGAGTTTACCTAGGCAGGGTGTAAGCACAGAAGCACAGTTCTTGAGGACAACAGGAGGGACTCAATCAGGCCCATATGCCTTGCTAGTATTGAGGCCGGTGATGGCAGAAAATACATCAGCTGAAGAAATTTTAATGTCAGCCATGAGGAAGTCAGAAGGGGGAAGTGATGGAGGAACAGGACCGGAATCGTCTAAGGTGGAACTGGAGGAGATAGTCTGAGTGAAGAGATCTGCTTTGTCAGTAGAAGAAATAGCTACAGATCCATCAGAATAGAAAAGACGAGGGAAAGATGATGATGTAAAGTTGTTAGAAAGGTTTTTGGCAAGGTGCCAGAAGGAGCGGGAAGAATTCGAGTTGGAGAGTTGAGAAGCATTTAAGTACGGATGAAATTCTTTTTAGCAGAGCGAAGAAAAGACAGCATGATTCTGGACAGAAACATAAAAAAAGATGTGATTCAGGGGTGGGTTGGCTCTTGTACGTTTTATTGGCCCTCTCCTTGTTGCAAACAGCATTAGAACAAGCGCGATTAAACCAAGGCTTTCTTGCATGAGACAAAAGATATGAGAAGGGAATGTATGCTTCCCTGCCCGAGAAAATAACCTCCGTAATGTGCAAGGCACACTCAGATGGCTCCCAGCCATGGAAGCAATAATCATTCCAAGGAAAATCAAAGAAGTACTGCCTGAGGGCCTCCCAATCAGCAGCTCCAAAAATGCCACAGTTGCTGCTTCTTTGGAGGGTCCACAGGCCGTACCAGAGCGATAGGACAGATTACGGTAATAAGGTTATGATCAGAAGAGACCAGCAGAGAGAAAAGATTAACAATGTAAGCAGAAGTTTTTGTTGTAAGGAAGAGGTCAAGTATGTTGGAGCTCTCCAAAAGGCAGTCAGGGATATGGGTAGGGTGCTGTACAAGCTGCTCTAGGTCATAAAGGATAGAAAAGATGTAGGTTTGTTCACCAGGTGGATCAGTGAAAGGAGAAGAGAGCCAAAGGTGGTGGCGAACATTGAAATCTCCTACAATGGAGATTTCAGAGAAAGGAGAAATGGGGAGAATGTGTTCCATTGTAGAAGTAAGATAGTTGAAGAATTTCTGATAGTCAGTAGAATTAGGGGATAAGTAAACAGCGCAGATATATTTAGTCAGAAAATGACAGGAAAGCCGAAACCAGAGTGTAAAGAATTCAGAAGATTCAAGTTCAGGAACACGAGAACACGATAAGTCGTTGTGAACAAATACAGAACAGCCACCTCTGGCTTTAAAATGAGTATATAGAAAGTAGGAGGATACAAAAAAGGGTTTGCTGTCAGTTGCCTCAAACAGCTTAGTCTCAGTTAAAAAGAGAAGGTGAGAGGTTTAGAAGAGAAGAGGTGATGTTCAACAGAAAGTAAGAGGAAAGGCCATGAATGTTGCAGAAATGAAGAAGTGAGTCAGACAGTGGTTCTAGGCAACTCATAGATTCGGCACCGGGAGAGTGGCGGATGGTGGGGGCATTTGTGGTCCCCCCCCCCCTGGGGACTCCGAGGCATGGTCTAAGTTCGCCATTTTTCTTTTTTAATTTTGAAAAGGAAGTGTAGTGTGTACTGTGCATGTAGTTTGATGTTGACAATTAGAGAAACTTGTATTAGAGAGCATGCTGGCCTACTGTCTGTGTTCCTGAAACACTGATAAAGTTTAGCAACGTCCATCTCAGCAGTTACTTCATCAAACAAGGGATGAGGCTATGGCACACCTAATGTCTGACTTGGGTCGTATCTCCGACTGGGGTAAAATAATCTTGTTGTATTTAATGCATCAAAAACTCTGTTTTTACACCTATCAACCCGACACAATCTTCCACAGGAGTACCCACTAATGTTTTGTAATATTCAGCTCAATTCTGCATCATCCTTGAACATGCTTGGGGTTTCATTCACTCGGGACTTATCTTGGAAAGATCATATTGCATCTCTTGTAAAATATGCTTCCAAGAGGTTAGGTGTGCTAAGCCGACTACCTTCTTTACCCCTGCACAGTTGCTGACTTTATACACAGGTTTTATCTGCCCCTGTTTAAAGCACAGCTCTCGTGTGTGGGGAGGCTCCCCACATACAGCTCTTCTCAATAGGGTGGAGTCAAAGGCTTTTCGTTTCATCAACTCTCCTCCTCGTACTGGCTCCCTTCAACCTCTGTCTCTAGGCCACACTGATGCATCTTTATCTCTTTTCTATCGTTACTTCCATTGTCACTGCTCCTCTGAACTATCTGCTTGCATCCCTCCACCTCTACGACGGGTACATAGCACCCATTTAGCAACAACCTCCCATCTCTTTTCTGTCCAAGTCTCTAATTCAAGAGTTAACCATTACTCCCAGTCCTTCATTTATGCAACAGTTCAACTCTGGTACTGTCTTTCTCTGTCTGTATTTCCTACTTCCCATGATCTCCAGTTTTCAAATGCAGTGTGTCCAGGCATCTCGAAATGATCGGATCATGATTTTGGCTCTCTTTCGTATTGTTTTTGTTTTTTCTTGCAGGGAAAGGTTTGTGGGCTCCGGCCTTTGGTTCCTTCTTTCTTCCATTAAAAAAAAAAAAAAACACCCCTTGGATGTAAACCTGAACGGGCTCAATAACCGGTGGTGAGCCTTAATAACCCACCATTGCTTCCAAAGCAAAAATTTTCTTTACCTCAACCAATTCTGTGAATTACCCTAGATTACCCCAAATTTAAATTTATTCAGTAATTCACTATACAGTACATATATATATATATATATATATATATATATATATATATATATATATATATATATATATATATATATATTTCCTCATATCTCAGCAATAGAAAAATAAAAGTAGATGATGTATATTCCACTTTCCACCCAGTTAACGCAGGCGTGCCACAGGGATCAGTTCTGGCACCAACCCTGTTCCTCATTCATATTAATGATCTCTTATCTGTCACCCACAATCCCATCCATTCATATGCAGATTACTCAACACTTCATAGTTCATTCACACTCAGATATCCATTTGCAAAGTCCAATATCTCTAACTCTTACCTCAGTACAGCCATCTCTTTAAATCAAGATTTATCCACAATCAGTGAATGGGGACAAAACAACCTTGTCTCATTTAATGCTAGTAAAACTAAATATATACAATTTACTATTAGGCAGGTATTGCCAGAATCGTATATTACCTTCAATGCTACAAATATTCCCATTTCCAGAAGTATTGAAATTCTCGGCGTCTCGCTTAACAATGCCCTCAGCTGGACCTCTCATGTCACTTGCTAAAACCGCCTCAAAGAAACTTGGATTATTGTACAGAGTCCGTAACTTCTTCACTGACGAGCAGTTAGTTATAATTTAGAAGAGTCATGTGCGCTCTCAGCTTTAATACTGCTCACCATTGTGGAGTGGATATGGAGGGGTTGCATTAAAACAAGTAGACAAAATTCAGAACAAAGCTGTTAGAATTATTAATAACCCTGCTATTACTAATAAACTACCTCCCCTACAAGTAAGAAGGAATGTTGCCTCCCTTGCGTTATTTTACAGATATTTCTACAGCAAATGTTCAGATGAAGTTGCGTCCATGGTGCCACCTCTCCATGCCTTCCCTCGTGCTACATGGGCAGCTGGCAGTACTCATGACTGGAATGTCACTCAGCCATATTGCAGAACTTCTGGCCATCAGAATTCTTTCATTCCCTGAACTGCATCTCTCTGGAACTCGCTTCCCAAGAGCTGTTTCCCTCCAGACTTCAACCTACTGCTGTTCAAGTCTAACTGTTACAGATATTTTATGAACAGTGGACACCAGTAATCTGGTGCATGGATTTGTTTTGTTTTTTTATTCATTTGTTTTTCCTTCCTCTGTTGTTATATATATATATATATATATATATATATATATATATATATATATATATATATATATATATATATATATATAATTTTATTTTATTATTATTATTATTATTTATTTTTTAAATTAATAATATTATTATTATTTATTTTTTCTGGCAAATAATGGAACTGCATAAGAACAGTATTGTGTAAGTCAATTGTAACTTCATATTAATATTTAGGTATTTCTAAAAGAATAATAAAAAAACAATACTGAACATGCTTGTAGGAAAAAGATACTGCGACATTTCAGCAACAAGAGAAACTGCACATGAAAAATGAAATAACCTGTGACAGAATGAATCTGAAGCTTTATTTTTCTTTGTAACTCCTCTGTTATACAGTGGTACTAATATAAACACATTTCCTTTATAAGACTCAATGGCTGTTCTACACCAACAGGAACAAAACATTTTTCTTTGTAAAATATATTGTGGTTTCTCGTTCACGCAATGAAACCGAAAAACTTTATACCCAATCAACCATGCAAGAAATTTTGATATTATTGTTACATGTATATTTCATAGAACCAAAAGAGTGTATTATATTACAATTAATTTAACCCGCCCCATCCCGTCGACGTATGGGTACGTTGCAACATTTTGCATTTGCCAGTCCCGGCTACGTACTGGTACGTCGTGCAATTGCAAGGTCCCTAATTTGCACAATTTTCAATTTTCGCGCGTGATTTTTCGTACGTATACACGAGACATCTTCCTCTATTCCTCTACAAGATGCCAAGCAGGGACAATGCCTTACACCGCATAACCTCCACCCCTCCCCCCCTCACCCCATTGTTTCGGCAATTCACCTGTTACCAGTGACCTGGCCAGTAAAGATATTCAGGGCCAGATTGATTCCCCAATCGATGACAATGTGAAGGACAAAGTTTACATAGCATTAGAAGAAGAAACAGTCAGAAATAATGATTAGGTAATGTGGCAAAAAAAGGTCAGGTATAGTGATTAGTTAGTGAGTGAAACAATGCTTATAATGCCTATATTACTGCTTGAAAACCAATATACTCTCATACTACATATACGGTACATTCATACCAAGTAAATAAATAAATACCGTTTATGAGTTGTGTGAAATAGTTACCCTCCCATAGAACTCGTTTTCTTTGGTGCCAGCATGTTAGAAAACCCAGTCAGGTAAGGAGGAACTCCTACCTGGATCGAGTATTTTAAACCTCAGGTGAGCGATTTCTCTATGAATTTTCGATGTTTCTCACCAAAAGCGGAGGTTTTAGCCAAAAAAAATTTTTTCGAAAATACCTCGGGATTGGGGGATGTCGGAGGTGCGGAAAACCTCGGGACGTGACGGGTTAACAGTAATCCAGAAATTAAGGACAGAACTCCAGTTTCCAAACAGGTGCAACATGCTACGTTATGAAGTACTGGAACTAGGTTCTCCCCTTAGAGCAGCAGATTCTTTGCAAGTAGCACTGGACAGAACATTATCATTCATGTCTGTCATAGATTCGTTATTTACGAATGTCAAATAATAAAAAGTATTCTAAACTGGTTTTGTTCTAAAGGAATGTGATTATGTGAATGTGTCTGATTACCCTAGATTCTTTATTTATATCCCAAAATTTGCCCAATTACCCTTAAAAAAACATTACCCCAAACTCTACCCCAATATAGGCTTGATTACCCTAAAATAGGGTAATTACCCTAAAAGTGGAAGCACTGTTACCCATTAAACCACCAGGTACCATAATCTGATTATATGGTTACCTCCCGGCGTGGTAAATGGTATCCTGATGTACAGGAAACCATTTGGCTTGCCACTCAGTGTAGTCACCAGTAGACAGAAGGGAGAGGAAAGAATGAAGGAAAGAAAGACAGAAGAGGAAGGAAGGAAAGAAGAAAAGGAAGAGAGATATGGGCAGTCACCTATGCCTAATATTTCCGTCTTCACCTTTCAATGAAATCGCTCATAAACCTCGGAAATCTCTTGTTTCTTAAGGTCTGCCATTCTTACAAAAATCAAACTTAATTTCATTATGATCGCTACAGCCAAGTCACCCGCCAGCTTCTGTACCGATAATGATGTTTTATAGAAAACAAATCAAGCCTGTTATTACCTCTTGTGGTCTCTATGATATACTGAGTAAGGAAACAATCCTGAACTATTTCCAAAAATTTCATGAACTCCAGGTCTTCTCTCTGGTTTTCCCAGTTTGTATTTTAAAAATATAAATCACCAGCAATAAAATCTGTGCTGGACTGTGTCACCTTCTAAATTTCTTCTCAAAATCATTTACTGTCATCTCTGTTTAATCATAAGATCTGATAATAATTCCTAGGGCTATTTTGTCTTTGTTGTCACCAAAATCTACCCAGACACTCTTCATATTCCTGTCTACTTTAATTCGTGCTTCATTATAACATCATAAAGATTTTTTTAACATAAAAACTGCCATCTCTCCCCTTTACTTCCCAAATGGGTTGACTCAAAAATATTATTACCTTGAATTCATTATTCGGACAAAATTTCCTGAGTTTCTGTGTTCATTCAGGTTTCATTATTAATGGTAAGTCAGATTTTTATGTGCTGATTATAGGTCTCAGCACATCATTTAGCGAAGGAAGTTCCTGATATCTGTACAGCAGACTTGTAAATATTTATATTCATTACCGACTACGTCGTCACATTTAAATATGTTTCTTTCATAACTGCGAAAATGTAGTTTCTTCAAATACTAAAATTTTCTTTACTAATAGTTATCATTACCTGTTTGTGTCTGAGGTGCCTGAATGGATATGCCAGTAAACTGTTTCACTGTTATTTCTTCTGCTCGTCTGATTATATAATTATGTCACTACCTAATGCACCCCAACCCTGAGCGTTTTTATTTACGCATAACTTTTCTTCTGACACCAGATTGAAAAAAAAAAAAAAAAAAAAAAAAAAAGCAAATCCCTGTCTTCTGTCTTCTGACCTAGCTAAGCCAATAACTCTCTGTTTACTAAAGTGAACACCATCCCGGCTATACATGACATTCCTACTCTAGTTTTTGGCGAATGGTATTGCGTTATCCTTGCAATACTTTTCTTGATGGCAGTTGAAACCAGTAACATCACTCTGGTCAACCATTCATTGGCAATTTTGCTTACACATTCCCCACCAGGAGGCATACGCACACATGATCATTAAGAGGAGAGCAGACCGCTTCATTTAGCTACAGATACTTAAAGAGATCATCCTCTCAAGCCACATCCCCTCTCTCCTGTGGCCGTTTTGATCTGATAACAGTGTAAATATTCACACAGTCGCACACACAAACACATGGTGTGGAACTCTACAAATACTTATCATTACCTGGTAGCGATCATGACTGGAATGCCACTCAACCATATTGCAGAACTTCTGCCTATCAGAATTCTTCCATTCCCCGAACTCGCATCTCTCTGGAACTCGCTTCCCCAGAGTTGTTTTCCTTCAAATTTCAACCCACAACTGTTCAAGTCTAACTGTCACAGATATTTTATGAATAGAGGACACCAGTAATCTGGTGTATGGATTTTTTTTTCCCCATTTGTTTTTCCTTCCTCCGTTCTGTTATTAAAAAAAAAAAAAAAAAAATGGACCACTAGACTGACTCCATCTGTGCTCCATTTGTAGGATGTGGGACAGTGGGAAATGACTGGGAGATAAGGAGGGTGTGGGCTGGCTGGATTTGATAGGGTAGTGGTTTGTACACAGATGGGGTTAATTTCAGTCACAATATGCCTACTGACAAGACTAACAGAATGTATCCTAGTGATTTATGAGGAAAATACTTTTCTCCCATGGGTATAGCCCAGTACAATTTTGCACGTCATACCAAGGAAGCAACATCCCCGTCACTAGTATTTTCTTCTACCTAATGTCAGATGATGTGACTCGTTTAGGATGACACTTTCTTTCTGAAGGAGCCAATTAGCCCCTTTGTCTCCAATACGTATTTTCCACTTTAATCAAGAGTAGCAAAATAAGGCCTTCTTCTGCCATGTCCTCTAGGAAGCCATACATCCACCCACCAACCCCCAAAGTCCACCCATTGGCCCACACCATCCACCGACTCCGAAAATCCATCATCCCAAATGCCCACCCCATCCACCAGCTCTAAAAATCCACCATCCTATCTGCCCACTCCATTCACTCTCATACACATCTTGATGGTCTATACCAACCCACTCATCAATCTACCCACCCTGGTTAACAAATTCACTTTGTCCGGACCCATCCCCCACCTAACTTGTCCACCCACCTTGCCCACCCAACCTGTCCAGCCAACACACCCAACCTATCCATCCAACCCTTCCACCTACCATGTCCACCCACCTCACCCATCCACCCTGACCACTCAACCTCTCCAGCCAACACACCAAACCTATCCACCCAACCCGCTCACCCCCCCCGTCCATCCTTCTCACCCACACCACCCACCCACACCGTCCACCTACTCACCACACCTAACCCACCCACCCTGTCACCCCTGCTTCTCACCCACCCTACCCCCCCCGAACCATTTTATTCACTCTGCTTGTCCACCCATCCGCCTCACCCAGCAGTCCATGCTCCCCACAAACCTATCCATCCACCCACCTACTCACCCTAAACGCTGCCAGCCCACTTACTCCAGCCTGTCCTCCCACCCACCCACCCACATACACACCCTGTCCTCTCAGCTACCTACCCAACCCTCCCACTTACCCACCCACCCTATCTGCCCCAGCCACTGACTCACCCTGACCTTCCCACCCACCCTCCCTGCCCACCCCTACCCACCTACCCACCCCTACCCACCTACCCACCCACCCATCAACCTATCCAGCTGTCCACCAATGTCCACCAGCAGAATGGCTTGCAAGTTGAGAGAGAGAGAGAGAGAGAGAGAGAGAGAGAGAGAGAGAGAGAGAGAGAGAGAGAGAGAGAGAGAGAGAGAGAGAGAGGCACCGCTTCTTTTCTATTACAGACAACGCCAACAGACGATTACCGGTATTTTCAACGATTGTATCAATTTCTAGCACTGAAAGGGTTAACTAAGTTCATTCCTACCATCTCTTGTTTCAAACTTCTCTCCTGAGTCAAATATTACTGTCGGTAGGCAGCAGAATTAAATCTGAAAATACGTCGTTGGACGTTGGACGTAAAGAGTTAATACTCTCTGAATCGGGCAGCGTCATAAATTATCCCTTGTGTCAATGTTCCAGTCATATCACAAATGATAACATGTACAGTATACAGGGCTAATAAGCTTCATGCATTGTAAGATGCGAGAAATAATCTACAGAGTGATTCGTCAAGGTCTTTCAAATAATTCAAGGCAAATTCTTGGTATTATTCGAAGGCAACAAATGCCGTTAACACCGCCGTTATCACATAATGACCATGCAAATAAAAGTTGAAAAGTGGCGTGAAACAGCCGTAGCGTTCTTATCACACACACACACACACACACACACAGAGGTAGCAGATGTGGGACATCGGAGCTCCGTACCGAACCAACACGGCCAGTGGCATTACCTAAATTAGTATCTTTATATGAGTCAAGCTCTGTACCAGGTTAGACTAAATAATTTTTCATTATTAAAAGAAAAAAAATAATAAAAAGTTTAAACAAGACTTGTTCAAACAGAAAAGAGAACCAAGAGGTGAAAGAATGTGCTCAGTCAGCTGAGGTTTGTTTAGACTACAGCTGCACGGGGAATGTAAGTACATACTGTGTACTTTTAGTATTGCAAAATGGATACATACTTTAGTAAAGCAAATTTGAAAAAGAAAAGGGATAAAGGTAGAAAGCAAAATGATGATTTCTACCAAGAACTGGTTGAAGTGGAGACCCACAATAGACTGGTTGAACGTGTACACAAACTAGAAATGGCTTTCAAAAATGAAATTGTTGAAATAAAGAAGCAGATGCACTTGCAAAAGGAAGAAATAGAAAAACTAGGAAGGGAGGTCAACAAGAAAGACACAACCATCAGTGAACTAACAGTGGAACTGAGTGCACTTAGGAAGAAAATGAGTGAAATGGCAAGCACAGTAGTCAATCACGAGAGTGTTATGGAAGAGTTCAAAAATGATATAGAGACAATTAGGCAAGTAAGCAGTCTGATAGACCAAAGCAGTGATACTGAGAAGATAACACAGGTGAATGAATCTGTGCAAAGCTACAAAAATGATGTGGAAACCACGTATGCTGAAATGGTGAAAGTAAAGAAAGACTTAGAAACAAGGGTGGAGGAAAAAAGCATTAAACAGGAAGTGAAAAGAATAATCCAAAACAATCCAAGGTTAGTCAGAGATTCAGTAGATATAAACAAATCTATAGTAATCACTGGTATAGAAGAGGAAGAAGTAAAAAACAAGATCACAAGAGACAAAAAGGAGATGGCAAATGTAATGAGCTTAATAAAAGAAGTATCAGAGGAAATCTGTAGTAAAGACATAGAGGAACACAAAAGGTTAGGGAAATACGAGAAAAGCAAGACAAGACCTCTAAAGGTGACTTTCCAGAGTGTAAACACTGTGGAGGAGATACTAAAAAATGCAAAGAATCTTATGGAAAAAGAGGAGTTCAGAAATGTATGGATAAAAAGATGCCTAGCACAAGAGGAACTGGAATTACTGAAAGAGAAAAAAAAAGGAAGCAAAAACAAAAAATGAGGGAAGATCAGAAGAGGAGAAGAACAAATTTTTTTTTTACAAAGTAATAGGATTGCAGGTACGAAAGTGGTACACAAACAGGATGGAATAAAAAGGAGGAAGGTAGTAAAACCATGTCATGACAAGTATATAAACAAGATGATAAAGTTGATGTACTCAAATGTGGATGGAATGGTATCTAAATTACTAGAGATGAATGATTATGTCAGAGAAAATGAACCACAAATAATATGCCTAACTGAAACAAAATTAACACCAAGGATATCCAGTGACATACTAAACTTAGAGGAATACAATAAATGGAGAAGAGACAGAAATTTAAAAAAAAAAAAAAGGAGGAGGAATTATAATATTAACTAAGAAAAATCTAAAAGTCAATGAAATAAAACTAGATATACCATCACAAGTAGAACTGATTGCAGTAGAGATCAACACATCTGAAGGGAAAGTAATTGTAGCCAATTTGTTCATGCCACCCAGATCAAACACGTGGGAAAGAGGTGAATATGAGGACCTGGCAGAGAGTACAGTTCAGAGTTTAAGATCATTACAACATAAAATGGAAGAGAAATCGGAAGGAATAATACTAACTGGAGATTTTAATACAAATATAAATTGGAATACTCTAGATATAATTAGCCAAGAAAGCTGTTGGGACCAAAAGCTCCTGGATCTCGTGCAAGAGTTTTTCCTAACGCAACATGTGAGGGAAACCACCAGAAAAAAAGGACTCGATGTACCTTCAGTGCTAGATCTAATATTTACTAGGCAAGAAAATGATATTGACAGTTTAATATATCACCCTCCACTCGGCAAAAACGATCATGCAGTACCAAATTATAACTTCAGGATAGCATATGACATAGTTAACAGCAATGAAAGTTACAAAAAGAGCCTAAACTATAAAAAGGGAAATTATCAGGACCTAAAGAAGTATTTCTTAGAAGTTGATTGGGAAAATGAGCTTAGAGGACAAGATTTAAATGCTGTATATAAAAAATTTGTGAATTTTATGAAATAGGAGTCCAGAAGTACATCCCACAGCTCAAAGAAGCAGATAAGAAAATTCAGAAATGATTCAATACAGAATGTAAAAAATCAAAAGAAAGAAGAGATTTGTTGTGGAATAGATACAGAAGACACAATAGTGAAAGAGCGTATAATAATTACAAACAGGCAAGAAACGATTATACAAGAATAAGGAGGGAAGCCCAAAAACAGTTTGAGGAGGATATAATAAATAAAAATAGTGATCAACCAAAGCTGTTTTACAGCTACATCAGAAGCAAGACCAATGTAAAAGATATAATACAATCCATTACGGACGAGGGAATCACTTATACACAAGAGAAAGATATTTGTGAAGCACTAAATAAGAATTTCCAATTAGTTTTTATAGAAGAAAAAAACTTTGAGAGGGACTATGTGGAACATGCATGTCCACACATACTACCAGATATACAAATAGCAGAAAAAGTAATACAGGAGGAGTTAAGTAAATTAGACAGAGGAAAAGCAAGTGGTCCTGATGAAATTTCATGTTGGGTACTACGAGAATGTGCAAATGAGTTAAGTAAACCATTATTTTTAATTTTCAAGAAATCCTTGAGTCAAGGTAAACTACCTGATATTTGGAAGAAAGCAAATATTGTCCCCTTATTCAAGAAAGGAAATAGACAAAATCCACTCAACTACCGACCAGGATCACTGACCAGTGTTGTAAGCAAGGTCTTAGAAAAGCTTATAAGAAAAGCTTGGGTAAATCATCTAGAAGAACACAGTATGATAACAGAAAGACAGTTTGGTTTCAGAAAAGGAAAATCATGTGTTACTAATCTGTTGAGCTACTATGACAGAGTAAGAAACACAATACAGGAAAGAGAAGGATGGGTGGACAGTATCTATTTAGATTTCAAGAAAGCTTTTGACACAGTACCACACCAAAGACTTTTATGGAAACTGTACCATCAAGGAGGAATTCGAGGCAAACTGTTTTGTTGGATGCAAGATTTTCTCATAAAAAGAGAAATGAGAACAGTACTAAGAGGAAACTACTCATCATGGAAAGAAGTGACTAGTGGAGTACCACAGGATTCAGTGCTGGCACCAATCATGCTTTTTGTGTGGACAGTATCTATTTAGATTTCAAGAAAGCTTTTGACACAGTACCACACCAAAGACTTTTATGGAAACTGTACCATCAAGGAGGAATTCGAGGCAAACTGTTTTGTTGGATGCAAGATTTTCTCATAAAAAGAGAAATGAGAACAGTACTAAGAGGAAACTACTCATCATGGAAAGAAGTGACTAGTGGAGTACCACAGGATTCAGTGCTGGCACCAATCATGTTTTTTGTGTATATAAATGATATAAATAGTAACACTGGAAATGAGAGCTATCTGAATATGTTTGCAGATGATGCAAAAATACAAAGGAGAATTACTAACACAGACTCTTGTAAAGAGCTACAAGAAGAATTAAATAAACTTCATGAATGGAGTCATACATAGCAAATGGAATTCAATGTGGACAAGTGTCATGTAATCAAGTTTGGTAAAAGTGGAAAAAGACCTGATTGGGATTATAAGTTAGGAAATAAAACCCTATACACATCAGAAAGAGAGAAGGACCTAGGTGTGATTATCAATAACACACTATCTCCGGCTGACCACATCAGCGAGAAGGTACGGAACATGTATACACTGCTTGCAAAGATGAGAATAGCATTCATATACATAAATGAAGACATGCTAAGAAGGATAATAACATCCTTCATCAGACCAACCCTGGAATATGCATCAGTAGTCTGGAGTCCTCATCTCAAAAAACACATAGACAAGATTGAAAAAGTTCAAAGGGCCGCTACAAGATGGATACCAAGCTTAAGAGACCTAAGCTACGAAGAAAGACTAAATAAACTGAATCTACCAACACTACAGGAGAGAAGGAAAAGAGGCGACATGATATTGCTATATAAGTGCATATCAGGGAAGGAGAAAATAGACATAAATGATTACTTAACATATGGAGAAGCATCAGCAAGAGGACACTGGAAAAAACTGCATAAGAAGAGAGGTGATAAAGACGTAAGGAAATTCAGTTTCCCAAACAGAGCAATTGATCAATGGAATGCACTACCGAATGAAATAGTGTGTGCCAAAACAATTCACAAATTTAAGGATATGAACGATAAATATGGTTTAAGACACGGGACAGTACGAGCTTGACTCATTGCTGTAAAGATACAATTAGGTAAGAACACACACACACACACACACACACATATATATATATATATATATATATATATATATATATATATATATATATATATATATATATATATATATATATATATATATATATAAAGGTTCACCAAACCACTTACTACTTTGGCGGACATAAGGGGTGCTGTGGTTGAACCAGTGTCGCATACTTGTATGCTTGCACCCAGTCGACTTAAGGCCGGCCGACTACACTTGGTTCACAGACTACACACATCCAAAGCCACTACAACACTACAGTCACACTCACAAGCACTTCTCACCCTACATACAGTCTCTACCAGACAGCCTAAGCCACTGGGTAGAGATACATTGGCTGTATCGTCCCTGCTTCGGTAGGGATAGGCCGGTCCTGCAGTGGACCTCAACGGCTGATGATATATATATATATATATATATATATATATATATATATATATATATAAATATAAATATAAATATCTATTTATCTATATCTAACTATCTATCTATCTATATATATAAATATAAATATCTATATATTTATATCTATATCTATATCTATCTATCTATCTATCTATATATATATATATCTATCTATCTATCTATCTATCTATCTATATATATATATATATCTATATCTATCTATCTATCTATCTATCTATATATATATATATATATCTATATCTATCTATCTATCTATCTATATATATATATATATATCTATATCTATCTATCTATATCTATCTATCTATCTATCTATCTATATATATATATATATATATATATATGCGTGAATGAGCTTTAGTGTAAAAGTTTTCGCCAGTCTCTGAATTATTAGCAAAATGTAGCATATCCAAATGAATGGATAGGCGTGGCGGTCCTATTCTATACCTACCTTGTTCACTAGATCCCTGTCCTCACTTCATGTGCGGACATTTAAAGGCATTGTTTTGAATTGGAAGTCCACATATATGATGAACTGTAGGTTCGATTGCTCCATGTGTGTCAACAATTCAGAGATGGCATCGACGTACTGAGCCATACATTCAAGACTGTGGGAGACAATCTGAGCACTAGTTATGTTTTATTTAACTAAAATGTATATATATATATATATATATATATATATATATATATATATATATATATATATATATATATATATATATATATATATACTGTCCTCAAGAATTCCCCCTAAGAAGAAAAAAAAAAAAAGCTAAATTCAAAATCCGTTCATTTCGAGATGCCAAGGTACTATTGCGGACAGGAGTTCTTAACCACCCACGTCCAGCCAACCCGTGTATGTGGCAGCGTCGCATTCACGAGCGCAGAAGTTGCCTTCGATGCATTTCTGTCGAAAAATATTCCTTCAGTTTTAGGCTTGTACTAATGGATAAAGCAATAGTAATACTTACTTTGAAGGTTTGACTCTGATAACACGAATATATCATACTGATTATTTAATCACTTGTTTCTCATATAGAGCCAAGCAAGTGATAAATATGTATATTTGGTTCCACTCCACGACTTCCTGTAGGTCTGAACCAGCGAACACAGAGTGAACAAGTTCGAAGCATTCATTTGTTAACAGGAGAGAGAGAGAGAGAGAGAGAGAGAGAGAGAGAGAGAGAGAGAGAGAGAGAGAGAGAGAGTGTAGCGGGTGCCTGTGAATTTTAGAGGAATGAGGTGGAGAAATGAGGTGCTCAACACAGTTAAACAGGGATTTTTCCTTTCGTTTCGGTTGGCTTTCTATGCTTAAATGGCTAAATGAAGGTAAATTATGAAATATAATAATTGGATGACGAAGTGGTAATAGGGTCTGTCTAATGGTTGTTTGGTGCAAGGTGTGCACTGCGCAGTGGTAAGCCTAATTCCAGGCAACGGTCGCTGTTAAAAGTTGGATGTTTTAGGTCCCATTTATTTTAAATATTTCCTTGTATGTTTACAGTACGTGTATGCCCCTATGGACCTATTTTCACCCCATGAATATTTTTATCAATGGACATTTTCACCACTCGGAGCACAATCCCTTATGGACCTATTTTCCTTAATGACTTTTTTTTTTTCCCCTAAGACGCCTGCTTCCCTACGTAACCTATTTTTCCCCGAACTAATTTTCCCCATTGATGTATTTTCTCCCCACGGACCAATTTTTCCGTCGACCTTGAATCTCTCTATGAATGCAGGTTTCCTACATGGTCGTATACCCATGGATGTATTTTTCACAATGAACCTATTTTCCCCATAAACCTGTTATCCGACGTGGTTATATCACCCACTGATGCGTGCAGTTGAAACAGACCTCCTAACCAACAGACATATTGCTCGATGGACCTGTTGTAACTCACTGGATATATATACCTACTTCAGCATGATTCCAGAATAATATCCCCTGTGGACCGATTTTCCCAACTCGGACATTAACTCAATTCACCTAATCCCAGTGGCTTGTTTTCCCACAATCCGTTCATCCATCTACACACCCACCCATCAACGCACATATCCATAACCTTACTCAATACAGTATGTCTCAAAAGTAGGAAGACACAAACCCGTCTCTTGCCTTGTCCTACAGGTAGCCCCACCACCCACCTCACTTAAACAATGCACGAACCCCACTCCACCCCACTTAACCAGCCCAACAACCCTTTCTCTCCCTCTCGCCCACTCACTCCACCTAGTCCGCCTGTGAAACAACCAGCCTACACTAACCAATCCACCCACCCAGTTACCAACCTACCAATCCGCACGCATATCATGCTCCACAAGTCAGATGACTCTCAATTCAGCACACACACACACACACACACACACACACACACACACACACACACACACACAGAGGCGGGGTGGATTTCCTTACACGAAAGATGAGTCTCATCGCTTAACTCAGTCTGTCGGCAGAAAATAGTACCGGGTACTCTTTACAGGGAGTTTGCCAGGCCATAGATAAGGGGCTTCATTCCGGCTACATTCACATGATTTTATGCGATATGAGTAAATATGGTGCTCAAGCTAAACAGGCAATTTTTCCTTTCGCTGATGACGAAGGAGTTTATTCAGACCAGGATAACGTCTCGTCGGACAAAATGAAAGATGGGTTTTATTCTGGGTAACGCCAATTGACTTTGTCAAATTATTAGGCAGGCCGCGTAACTTCTGTTAAATGCCTTATGTTCGCATTTTTTTCTCTCTCTGGTGGTTGGCACCTGGAGAGTTTTGGCGAACTCATAAGTATTTTTCTCATTAATTTGGATATTTCTCTCTGGACAGAGAGGCAAATTACTTTCTTGAGCACAGCTTTTTGTTAAATCAACAGCATTTATCTCCTAATTCATTACTTCAATGAAAGCAATCCTAATTATATATATATATATATATATATATATATATATATATATATATATATATATATATATGTGTGTGTGTGTGTGTGTGTGTGTGTGTGTGTGTGTGTGTGTGTGTGTCACGAATCAAATTCGCGACATTTCCCTTTTGTGAGAAGCCACGAACTATTAGTGGAAAACTCACTGTGTATCGCTCAGTTAACCGTTTCTCTCTCCATTTCGGGGTATACTTTTCAAAACATTCGTCACTGTTTCAAAAGTGACCGATTTAATGCACGTCACTAAGTGCTCTACTGAGCGATACTATTGTTTATTGTTCGCCCCTGCTTGCCTCAACCGTTAGCCACGCCTTCTTCCGGTGGCTTGTGCGTCCTGCCCATACATCGTATTTTGAAAGCAGTCCAGTGTTTGCTTTGACGGAGGAAGGATCTGTGCTCCAACAAGTGAGAAGTGAGCCCAGGCTCTACTAGACTACAGTTTCCCCAAGCTCCCACCCTTAGTTCTCCAGCTTTGGGTGATACACAGCATTCATCGACCAGTATTTCTTTTCGTTTTCCTAGTCTTAAGAGTTCAGTTAAGGTGTTTTCCTAGGCATAAGGATTTAGCTCTTGTGTGAGTGAGTGAGTGCGATCTCTTTATCTGATTTTGAAATGTAACGTTAAATTTATTTTGTAATCAATAAATTTAACAGTTCTTTTTCTTGAGCTTAATATAATGTAAACTCTTGTTTCATTTCTCCGCAATTAAGCTTATTTCTCTTATAGCTTCTAGCTTGCATAAACGTTTGCCATTCATAACTGGTACTTAGGCCAGTCTTGTGTATTAAGCTTAAAATCCGTTGTGCCACCTAGGAGTTAAGCATCAGCAAGAACCTGATACTGTTATTAGTCAATCAATCAATCATTTCCTGTGGCACCCTCGGGGATGCATAGGGCCTCGATGAACTCACACCACCACATCCTATCTTGTGCTAACTCCTCAAGATCTCCCCAACACTCATCTCCAGCTTCCCGTCTCATTGTCCTCACCCACGTCTCTTTTGGCCTTCCTCTACCTCTCCTACCAAGTGCCACCCACCCTGGTGTACCTCGTACTATTCCCTGTCTCCTATACACATGTCCTAGCCACTTCCATCGTGAGAATCTAACATATTCATCGATCGGCTGCACTCCCGTTATTTCTCTAATTCTACTATTTGGTATCCTTTCCCACCACTTAACTCCTAATATTCTTCTAAGTGCTTTATTTTCAAACACCAAGAATTTATTTTCCATAGTCACTGTGCTGTACCAAGACTCGTGTCCATAAATTAAGATACTCCTAACCATTACCTTATAAAGTTTGATTTTTGTATGCACAGAGAAATTGTTATTATTCCAAATATTTTTAAGCATTCCCATTGCCTGATTAGCCTTCTTTAACCTTTCCTCGAATTCAAAGTTCAAAGAACCATCCTTGGCTAAATAAGTACCTAAATATTTAAACCTATCAACTTGCTTTACAACCATACCTCCAATTACACATTCCTGCGCATTTTCCATATTCATATTGATTATTTCAGTTTTTCCACAATTAATAACCAAACCCACCTTGACCTTCACTCACCAAACAGTCCAACACTCTCTGCATCTCTTCTGGCCCATCACAAATCAAAACTATATCATCTGCATAATCTAAATCCAAAAGTTTCCTGTTCTCTCCCCAAAGTATACCTGCACCGGTTTCTGTTCCAACACGTTTCATAATGTAATCAATGACCAATATAAATAGTAAAGGCGATAGAACACCACCTTGAATTACTCCGGACTTGACTTCAAACGAATCACTCAGACAACCATCAACCATCACTTTACAAAATGTGTCCTCATGCATGTTCATAATGACCCTCACAAACTCCTCTGGTATTCCATAATGTCTCATGATCTTCCCCATAGACTCTCTCGAAACACTATCAAAAGCCTTTTCAAAATCAACAAAACAAAGACTTAACGGTACTCTCATTTCATTAACTTGCTGCATCAAATGCCTAACTATAAAGATCTGATCACTGCAACCACGTCCCTTTCTAAAACCAGCCTGTTCATCCCTCAGAATACCCTCAACCACCGGCTCCAACCTATTTAACAACACTCTACTGAAAACTTTCAAAGCTATCGGTGACAAAGAGATTCCCCTCCAATTACCACATTCACTCAGGTCTCCCTTCTTCGAAACTTTAACAATTACACCATTCTTCCAAACTGATGGTAGTAACCCCGTCATCCATATCTTATTGAATAGCTTGGTCAAGATCATTATTAATCTATCCCCCTCCACTTTAAACATTTCCGGAAATAAACCATCCTCCCCTGGTGCCTTATTATTCTTTAACTGTTTTACTGCTTTCTCCACTTCTGCAAGCCTCAACTCTCCTGTTTCTATATTTAAATCTTCCTGAGCAGACGGTATATCCTCTTCTGGTGGTATTGGTCTATTAAGAACTGTCTCAAAATGCTCTTTCCATCTATTTTTAATATCTCCATCTTTGGTCAATAAATTTCCTTCCCTGTCTCTAATTGGTATTTCCTTGCGTTTACCTGCATTACCACTCAGTTCTCTAATCGATTCATATGCTATTCTTTGACTCTGTCCATCATTTTTGTTTATTAGGATTTCAGTCTCTGCAACCTTTTCATCCACACATCTTCTTTTATCTCTCCTAGCTAGCCTTCTTACTTCTGAATTCAAACTCCAGTACGCAGCTCTTGCTAATTCAATCTCTCGTTCATCAACGCATTGCATCTCACTCCTCAATTTAGCCTCACCTCTCTTTTTTATCATATCCCACGTTTCCTCTGATATCCATTTCTTTCTCCTGAATCTATGTCTCCTTCCAATCGTACATTCAGCAGTCTCATGCAAAACTTTGTTCACATCCTCCCACACTTCTACACTTCTCTCCCCCTCTTCCAACGTTTCCAACACCAAAAACCTATTTCTGCATTCTAATCTGAATTCCTCCTTTTCTTCTCCTTCCCTTCTAAGCTTAACAATATCGTATCTACCAACACCAGATTTTTCCTTCTTCTGATTTTTAAGTTTAAACCTTATTTTTGCAATGCTGAGTTGATGGTCACTACCAATATCCGCTCCCCGTTTAACATGAACATCTAGCAGAGAACTTCTATGCCTCCTACTGATAGCGATGTGATCAATCTGATTTTTATATTTTCCACACGGCGACACCCAAGTTGTCTTGTGTATATTGCAATGCTGAAAGAGTGTGCCCCCGATGACTAAGTCATTTGCTAGACAGAAGCTTCCAAACCTCACTCCGTTTTCACTCATCCTACTACCAACTCCCATCTTACCCAAACATGCCTCAAATCCCTCATTTGAACAGCCCATTACTGCATTAAAGTCTCCAACGCAGATCAAAACATCATGTCTAGGTACCCTTCCTACTCCTTCTTGCAACTTTTCATAAAATGTGTCTTTCCTTTCATCGAGTGCATCATTAGTAGGTGCATAACACACAAACAGACTGATGTTGCCATGATTTGATTTAAACCGTGTGTATAGCAATCGCTCATCTATAGGATCCCACTCACATAAAGCCTTATTTGCTTTACAACCCAGCAACAATCCTACTCCCTGATAATGCATTCCGCCCTGTCGACCAGATATCAACAAACGTATTAGTATTAGTTATTTATTGTCAGGGGTGAAGAAACTTTCTCCAGAGGCTAACAGTACTAAAAAACAGCAATTGAGTAATTAGTCTCTGCTGTGTACTGTTGAGAAAGTTTATAAATCCTCGTTCTTAGAGAATCGTGCGAAGCAAGTCAACGTAAAGTAATCGTTGCTTGATGTAGCAAGACAATCATTGTCCCTGCTCTTCAATATCATTATCATTATCAACTAAATAATATTTAGCATTTATTTTAAAAACCCCGTGACAATATATATATATATATATATATATATATATATATATATATATATATATATATATATATATATATATATATATATATATCACAAAGCAAGGCAAGTTTTAGTGATTGATGGAAGAAATACTCACACTGTGGCCTGTTTTCAATGGATCACAGGAATCCAGGGTTTCTCATCCCTTGCATTTCCCTGCGCCAGTCTGCCTCCACCTCATTATTCCAAAATTCACAGGCACTTACCGTACACGCTCTCTCTCTCTCTCTCTCTCTCTCTCTCTCTCTCTCTCTCTCTCTCTCTCCTGTTAACAAATGAATGCTTCGAACTTGTTCACTCTGTGTTGGAACCAAATATACATATTTATCACTTGCTTGGCTCTATATGAGAAACAAGTGATTAAATAATCAGTATGATATATTCGTGTTATCAGAGTCAAACCTTCAAAGTAAGTATTACTATTGCTTTATCCATTAGTACAAGCCCAAAGCTGAAGGAATATTTTTCGACAGAAATGCATCGAAGGCAACTTCTGTGCTCGTGAATGCGACTCTGCCACATACACAGGTTGGCTGGACGTGGGTGGTTAAGAACTCCTGTCCGCAATAGTACATTGCATTTAAAAGACTGAAGGTCATAGGCAGAAGGACATACAGTGAAAGGAAGACAGTTCCAGAGCTGACCTGTTGCATACATGAAGGACTGGAAGTATCGATTACCATTTGTATTAGAGAGCTGAACAGAAATACAGCGAGAGTTTGCTGCCAGGCGGGAGCTATACACCCGCTGTAAATGATGAAGGATGCAAGGAGACACTTCAAATGATCAGTGACCATTGACGCAGTGATAGAAAAGAGATAAAATTGCAGCACTGGGGCAAGGAGACTGAAGTTGAAGAGAGCTGGCAAGAAGTGAGTTAATGAGATGCAAAGCTTTTGATCACACTCTGTTGAGAAGAGCTGTATGTGGGGAGTCCTCCCAGACATGATTGTACTCTATACAGGGGCGAATAAAACCCCAGTATAAAGTCAACAGCTGTGTGGACGTAAAGAAGGTACGGAGTCGACTCGCACACCTAATCTCTTGGAAACAGATTATGCAAGCTTTAATTATGATACTTCCATGAGGAATCCCAAGAGAATGAAATCACATGTATGTTAATAGTTTATGTAAGATTGTGTTGGATATTGTTAGATGTTAAACGATATGAAAGGAGGAGGGTGGGTGGTGTGGCATTGATTGATGGGTGGGCATTAGGGGTGGGTGAATGAGTGGGGTGGGTGGCTGTTTGGGTGGGTGAATGGATGAGGTGGAGGTGGAAGGGTAAGGTGAGTGAGTGGATCAATGGGTGAGCAAGAGGTGAGTGGGCAACATGATTTGGGTGGGTGGATGGCTTGGCATTTGGGCTGAGTGGGTGGGTAGGCAGTTTGAGTTGGTTGTAGGCTGGTAGTGAAATATAGATCCATGGGGATTAGGACCATGGGGTCAATGGATCCAGCGACATTATACATCGTGCAGGAATCCGGCACACCTTGTAGGAGACAGCACCTCGTCAGGGGCGGGTCAGGGTCATTCCAACGGCAAGGTGGAGGGAAATATGAGGAGGCTTGGCTCCCAGATGAATGCTGCAGCTGCTCCATCCAAGGTTCACAGTGCCACCACGTGTAGATCACTCGTCAGCGTCATATAGTTAACTGTCAGAGCACTCTGCCATACAACCTGACTGACCTATCAAATGGGACTGGCGTACAAACTCAAGTGTGATAATGATCCTGCCATTGCATTCTGCATGTGTGTGCAGTAGCACGACGTTTAAGTAATAGCAAAGAGATCAAGTGACTAAGTTTAAAGTCATCACATGTCGTAGTACAAAATCTAACCCTACACGAATGCTTAATTTTATATCTGCATGTTTGTTCATGTTTATTTGTTTTGAAATCAGACTATCACCAGATAATTTCATTCAGTTTCATTAGGACATCTATCAGTGAAGAGGTTAGTGGAGGATTAAACTGACCTCTCCAATCCCATAACGTCAGGTGACAGCAAACTTAAACTAAAGAGAATCCATGCCATTGGACTGAAAAGGGCTAAGATTTTTGGCAGCGATTACAGTGGTAGATAAGAGATTTTTAAACTTAATGGATTTAGAAAAGATAAATGTTAGAGTGGATTAAGAAAAAAAAAGGCATTATGGAGGTTCCGAAGTGAAGTGGAACATAGATTCTCCAAGACCAGCTAGAGTTTACTGGGCCACAAATTGAGGTATGAATGGACGGTAACCTAAGTTTAACCCATCACGTCCCGAGCACTTTCACACCTCCTACACCCCCCAGTCCCGAGCATTTTTGGAAAAAATTTTTTGCCTAAAACCTCCGCTTTTGGTGAGAAACATCAAAGATTCATAGAGAAATTGCTCAACTGAGGTTTAAAATACTCGATACAGGTAGGAGTACCTCCTTACCTTATAGAGTTTTCTATCAGGCTGGCTGCAAAGAAAAACGAGTTCTGTGGGAGGATAACTATTCCACACCACTCATAAACGGTATTTATTTATTTGGTACGAATTTATATGTAGTATGAGAGTATATTGGTTTTCAAACAGTAATATAGGCATTATAAGCATTGTTTCACTCACTAACTCATCACCATTCCTGACCTTCTTTTGCCACATAACCTGATCATCATTTCTGACTGTTTCTTCCTCTAATGCTATGTAAACTTTGTCCTCCACATTGTCTTCGATTGGGGAATCACTCTGGCCCTGAATGTCTTTATTGACCAGGTGACTGGCAACAGGTGAATTGCTGAGACAATGGGAGGGGGAGGTTATGTGGTGTAAGGCATTGTACCTGCTTGGCATCTTGTAAAGGAATAGAGGAAGGTGTCCCGTGTATACGTACGAAAAATCACACTCGAAAATTGAAAATTGTGCAAATTAGGGACCTTGCAATTGCATGACGTACCAGTACGTCGTCAGGACTGGCAAATGTAAAATGTTGCAACGTACCCACACGTCGATGAGACGGGGCGGGATAACCCCTTCAGTGTGATGGTGTACATTTTTAGTGTTCTTGGTACCGTCAGGCATTTTAAATTAGCTCATGAAGGACCTCCTTGAATGAAGGGCGTTGTTGCAACTTTCACCATTTCCTTTGCTATGATAATGATGATGATGATGATAATGATGATGATTTTTCAACTTAATCTTGCTGCCACCAATCAGTTTCATGAAGCTTAGGAAAAACCTTCTCTAGAATAGAGGTTAATAAAATCTTTTCTTTGAATGTATAACAGAAACACGTATGTGTCATGTCCCTATGGCTGCTTAATATCTGCAAGGGTGATGTACTGGGAAACGTGAAAAAAGAAAAAAAAAAATTGTAGAGTGGGGTGGTTTGAAGCATGGAAACAAGGATTTGGACCACTGCAACTTTGTTTATATCTAGTGCAGTGTTGTTAGGAGGCGAGTGAGAGTTGGAATGTTTGACAGAATTTGTAAACGTACATGAAAGGCTAACATCAAAACTGCAAATTCAGTAAGAGCAAGGTTTTAGCTCATGTAAAGGAAACGGTCATAAAATACAACGTGAGATTAAATGATATGGGTAATGCGAGAGTATTTACATTATCAGTTATTGCTGTGAACAAAGACACCAGCATGAAGGATGAACTGGATGGAAGGGCCCCGCAGGAGAAAACTGCATGGAATCAAATAACTGTGATAAGAATAAAAAGATGTGAGCATGGGAACATAGAAAATACAAGGCCATTCGGGACAGTCCAGGTCCATTCACATTCGCATCAGGATCATTTAGGCTCTTCATATTCAGTGCAGTCCAGTCACATCAGCTTAGGTTTATTTGTGACCAATTAACCCCTCCCATCCCAACGTTTTCTGGGCAGTGGTACGCCCCAGTCCCGACATTTTTGGACCTTTTTTTTTTTTTTTTGGCTCAAACATCCGTTTTTGGTGAGAAACATCGAAAATTCATAGAGAAATCGCTCACCTGAGGTTTAAAATACTTGATCCAGGTAGGAGTACCTCCTTACCTTACAGGGTTTTCTATCAGGCTGGCTGCAAAAGAAAACGAGTTCTATGGGAGGATAACTATTCCACACCACTCATAAACAGTATTTATTTATTTATTTGGTACGAATTTATATGTAGTACGAGAGTATATTGGTTTTCAAACGGTAATATAGGCATTATAAGCATTGTTTCACTCACAAACTCATCACCATTCCTGACCTTTTTTTGCCACATTACCTGATCATCATTTCTAACTGTTTCTTCCTCTAATGTTTGTCCTCCACATTGTCATCAATTGGGAAATCACTCTGGCCCTGAATTTCGTACCGTGGCATGACATGGCTTTACTGGCCAGGTCACTGATAACAGGTGAATTGCTGAGAAAAGGGCATGCAGAGGGGGGGAGGAGGTCATGCTGGGTAAGGCATTGTCCCTGCCTGGCATCTTGTAGAGGAAGGTGTCCTGTGTATATGTGCCAAAAATCACTTGCGAAAATTGAAAATTGTGCAAATTAAATTGAAAATTGTGCAAATTAGGGACCTTGCAATGTTGCCGCGTTAATTTACGTCTCCGGGATATGAGTGCACATCATGTGAGGACGTGAATTCACGCCTCCGGGATGGGGCGGGTTAAGCCAATTTAGACCATGCTGAGGACTACTGGCTTTCATATTAAGGTACCATGTAATTGGCTACTCGGTTGGGGAGCTAACATGGCGGCAACGGGAGGAGTAAAGGAGTGTGACGCCGATGTGGATACTTGGCCCAATTGAGTCGACTGGAATATTATATTCGTAGCGTATGATATAAGTGTTGAGACCAAGAAGGGGTTTACACCTTTAGCAGTGTTTGGTGGAAATACTTATGAACTTAAACATTTTTTTTAACATGTAAGCCTGCTGATAAGACTATGAAGGTTTAACAGACACTGTTTCTCGTTATCAATGCCTTAAGTCAGTAGGAAACATTTCAGGTTCATTTCGAGATACCTGTGCCAGGGTGAGAGCCCTGAAGAATTTGGAGAGGACTTGTTTATGTTGGTGGATCATTTTGATTGTGTGACTATTACTCTTGTTACAGGACAGATTGATTTGTCGCCTAAATAACCCGAAGATTCGATCTCTTCTTCTGGCAGATGGTTTTTTGGACTTTGCAAAGATGGAAGCGATGGCACTAATTATGGATGCGGTGACAAAGGACATTTTAGACATGCAGATGGGTTTATGGCATGGTCATCTAGTAAATAAAGTGCAATAAGGACAAGGAAACTAAAGAAAACAGGGAAATCAGAGAAGTTAACTGTAGAAGAGGAGCCAGTGTAAAAATGGGGTTATCAGTGCAGTGCTGCATGTGACGAAAAACAATACGCAGATAAATGCAAAGTTCACCGAGGTGGAATGACGTGCTTGCAATAAAGCTGCCTACACTGCCATGTTTACAGGATGAAAAGAAAAAAAAAAAAAGGATGATGGAAGAGACTCATAAAGTGCATGATGTGAGAGACAACTTACAAAGTATTACGGAAGGGTAATTAGAGTACGAGTCGGGTAACTCAAGTACTGGGCTGGGATGTTCAAAACATTGTTGCCAGACGTCGCTATGATCATCGTAACGCGCCTGTAGCGGCCATCTTTGATCGTGAGCTACGATAACCGCTGAGGTGTATCTTCTAACGCTCGGGACAACCCTCGTAGCTCACGATGATGCGATCGTAAAACCCGTTCCGTTCCGTTCCTATTGTTCATAATGCAACCCAGCTGATTGTCGCTGGGCCAGTTAGAAGAGAGATCTCATAAACTTGAAAGATTGTTAGCCAATCATAATGCACTTTGAAAATGTAAACAAATACACTCCTCTAAGCACGCAATTACATCACTCAAGCAACTACGGTATTCATCCCAAGACATTTGAGAAATGGCAAGTGACAAGCCCCCCACCAAACGAATTTTTCGAGCAAATTTTACAGATGCGAAGATATTGGCGCTAATACAGGGTTGGCTCGACAGACAGACAGTGTCGAGGGAAAGGTTTAGCGTCAAAATGACTGCTGACAGAAGACAAGCGGCATGGGATGAGATACTGACGAAACATATTGATAATTTTGAAAATATCGAGATGCACACTTAGTCCCTTTTACTTGAATAAACAATATATCATTGGCTTCAGATTGTATTAACTCTCACAGAGTTAAACCATGTTTTAATGAACAGTGCATCGGTCTGCATTTTTACAGGTGTAAGCAGTAGATTCCCCTTCTTTGCTTACCTCTTGGCATCTTAACTTCCCTAAGATATATTCTGTACAACACATGTGTCACTGTTAATTATTCTGCTCACACATCTCTGTGTTAAGCCGAATGTGTCTGCCAACACACTCTGAAATGAGCTGCTTGCATAAAATCTGAATGTCATTAACACCTGCAAATGACATGGCACAACACGGGATCTTCTTGTCGCTGGTCCAACTAGTGGTTCAGCTCTTGCACACCAGTGATGGAGTTCTTGTCTGGGAAACCTATAGTATCTCAACAAATGTTCGGCACTGTAAGCAAATGGATCCAGTCTATCTCTGTAGTTCCTTTCATGTCTCATCTCTCTTCGTACTGCCAGTTCTACCTGTAAAACCACTCTTAACTCCATCTTCGTTCACAGAAAAGGGTAAATAAACAAAATCAGCATCACTTGATAGAGTTTGTTAGAGAAACATCCACTGTGCTACCCTACGATCAGCTTAAGGGTGCTTGTCAGAAATCGTAGCGCTATGAGCAAATATGGCGGATGGAGCATTGTAAAATTTGTTTGAACATACACCTTAGCGGTTTACGAGCGCGCTATGATTATTGTACCCGCTATAATGAGCTTAGCAGCCGTTATGAGCTTTCGAACATCCCACCCCTGATCCTGTGACAGACATTCAAGTAAGATGGCGCCATTTTGGATCTGGAGGTTGATACTAGTGAATCTGTTTCAATTTTGTGAGGCGAAACTTTTTATAAACTGTGGAGCGCAAATGAATAACCGCCTTTCATGGAGAGCAATACAGTATTAAGAACATATATGAAATTAAAGTGCTGAATAAAATTGGATGTGAGAGTGTAAGCAGCAGGGTTCGAATTACCTTTTTTGTGGTACAAGGGAGTTGTCCAAACATTATGCAACGTCAGTGGCTCAATAGGTTAAAACCCGAATGAAATGACTCTACGTCCGAGAAGTGACTGGAAAACTTCAGATTGTTACCGTCGCCAGGGAGGTTATGTTTTCACCCCTGTCCGTTTGTTTGCTTGTTTGTTGGTTGGTTGGTTTGTGAGCAAGATTACACAAAAACTACTGGGCGGATTTCCACGAAACTTGGTAGAAGAATTGGCCTTGGCCCAGAATAGACTCCATTAAATTTTGGTGCTGATCCGGATAGGGGTGCGGATCCAGGATTTTTTTTTTTTTTTCACTCTAACATTGCGAGACAGGTCGTTTTTCGACATTTTTGTAAAATTTTCAGTGAATATTGCGTGGATCTTGATTAAAAAAAAAAAAAAATCAGGCATATTTAGGATGTTAGTATCTATGAATGTGTACAGTTTGGCGTGGATCCATTTAAAATTCCAGATTTAACAGATTAAAAAAATTATGGTGTTACAACTCATAGGGTTATGAGTTTGATATTGGATTAGACTTGATTGAACTAAAAAGGAACTGCATGTTGGGCCTTGGCGGAGGTATGCGCCTTACTGAGCACCATTCTAGTTAAGAGCTTTGATTAATGAAGGGCGCACTGGCAACTGTTCGAGCTGACAATGAGGTTACTCTAAAATGTTTAAGGCACGTTCAGTTTCATTTGAACTTCAGGGAAAGCCAGAAATGGAAATGGTAGCCTGGTGATCTAAGAAATGCTAAAATAATGCAAAGTTCAGAATGGGCGACCAGTACCTCTTCCATTCTTAAACCTGATAAAACAAGTAGAATTGCTGAGATTACAAACTGCCTGGAAACTGTGGGAAAAGGTTGCCATTTGCTCTGTACCTGAAGCCAAAGAATTTTTTGCAAGTTTATTAGGCGGTAAAACGTTAACGAAGCTAGATGTCATTCATTTCAAAGACTGTGTTGAATACGATCAAAAAAGTATGGCTCTCTATCTGGATATTTTGATTATCTATGAGACTGAAAAACAACACTTAAACTTTAAGGAAGTGCTAAAAAGACAGCATGATGCAGGCTTATGGCTGAAGAAGAACAAATGTTATTTTCAAATGGCTGATATCATGAACTCAGAAAACAAGATTGTTGAACGGGGTCTATATTCACGTCCTGAAAAAATTCGAATAATCAGGAGCGTTCCGATACGAAGATGGTGTACAGAACTTTTTTTTTTTTTTCATATCTCATTATTATTGTACATTTTTGCCTACCGTTGCAGCTGCAAGAGCATTTGCTGGGCGTAGCCAAAGAAGCTTAAGAGTACGGTGGACAGGACGAAAGAAATCCTGCACAAGACTGACGTACATGTGTATTTTGAGGTCAAGACGCCTCTGACGCTGTCGTGTTGCAAAATCAAGAGAAATACGAGGTCAGTCCACGGGAAACAGAAAATGGGTGGCCCTCCGTGCATGACTTGCGTGATGTCACGCGGCCTGTTGTCTCTGTTTAACTCAGGCTGTCAAGCTAATTTGATCATGCAAAATTGTAAACAGCATATGTTGTGGTTTTAGTACACATGTCTGTGTTTTACATTATGATTATATTGTATTGATGTATAATGTGTACTGTGATATGGTTTGATGTGATGTGGTGTGGTGTGGTGGTGTGGTGTAGTGTTTTGTGACCTGGTCTCTTGAGGTGCGATGGGGCTGGGTGATTAGTGAGCAAACTATTTTGTATGGAAACCCCACCAACACTGTTATTAAAGGAATACTTGTGGGGTGATTCTTAAGAATCACACACTAACACAGCGACACCACTTAAGCACTGGAAACACGGACACACTGAAATTTATCCGCATTCGATGTGTGTTTGCAAGCCTCACAATACAACACTGACATTAGTAATTTATCATTACCCTACTTCAGGTACTTGACGTAGATGGCACTAAGCTTAGGCAAGTTTGAGTCACTGTTAAGATCCATTTGCTGATTTATTTTATGTTACTTTCAAAGATTAGTTTGCTTAACAAAGTCTTTGGTGTAGTTAAGCTGAATACCGGAGTTCCTTATTAAGAAATTTTGCGGGAGAGGACTGTAGTTTTCCTATTTTTATTGTGTTTGATCCTCACCCTGGCTCAGTAAGAGATGGACTGGCACACTGATCACTCGGAGCAGTTCATTTCTCCGTCAGCCATTACTCAGTTCACACCTGCTCTCCTTAGTGCAAGAGTATATGAGTAATCTATTTAAAGGACAACGACAAGTGAGTATCATTCGTAGATACCAAAGGTCCATCAAAGCAGTTCACATCCATACCAGTCTAGTCAAGTCAGCTATAGCCATTCATTTGAGAACCATTCAGTCCCTATTAGGTCCATTCCAGACCTTCACTTCCAGTTGCACTCAGTGAATGGGAACATTCACAAACCCCCCAAAGTTGCCAATCTTCACCTGATAACTTAATTAGAACAATAAAAACTCGGTCAACCAAACTACCGTTTTGCATGTGTTTCCTCTTATCACTTTGTATGGTTTTATGAACATATTTACTCAACAAAATGAGGAAAAGAAGCATCTGTATGATTAAGTTGAAGGGAATCTTGCTAACCTAATATACCGTCTAAACCTGGGACAAATATTGTTCAAAGCTTAAAAGTTATTATTCACATTCTCAGTCATGTCTTTTAATGCAATTCTCATCAAATAAAATTTTCAGACGTATATGCCTATATATGATGCTAACACAAAGTCGTTTAACTTCAAAATATTTAAAGGGATCAGATGAAAATTCTATTCACACGCCCGCATAGTTTTCATATTGTCCTCCTGGAAACACTGATGCTTGCAGTGTCGGTCGCCGGCTTCGTCTTCGCATGATTTTGGTTTCATTTTTTTTTTTCCACTAACAGTCTATACTGTCTCCTTAGCAACTCCCAAATGAAACATTAATCTCTTTGTTAACTAAATGATAAGCATTTCAAATTAAACACGAGGAGAGACTTCTAATATTATGTGATGAATGCTAACGGACCACTTGCCATTTTATGCATCCTGTTAACTGCAGTATTTTACTTAGTAAATCATATATAGAAAACTGGTATGATAACAAATGATTGCAGTACAGAAGATGTTTAAATACTGTTCATCACTAAATATTATGGAAGGGATTTTAGAAAATATGTGACTGTGTGAGCCGGAAGGAGTTGACTGAGTTCCTAATTAAACTACTGATCAATGGCAGTTCCTTAATTTGTGAACGCTCCCAATCAATTCAGGTTCAGTCAAGTCAGTTTAGGTTCAGTCGGTTCTGTTCAGACAACCTCAGGTCCTTCTGAGTCTACTGAGGTTAGCTTAAGTACATTCTATAGTGCATTTCATAAAACCTAACAAAGATATCTAACTCCTTTCACTTCAGTTGATAGCCAAGTGTAGTCAGATAGGAGGGTCGATATGATTAGAAACCAAGAAGGCTCATGCCTGACTCATTATTAAGGCTCACAGAATTTCATGTAAGCACATACTACAATTCATTTTGTGGGCGGCTCCCAATATTCTTTTAAGTGAAAAAAGTGACTAGTCAACATAATAGCCTCGCGGATCTATCGGGCTGCAAAGCACTCACCCAACAGAGAGCTGTTTTTGAACAGCTGTCACCACCACCACCACCACCATCGTCAGCACAGTTACCATCAACATCACCATCACCACCACAGCTACTACCATCCCCATCATCATCACGGTTACCATCAGCATAACCACTGTCACCACAGCCGCAGCCATCACCACCACCACCACCACCACAGATACTACCATCACCATCATTATCACAGCTACCAGCAACATAATCACCACAGCTACCACCACCACCATTATCATCATAAATAACCACCACCACCATCACAGCAACCACCAACACCACCACCATCACCACCACCATCATCATCAGAGTTACTGCCTCCACCTCAGCTGTCACAACTATCATCACAGTTACCACTACCACCACAGCTACCACCACAACCATCATCACAGCTACCACCACCACCATTTTCTGCTGAAATTATCGTCTGTTCGTAACATCAATGAAGTAACAGACGCAAAGCATAGATGTACAATTCCCACCCATCTCTTTTCTCTGCATAGACAGATAAAACTCTACGGAAATGCCTGGCCTGCTTTTCCACGTGTGGGTCTTGTAATGCCAATGGCGACAATTATTAGAGGACTAAACACCCCGTCGGAAAACATCAATCGACATGACTCTGAAACTGGCCCTTTTGGGACCTAGTTATAACCATACTGCAAAGTTTCAACAAAATCCTACTTTTCCAGATTTGGCTACACACACACACACACACACACACACACATACATACACACACACACACACACAGGCCCCCCTTCCTTGGCTTATTGTACATTAGATTCGGTTTATTTCTAGCCATGCTGGAAATCAAGTACAGCAGTTCAGGTATATTTCAGCCAGTTTAGGTCCTTATAGGATCTTTCAGATCACTGACCCATCACATCGACTGATATTAATAATTTTATTGATTCAGTTCGTGCCTTTTACCCCTTAACCACGGGACGTCACTTTCGTGACGCTCGGGCGCAATAGATTATACCGCGGGGCGTCACTTTTGCGATTCTGTGTTATTTTGAATTCTCCCAGGCTTTCAAGTATCATCTATCAGTACTGCCAGTGTCCAACAATAGTCAGCACTGCTAATGTCATCTCTACTCCCATCCATTGTTGACAATTTAGCCATTTATCCCCGTTCTTGACTCCCCTCCCTACCTCCCCTCCATTACCCTCTCCTCTCGCCTGCCCGGCCACGCTGCGCAAAGCAAATCTTCCCCGGAATTTTCCACTGATTTCATCCATTGAAATAAGCCCTATGCCTTATTCTTACACAAAATAATATAAAAAAAAAAATAAGGTAACTGATAGTGCCATACACCTGGAGTTGGCTAATTATCACCTGGCAACACCCCACGTGCACTTGTTCTCTAAATTTTTCCTGGTAATTTCCCCTTGAAATATGCCGTATAATCTATGCTCGTAATAAAAATCTATATAATAAAAGGAAGGGAGAAGCCTAAGTGATATTTACATTCACCTGGAACTATCTAATTTCCTGCCAATCATTTCACAGCATATAAATTAGCAGCTGTCACCTCGCTGACGTTGTCAACCCTTGGTGGCCCTATATCCGCCTCGTCATTTAGTTTAGTGTTGTTTCTTGAGATGAAAGCACGTAGCACTCGCGCCCCTCCATTTCCGCTGCTTCTAGAGGGCCCTGTGACCTCTACCCCTACTAAACCTCGTGTGGGAAGGGGTAAAGGACTAAATGACTCTGCTGTGGAGCATGAACTGGCTAATTTATCCATGATAATGATGGACAGTGACTACAATCTTTCTGGTGAATCGTGTGATAAGCCAGTGGAGGAAATGGTGATAAACTACCAGTGCTTCAGTGTCTCAAGTTCATCCTGGCTCCAAGGGAAAGAAGCCCTTATTTCCTGGAAGTGACAGTGTATAACATAGTGTAAATAAAATAGAAATGTAAATTATTAATAAGATAAGAATATTAGTACAAATACTTAGAGTAATGACAGTCAAAGCTTTGCTCTCTACGCTAGTTTACTGAACGAGAAAGGTAATGCCTGGAGTGAAAATAAACTACTATTACTGAAGGAAACTTATGGATAAATACTGTATATATATGTAAGTGTAATACAGTAATAGGAATATAAAGTGTGAATGTGTTGATGAATAATAAATGACAGAATACCAGCGAGGAACGAGCGCAAGTGGAAAGCTCGTATGTGCTCGTAATTTTCACTGCTTTCACAGTGTGTGTTTTTTTTTTGGTGTATGGATTCCAAACTACTTGAAAATCATAGAATAGTGTTTCTAGTGGTAGTATCAGGCTGTGGTAATCATATTACGGGGTGTCGAAAAGTGTAAAGTGGAGAACTTCAGAAGTCTCCACAAGTCCTATGGTACTCGACGAAGGCTCAACAAACATCCCAGAAGAAAGCTGAAGGTATGTGCCATATGCACATTTAATTATAATATTCTAGGACTACTGATTTCTGGCAAATATTTTTAAAAAGTCAGTCGGAGCGCGAACATCCTCATGGGACGCACGAGGAGCGCAAAAATATCACCGAGGTGTAGGGGTTAAAAGAATCTCTTGAGCATCATCTAATCAATTCAAAGTCAGATAGTTTCAGGTCATGACTGTGAGTGCATTTGCCAAAAGTCATCCTAAATTAGTTATTATTATTAATATATTATTATTATTATTATTATTATTATTATTATTATTATTATTATTATTATTATCATCATCAACGCCATCACCATCATTTTTTAAAAAAGATCTGTCGAATAAGTTCTTCCACGACCGGATGTGGGTGCAAACGTATGGGATAGGAAGGGCTGAGATGATGTTGGCTGGTTGTTTGCGAACACCGGCGCGGTAGGTCAGCGAGTAGTGTTGCCACATCAGAGCCGAAATGGTTTGGGTATTTGGTAAGGAGTAGATGGGATGGACTGAGTTTTTTTTTTTTTTTTTTTTTTTTTTTTTTTTACCATTCTGGTATACATCTAGCACTGTGCGTGTGACAGGAAGCATAATTCCAGACATTACCTTTATCTCACTTGCAGATCATCTTGAACAGACTGCCACTGCGAGACACCAGCACCCGTGTGACACCATGGACACCTGGCTCCCCTTCCTGGCACTGCTGTCACTTTTGATGCCACTACCCTGTGTCACAGGTACACTGCAACGATATCACCTTTGTTTTTTTTTATGTGTCCGACTCTGGGCATAGGCTTCACAGCCTGCTCTCAAGGCCCAGTAGTCCTCCTACATACCATACACCTCTCTACTTAGAACTGGATCCCGTCTGAAACTTCATCTTTTCACGTAGACTGTTATAATGATAAGATCTTGCATTATATCGTTCAAAATTTGATCCCATATAAAGCTTCTTCATTACATAGGGTGATTCATAACTTTGAGGCCCCCAGTAATGTCAATACTCTCGCTATAAATCAACTTACCTAAGTGAATTTCGGAGCTTGTTTTTTTCCCCTGTACTGCGATTTACCCAGTTATATGAATGTTGAACGTGATCTATTATAGCATTTAAGCATAGGCTAGCTGAACACTGTGTTCCATACGCTCGGTACAACGTCTCTTCAGAAGAAAGCAGTTTCCCTTGTAATGTTTTCTTTTAACTTATCTAGTGTGTGATGGATGTTTTGAATACTTTTCCTTAGCGTGGTCCAACAAGGTAAAATCTAAGAGTTAAATAAGGCAAATAAAAATGTTCACTTAATTAATTACAGACTACATCATCACTTGACCAGTGCTGTGACCTAACCAATGCCCACTCATTGCCACACTAGCGGAAGAGTGGCATTCCATTACCGTGAAAAGAAAAAAAATATGTAGAGTTTCTCAAAAACAGTTTATGGCTCATATAAAAATTACATGTATATACTGAGTTTAAGTAAAACCCGTTCATTGATAAAGAGTTTATTGGCGTCAATCGGGGGCGTCAGACTACTGAATCTTCCTGTATAATTTAGAAATATAGTCTTCATGATGCTTCAGTAGCCTTTATTCAGCCTTGTAACTTTCATTATCAGTTTCCAAGGCCAAAAGAATGTACAGTGTTTATATTGTTCATTTTATTCTCTGCAGTGTTTTTCTTGATTACCATGTAATGCCTTTTGATTATTTATTGTATTTTCTTCGATACTTAATTTTTCTTGTTTAAGACACATCTGTGATAATATTAAGAATTTATTGTTATTTTCTGAGTTTCTCTCGCAACTACATTAAATTAGGTAGTATTAAGGGATGGTTTTTAATCAGTTTTTCTTACATTTAGTATTATAGGTGAGGCGGATTGGATTAAGAACAAAAGAAACATGAGCGCTGCAAAACTACGAAAACAACCCAGCAAAAATGGACCTTACTTCCACTGAGTCATTACTTAAAACCCTTGAAATTTTGGGTTCCATCCAACAAGAGGAATTATGAATTCTAACTTGCATCACCTGAAGCTTGTGGAGTAGTGCAATCTCGTCAATTGCATCCCTGATCAATATCGCCATACATTATTCTTCAGCTTATTCTTTGTCCTTTGCTTGTGAATTACTACCTAAGTATTCTCTATTCTGTATGCCTCACCAAAAAGGAAATGAAAATGAGAGGCTGGAATTCCCTCCTTTCCTCATAGAATATTCATATATAAGAAACAAGCAAAACCTTCCTCCATACGCTACCCAGTCAAGTTGGCGGAGACATTTTATGTGGCTGTATCTTGGCTGATAAAATATTTTACATAGTTTAGAGAAACTTCTTGGAATGGAAGGTTATATGTTACTTACTTTTGTTCTGGAAGTAAAAACTAAATTTTATACTGCTATTACATTGAAAACCATAACAGCCCATAAAAAATGCAAAGCCATAACACTTTGCTGCGCTCCAGTATGTCCCTACACTTAAAATGTTTCATCCTGCTTGCTCAGGTGACCAGCTAGACTGCTACACATGCGTCAGTACCTCGCAGGAGCTGACATGCGTGAACGACCCTGACAACGTGCCGAATGGCTCACCTGTCACCACATGTGAAAAGGAGGGCACCGTTTGCTGCACCATACTCAGGATTGAGTACGTTGAGCAGCCAGGTGAGTGTGTGGAAGTTGGTGAGGGGGTCAGGTAGTGCCAAGATGTGTGTCTCAGCATGGCTATCATGAAATTACAATGTGGGGGAGGGGGGGTCTGGTGTAACAAATATTAAAATTTTGCCATCCTGGTCAACCTATACGCTGTATGGTACAAGTTTGGTGATGTAAGGTATATTCTTTGCTAGTGTTGTATACTCTTATGTTAGTAAAGATGAAAAGCAAATGGACAAGAGAAGAAAGGAGGCAGAGAGAAAAGGGTGAAGGACAGTCGAAGTGGAATGACCACTACAGCCTATTTGATCTGATCTAAAAAGAGACGAGCCTTAAGCTTTTGAAAGCTGGCAGCTGATTGGTTGTCCGAGTGCGTTCATTACACTGGTTTACAAAAAAAAAAAAAAAAAATCTGAGGCAAGCATGTGAATAGGTGTTTTTGACTAATTTTGATATGCTTAATTCAAATTTCTAAACAGTTTTGCTCTATTACCCCCCCTGGGGGTAGGGGGGTTTTCAAGAATACTCCCCCAGTATCCCTTCTTGTCGTAAAAGGCGACTAAAAGGGTTGGCGGAGGGTTAGTGCCCCTCCCCGGAAAACAACTAACTAAAAAAACAAACAAGAACCCTCGGACAAGGACTGACCAAACGATGACGACCCAGGACCGGACAAAGGACTTGGTAATGGGTACTTGGAATGTAAGAGGAGCGAATGATGAGGTGAAAGAGAGAGAGATTGTCCAGGTGCTTGAGGGTGCGAAAGTGGATGTATGTGGAATAACTGAAACAAAATGGAGAGGAGAAAGTGTGAGAGAATGGGGGTATGGATGGGGTATATGTGCAGGAGTAGATGAGAATGAGAGGGCAAAGGAAGGAGTGTGTATAGTTGTGAGTAAAAGATGGAAGAAGAGCATAAGACAGTATGGATCAGTTGGGTCAAGGATTGTGTGGGTAAAGTTGAAAGTTGGAATACAAATGTGGGCGATTGTGTGTGTGTATGCGCCAACGCAAGATCGTGCTAGAAGAGTGAGAGAAGAGTTCTGGACAAATGTGGAAATGTGCATGGAAAAGTTTGGAAGGAATGAGAGAGTGTTTTTGATTGGTGATATGAATGGTAAAGTTGGTAATGTGAAGGTGGATGGAATAGTTGGTGAGTGGGGTGTGCCTGCCGAGATAGATGAGAATGGGAGTGCGTTAGTGGACATTTGTGCTGGGAGGGGGTTGGTGATAGCCAATACCCTCTTCAGGCATAAAATGATCCGCAGGTATACATGGCGAGTGATGAGAAGGGTGGGTGGTGAACTGAATGAAAGGAAGGCAATGATTGATTATGTGTGTGTGGATGAAAGGATGCGAAGATGTGTAAAGGATGCAAGAGTGTATAGAGGTTGGGGGAGTGGACTTTCTGACCACTACTTGGTGGTGGCCAGAATTAGGATGCAAGTGAGATGGAGGAATAGAAGAAGGGAAAGACGAGAGGAAGGAGTACTTGCAAGGAGAGTGGAAAGGTTACAAGAGGATGAGAAAAAGGCAGAGTATAAGAGAGAAGTGGAGGAACGATTGGGCAAATATGAATTGGAGCAGATGGGAGACGTGGAAGGTGTGTGTAAGATATTTACAGAAGAAATATGTGCAGCATGTGATGTGGTGTGTGAAAGGAAGAGATGGCGGAGGGGGGTACAAGGAACAGCGTGGTGGACTGAAGAGGTGAAACAGGCTGTGGCACAAAAGAAGAAAGCATACAATGAATGGGTGAGAAATAGGGGCGTGGAAGAAGTTGAGAGGTGGAAGAGAGAGTTATATGTGGAAAGGAAGAGAGAGGTGAAAAGATTAGTAAGAGAGAGTAAGAAGAGAGTGGATGAGGAATTTGGAAGGAATTTGAGGGTAAAGTGGAGGGACTGTAAGAAAATGTTCTGGAGAGAAGTGAAAAGAGTAAGACAGGGTGGAAGTGAAGTTAGCAGGGGAGTGAAAGATAAAAATGGTAGATTACTAGTGGAGAAGGGAGAAAAAGTGAGCAGATGGAGAGAACACTTTAAGGAATTGTTGAACGTAGAGGATGGAAGTAATGCAAGTATAAGTGGCTGGGGAATGGCTGGGAGAAGGAGGGAGGTGAGAAGACAGGAAGAAATCAGTAGGATAGAAGTTGTGGAAGCAATGAAGAAAGTTAAATCGGGGAAAGCCCCAGGAATTGATAGAGTGTGTGGTGAAATCCTGAAGCATGGGGGAGAGATAGTAGTAGAATGGATGTGGAAGATGTGCAGATTGGCCTGGGAGGAAGGTAGAGTCCCGGAGGACTGGAAGTCAGGTATAATTATTCCCTTGTACAAAGGAAAAGGGGAAAAAGAAGTGTGTGGTAATCATAGGGGCATTTGTCTTCTTAGTATAATAGGAAAAGTGTATGGTAGGATACTTATAGACAGAGTTAGAGAAAGAACAGAGAAATTAGTTGGAGAAGAACAGGGAGGCTTTAGGAAGGGAAGAGGTTGTGTAGATCAGATATTCATTCTTAGATCTTTAGTGGAAAAGTTTCTAGAGAAGGGAAAGAAGTTGTATGCGGCTTTCATGGATTTGGAGAAAGCATATGACAGGGTGGATAGACAAGGATTGTGGAAAGTGTTAAGAATATATGGAGTAGATGGGAAGTTGTTGAATGCTGTGAAGAGTATGTACGATGGTGCGAAGGCTGCAGTGCGTGTGGATGGTGAACTAAGTGAATTTTTCTCTTTGAAAGTTGGTTTGAAACAAGGATGTGTCATGTCTCCATGGTTGTTCAATCTGTACATGGATGGGGTAATAAAAGAGGTACAAGGTAGGGTAGTGGATGTTGGAGTGGCCCTGGTGAGAGAGGATAGTGTTTGGAAACTCCCTGTACTGTTGTTTGCAGATGATACTGTGTTGTTGAGTGAAGACGAAGGGGAGCTGCAAGGCTTGGTGGATGAGTTTGGGAGAGTGTGTAAGAAACGGAACCTAAAGGTGAATGTAGGGAAGAGTAAAGTGATGGTCTTTGAGAGAGGTGAAGTTAGTGAATGTACAGCGAGGTTAGATGGTGAGGAATTGGAAAATGTGAGTACGTTTAAGTATTTGGGTAGTGTGATGAGTAAGGATGGAGGTTTGGAGGGTGAAGTGCTTGAAAGGGTACAGCAGGGAAGAAAGGTTGCTGGTTCCTTGAAAGCAGTGATAAGAAACAGGGAAGTGAGCATGGAAGTGAAAAGGTTACTACATGACAGTATTGTGATACCAACTCTAACGTACGGAAGTGAAGCTTGGACATTGTTGGAAGGACACAAGTCAAGAGTGAAAGCAGTGGAAATGAGTTATTTAAGAGGAGCCTGTGGAGTCACGTGGAGAGACAGGCTGACGAATGAGGATATAAAGGAGCGTTGTGGTGTGGATGTGGATGTGATAGGAAGCGTTATGAGGAACACACTGAGGTGGTTTGGCCATGTGGAGAGGATGGAGGGCGAAAGACTGACGAAGAGAGTGTATGTGAGTGAGGTGGAGGGGGGAAGAGGGAGGGGGAGGCCGAGGATGAGATGGAGGGATGGGGTGGAGAGGTATATGAGAGAGGGGGGTGTGAGTTGGGAGCAGGGCAGTGAAATGGCGGGGGACAGGGCGACTTGGAGGCGATTTGTTTGTGGCCACCCCAAACGGGATTGAGGCGTCTGGCAATAGATAGATAGATAGACCTCTAGTTTTTTTGCTTTCACATATCCTTTTTTTTTTTGTAATTATAATGCATACATTTATAATATAATGAGTTTATTTCATATATTAAAATGGCATATTACAGAACGAAACAAAACAGACACAGAACACTGACAGAACTAAATATTACCATTACTTGGATATAAGCATATATACACACCATAGTACTACAGACAGTCAGAAGTGAGTTTTTTTTGGACGATCTGGTGTACTTTGCCTCCGGGATGTCACGCAGGAGCATCCAGCAGAAGTCCCCCATCATGCTGGGGTTCCACTTGCTGTGGTAGTTGCTCTCCAACTTAGTAATATCTTGGTGGAACCTTTCCCCATGTTCGTCACTTACTGCTCCGAGGTTCTGGTGGAAGAAGTTGAGGTGGGAGTGGAGAAAGTGAATCTTGAGAGACATTCGGCACCCCACATCCTGATAAGCCTGCAACAACTTCTCGACACTCTCTTGGTAACCTAGTGCCCGTGTGTTACCAAGGAAGCCATGGCAGACTACCTTAAATGCTTCCCATGCTCTCAATTCCTTCAAGGTGAGCTTCCCCTCGAATACCTCATCCTTCAGCACCTCCCGGATCTGAGGTCCGATGAAGATGCCCTCCTTGAGCTTAGCAGAACTGAGAGCTGGGAACAGAGTGCACAGGTGTTGGAAGGCAGCGCTATCCTTGTCCATAGCCTACACGAAATTCTTTTGATATGAAGAGGGGGAAGAAGCCCCTAGACCCCCAGTCCTTCTGCATGTAGTGCTTGACATGTTTGAGCTTGTTGTGGCGCGCGTTTTAAACCAAGTTCCAAGAAAATAGGACGGTAAATGGATTTTTGGAGAATATTTTGGGTCTAGGCCTATATGTATGCATGTACATACATGTATGCACATATATCTCAAAAACTAGACGTGATGAGTGAAAACGGATTTCGAATCTGAAATCAGCACCCCAAAATTAGATAAGAACACCTAATTCCATGCTTGCCTCAAATTTTTTGTAAACCAGTGTTATTAACGATGCATTTTAAATTATTTTTATTATAAGAGTTACAATAACCGTGCGACGATTAGATTGTCAGAATAAAATATTATATATACTTACTTGTCATCATCATCATTATCATCTAATCATGTGTTGCCCCATGAAAAGCGTAGGAGCCCGGAGCTAGGCAGGTTGGTATAGACATTTAAGATGGGAGTGACCAGCCTCACACATCTCTGAGTGGCATTATGTGAGCAATAAACCCAAACCACCCCTTGGATATAAACCTGCACAGGCTCAATCCGATTGGAGCACCTTAATTACCCACTAAACAACAAGATGCCATAATTTTGTTATATGGTTACCACCCAGCATAGTAAATGGTTTCCTGGTGTACAGGAAACCATTTGGCATGTCACTCAGTGTAGAGTCACCCGTAGACAGAAGGAAGAGGAAAGATGAAGGAAAGAAAAACAGAAGAGAAAGGAAGAGAGGAAAGGGCAGTCACCTGTGAGAAGCACAACATCGAGTGAGTGACTGGTGGGCTACCCCACCTACTACTTATAGTTAATTGTATAGATTACTTTAAAAACGGGGCCTTATAAAGCATATCAGTTGGCCTACTTATGTGTGAAATTTTGAATTCTCGGGACAAATCAAAGCACGTCAAGGTAAAGTTGAACGAGTACCTTGATGTCTTCCCCCATGTTCAGGTAAATTAAGGTAAATTATGCCACTCCTGCGATGTTTGTAAAACCTGACCCAGAAAAATATTGGAATTCTAATGAAACATGACTGGTAGGCACGAGTGAAGAAGCTACCCATATATTTCAACGTCACTTTTGAATATCCCGCAGTCCATACCTTGTCACAGCTCTGTTGTAAATTGTAAATATATATTTGAAACTAAAAAGATTGAAAACTTACTGATGATGCGAAAGTAAAAATCATAACGCAAACTGATGCGGCAGCACAACACTCTCTAGTAAATTCGAACATTCGTCTGCTTACTCAAGTGGGACACCCCACGAGCGCCCCCCCCCCCCGGTCTATCATTCATCAAAATTCAGGGAATATGAAATATTTCATTGGAATTCCGATGTTTTATTAGGTTAGGTTTTAAAAACTATAGCTGTAATGACATAACTTACCTTAATTTGCCTGAACGTGGGCGAAAATCAAGGTACTCGTTAAACTTTACCTGGACGTGTATTGATTTGTCCCAAGAATTCAAATTTCACACCTATCTAGGACATCGGATAAGCTTTATAAGGCCCCATTTTTTAATTAATCTACGAAGATTTTATCTATCTACCTATTGCCAGAAGCCTTAATCCCGTAAGGGGTGGCCACAACCAAATCGCCTCCATGTCGCCCTGTTCCCCGCCATTTCACTGCCCTGCTCCCAGCTCAGAGCCCCCCTCCCTCTCTCATATACCTCTCCACTCCATCCCTCCACCTCATCCTTTGCCTCCCCCTTCCTCTCCCCCCTCTACATCACTCGTATACACTCTCCTCGTTAGTATCTCGCCCTCCATCCTCTCCACGTGGCCAAACCACCTCAGTGTATATCTCCTACCGCTTTCTATCGCATCGGCATCCACACCACAATGCTCCTTCACCTCCTCAGTTGTCAGTCTGTCTCTCCATGTAATTGCACATGCTCCTCTCATGTAACTCATTTCTACTGCCCTCACTCTTGACTTGTGTCCTTCCAAGAAGGCCCAAGCTTCACTTCCATACGTTAGAGTTGGTATCACAATACTGTCATGCAATGACTTTTATACTTCCATGCTAACTTCTCTGTTTCTTATAACTGCTTTCAAAGAACCGGCAACCTTTCTTCCTCATTGTCTCCTCCAAACTTCCGTCCTTACTGAACTCACTATCCAGGTACACTCACATTTTCCTTTTCCTCATTATCCAACCCTACTGAACATCCAGTGACTTCACTTCACTCGAAGACCATAACTTTCCTTTCTCTACATTTACCTTTAGATTATGTTTCATACATACTCTTCCAAACTCAATCATTAAGCCTTGAAGTTCCCCTTCGTCTTCACTTAACAATACAGTATCATCTGCAAACAACAGAACAGGGAGTTTCCAAACGCTACCCTCTCTCTTTAGTGCCACTCCAGCATCCACTGCCCTATCTTGTATCTCATTTATAACCTCATGCATATGCAGACTGAACCACTATGAAAACATGACACATTCCTCTTTCAATCCAACATTCAGATAGAAAAATTAATTTAGTTCACATTCCACATGCACTGCAGCCTTATCATCCTCATATATACACTTCACGGCATTATATATTCTTAATATTTTCCACATTCCTTGTCTGTCCATCCTGTCATACGCTTTCACCAAATCCATGAAGGCCGCATACAACTTCTTTCCTTTCTCTAACAAGTTTTCCATTAAAGACCTATGAATGAATATCTGATCTACACAGCCTCTTCCTTATCTAAAACCTCCCTGTTCCTCTTCAACTAATTCCTCTGTTATTTCCCTAACTCTTTCAATAAGTATCTTACCATATGCTTTTCCTGTTACACAAAGAAGACAAATGCCCCTGTGGTTACCACACACTTCTCTTTCCCCTTTTCCTTTGTACAAGGAAATAATTATACCTGACTTCCAATCTTCCGGGACTCTACCTTCCTCCCAGGCCAATCTGCACATCACCCATATCCATTCTACTACTATCTCTCCCCATGCTTTAGCATTTCACCACACACTCCATCAGTTCCTGGGGATTTCCCCATTTTCACTTCCTTCATTGCTTCCCCTATTCCAGCCATTCCCCAACCACTGATACTTGCATTACTTTCATTCTTTATGTTTAACAGTTCCTTAATGTGTTCTCTCCATCTACTCACTTTTTCTCCCTTCTCCACTAGCATTCTACCATTTTTATCTTTGACTCCCCGACTAACTTCTTTATCACCCTGTCTAAGTCTCTTTACCTCTTTCCAGGACATATTCTTATATTCCCTCCACTTTACACTCAAATTCCTTCCGAATTCCTCATCCACCGTCTTCTTACTCTCCGTTACTGATCTTTTCACCTCTCTTCCTTTCGTCTCTCAACTTCCTCCACGCTCCTGCTTCCAATCCATTCATTATATGCATTCTTCTTTTGCGCCACAGCTTTTCTCACGTCTTCATTCCTCCATGTTGTTCCTTGCATCCCCTTTCGTCTTCTTTTCACCTCACACACCACCTCACATGCTGCACGAATTTCTTCTGCGAATATCTTGCACACACCTTCCGCCTCCCCCACTACTACAAATCATATTTACCCAGTCGCAATAACTATACATAATATTTTTGTAATCTAATCGCCAAACGGTTACTGTAACCCTTATAGTAAAAATAATTTAAAATGCACCGTAAATAAGGAATACACTCGGACAACCAATCAGTTGCCAATTATCAACAGCTTAAGGCTCGTCTCTTCTCAGAACAGATCAAATGGGCTATGGACTCATGAACTCTGGAGGTTATGGGACTTGACAAAACTCACCCTCACTCTCATGCCATGTGGCAGTTTTGTTTATAGGCCGTAAATATTATCTTCCCACTGATTTTATGGTTATACATTTATCACGGGAGTGTTAAAAATACATTCTGTAATGTTTAGTGTCCTCTTGTCCACGTGAAAGTGCATTGTTCAAGCTTGCGAAACTAATATTCTGCCCAAAAGAGATGCCCTAAGCTTTGTCGAAAATTTCTGATAATCCCTGCTGATTTTTCCCACATTTCAGGAGAAAAGCCTGCCTTTAAAAAAGTAATGGTACTTACAATAAAGAAGAACGCTGGTACGACACTGGAATGTCCTTCAATTTTCATTTCTGCTGTTCAGTCCTTGAGAAGGCTATGAGAAAGATGCCTCAGGAGTTAACCAAATGTAATAATACTATAGGATCCACACCCCAGTTTTCCTGATGCTCGGAAGGTTCAGGTGGGTGCCATGGGGCGCAATTTTTATTTTATTCTTTCTGGTTGATCTGACTTAATTTACATTACCAGCACGACACAGACCTACAGCTGCGTAAATGTACTGATGTTCCCTCCAGGAATGGGGAAAAGATTGAATTAATAAGCTAGATATTTCTAAGAAAATCAAAATTCTTTCCTTTTCCAAACTTGGATTTTTTTTTTTTCAGCATTATATCAGTCTGACTGAAATCCATTGTATTTGCCTTACAATAACTACCAATTATTCTGGGTCGTGTCTCAGTGGTCGGTTTTACATCATTCATATCTTGACACATTCGAGTCTGTGTCTGAACAGGTTTGTCAGATGTTGTGATGTTGTTCTGTACTCTGTTCTGATCTTGTTGCTTATCATTTTACATTTTGTTATTCAGAAATCTCTAATATAATAAATAAGCATGTGTTTTGTACTTTTCAGTTGTCCAGATATACTAGTTACATGAATTAAATGCTGCAGACTTGAGCTAATCATGAACATTCACTAACTACAGGTTAAAAGAGCAATACTTTCAACGAAACAAATTGGGTGGGTGGGGGATTGTATGAAGTTGGTGGGCATCACACCAAATAGTTTGTAATCCATTACATTTCAGTATAAATTGTAACTAAATGTAACATTCCATATGCTGTCGACTCTGCGGTCGGACCTTCACCTCAGAGGAAGAGTGGAAGCCAAAATTATCCCTTCCACATATGTGGCGAAGTTCCACTGGGGAATGGGTGTATGTTGTGAGTGTAGTAGATGTGGGTCAGTGCTGTAATGGCCAAGTTTGTGTGCAATGGAGTTATATGTTATCGTTATGAACCAATGCGGTGTGGTAACAACAAGAATATAAAAGCAAGTATACCAGTTACTACCTTAATTATAAACCTTGGGTAAGGATTGTCTTTTCAAATCTAGCTAATGTCAGACGATTTTACTCGCCACTGATAAACCTCGTGAAGAGTGAGGGATAAAAAGCAGTCTCGTTTAAGCCTTCAAACCTTGGCAGTTACTTTTTTTTTTTTTTAATTAATTTTTGCTGACGCCAACGATTTAGATCGTTACTGGTGAAAACTCCAGAGCTCTGAGTTACATGTCTGCCACAGACTGTTTTCGAACTTTAGGTTCGAATCACACAGTCATGAACATGTTACCTCCGTGACAACGTGGCGCCGGAGAAATCGCTTAATATTTTGTAGATTTTCTCGGTTTATTACATGCACCAAAGTCTGAGAATCTTCTCATCATAATGGATGGTAGCACAATATAAAAGTTTAACAAGGCAATCTTCCATCATCATTGAGTCGGAATATTTTGAAAAAAAAAAAAAAAAAACTCGTGCAGTTATTATTCGTTATATAGTAAGTCGTTACCACATGTGCCACGATTCGATTGGTAAATGAGAAGTTATGGGCACCACTGATTATAATGACGACCAGGAGTGTCAGTGCTTGTGGTTTTGAATACAATAATAACTATACAGAGAACAGGTCATGGGCTCAATATCCAAATACCACCACATACTAAGACAGTGGTTGCCCTAACTGACATCCAACATCATACTTTTGGCATAAACGTTCCATAAAATAAGCGTCCCCTTCGTCATGATTACATGATAATACTTACGGTACCTAACTACCAACAGGTAATCTTATATAAGTTACGAATGGCCTCAAGATGGCAGGGTTTTATTCAGTACTATGATGGAATATCCCAATAATAAGACTACTAAGTAAAATCATACTAATAATGAGCAAACAAAATAATTAGACGTCGTCGTGCTTGAGAATTTTTTTTTTTTTTTAATATTTGGCCCACAACAGGGGTGGGGACACGGGCAAACAAGAGCCCGTCAGGGAAATAGCTTGGAAAAATAAAAAAATAAAGAAAGAAAGAAACAGGCGGCTCTTAAGAGAGCAAACGAGTGACGATAAAATCCAGGACAGCAGAGCGAGGCGGATCGTGAGCCAGGGAAGCAAACAAACGAGACTCCAGGTCGCCAGAGATAGACTGGTCAAGATATGCCTCCCTGAGGTCGACATACAGCTGGCGGAAAATTGGAGCTGAAGGATCATCGGGATCAGCAGGGGTAAAAAGATCATCTCCTGAAGATCTGAGTCGGTAGCTGAGGCCAGGTGGGCGGCCGTCGAGGCATCGATGGGCGGAAGGGCGTCGGCAATACGCTGGGCAACAGATGGAGGGTCGCCCTTGCTCCTACGCTTGCCCTTGCCCTTCCGTTTCTTCTTTTTAGGTGGAGGTGAAGATGGGGAAGAAGATCGTAAGACAACAGGAGATGCAGCACGCTCAACAAGATCCACCAAACTCCCAGCAGCAGATGGAGGCACCGAGGAAGGAGGGCCCTCAACGTCCAGGTGGACTGAAGGGACGGGAGAAGCGGCCAGTTCTCCCTCGGCTGCTGACGGCGTGGGGTGGACCTCGACGATAGTGGATCCAGTTTCCAAGTCCATTGTCGGTTCCGGGTCGGTGATCAAGGAAGAGCCAGTTGCCCTGTTGAGAGGGGCATCAAGCTGCAGCCGTTTCCGCGGTGTACTGCGGGGTCGTGGTGGCTGCAGCTGCCGGGCCTGACGCTTCTGACGAGGGGCCGATAATGCATCGCCAGCAAAGCTCCGAGGGATGGCAAGGCGTGGCAGCCCGTTCTCCTCAAAAATCTGAGGGAGGAGAACGCGCAAAGCCGCCTTGTCACCCCCACAAAAAGCCTCTGCAGTAGCGATGCACATCGCAACAATGGTGTTTATCTCCCCAGAGCTTCCAGGACCCTTAGGCCGGCGCCTCCAGGCCATGGGGCGTCGCGTGCATAGGCAGAGCCCTGCACAGCAACACCTCCCGGCCCAGAGACATCCTTAGCCACAGGACCTCTGGAAGACTGAAGGAGACGAAACTCCACCGTCTCACCCTCGGCCAGAGAGCGTTGGAGGTGCCGTGAATTTGGTGCAACGATCCCAAAACTGTGCACGAAAACATCAGCACCAGTGTCCTGGTGCTTGATGAACCCGTACCTAGCTTTCACGTTGAACCAATTCACGTTCCCCACGATCTTCTCGGCTCTCGGCGACTGTGATCTGCTACAAGATGCCCCCCTCAACGGGTCGAAGGCGTGAGCAGAGGTGGGCGAAATCGCTCTCTTGTCGGGCATGGTGAGAACTGGCCTGGCCAAGCAACAGACTGGAAGTGCGTGCTTGAGGGTGTGACGTCTTTATACATGTGCAAGGAACAGATGGGTCCAACCTCCACCAATCAGAGGCTTGGATTCTAGATGCAGAAAACGATAACTGAGCAGCAGTGAAGAGCATCATATCACCGCAAAGAAACGTGCGTGGATATTGTGTGTGTGTGTGTGTGTCTGTGTGTTGGGGGAGGGAGGGGAGGCCTATGTCTGGGTGTCGGAGGGGGGGGGATAAGTGGATGTGGAAGGGGGTTGGTCAGAGCTGGATGCAGCACTCAGGAAAACGGTGGCATGATTCTTTGTGGATTTACAAGTATGAACTCTTGATAACTCATTGTCAGACCTTCCACTGTTTATCACCAGATCCCTCTTTTCGCCGAAATGATTCCATGAAAGCATTTATGTAAGATACATAATATTTATATTTTGCTGTCATAATTCATTTATTATAAATATTCATTTGTCTGCCGAAAATACGGAGGCATACGCCCCTGAAGCCCCTCCTTACTCAGAATCCGTGCCTGGTGTGTGTGTGTGTGTGTGTGTGTGTGTTCTTACCTAATTGTATCTTTACAGGAATGAGTCAAGCTCGTACTGTCCCGTGTCCTAAACCATATTTATCGTACATATCCTTAAAATTGTGATTTGTTTTGGCACACACTATTTCATTCGGTAGTGCATTCCACTGATCAATTGCTCTATTTGGGAAACTAAATTTCCTTACGTCTTTATCACCTTTATTCTTATGCAGTTTTTTGCAGTGTCCTCTTGCTGATGCTTCCCCATAGGTTAGGTAATCATTTATGTATATTTTCTCCTTCCCTGATATGCATTCGTATAGCATAATCATGTCACCTCTTTTCCTTCTCTCCTGTATTGTTGGTAGATTCAGTTTATTTAGTCTTTCTTCGTAGCTTAGATCCCTTAAACTTGGTATCCATCTTGTAGCGGCCCTTTGAACATTTTCAATCTTGTCTATGTGTTTTTTGAGATGAGGACTCCAGACTACTGATGCATACTCCAGGGTTGGTCTGATGAATGATGTTATTATCTTTCTTAGCATGTCTTCATTTATGTATGTGAATGCTATTCTCATATTTGCAAGCAGTGTATACATGTTCCGTACCTTCTCACTGATGTGGTCAGCCGGAGATAGTCTGTTATTGATAATCACACCTAGGTCCTTCTCTCTTTCTGATGTGTGTAGGGTTATATTTCCTAACGTATAATCCCAATCAGGTCTTTTTCCACTTTTACCGAACTTGATTACATGACACTTGTCCACACTGAATTCCATTTGCCATGTATTACTCCATTCATGAAGTTTATTTAATTCTTCTTGTAGCTCTTTACAAGAGAGTGTGTTAGTAATTCTCCTTTGTATTTTTGCATCATTTGCAAACATATTTAAATAGCTTTCATTTCCAGTGTTATTGTCTATATCATTTATATACACTAAAAACATGATTCGTGCCAGCATTGAGCCCTGTGGTACTCCATTAGTCACTTCTTTCCATGATGAGTAATTCCCCCTTAGTACTGTTCTCATTTCTCTTCTTATGAGAAAATCTTGCATCCAGCAATACAGTTTGTCTCGAATTCCTCCTTGATGGTACAGTTTCCATAAAAGTCTTTGGTGTGGTACTGTGTCAAAAGCTTTCTTGAAATCTAAATAGATACTGTCCACCCATCCTTCCCTTTCCTGTATTGTGTTTGTTACTCTGTCATAGTAGCTCAACAGATTAGTAACACATGATTTTCCTTTTCTGAAACCAATCTGTCTTTCTGTTATCATATTGTGTTCTTCTAGATGATTTACCCAAGCTTTTCTTATAAGCTTTTCTAATACCTTGCTTACAACACTGGTTAGTGATACTTGTCAGTAGTTGAGTGGATTTTGTCTATTCCCATTCTTGAATAAGGGAACAATGTTTGCTTTCTTCCAAATATCAGGTAGTTTACCTTGACTCAAGGATTTCTTGAAAATTAAAAATAATGGTTTACGTAACTCCTTTGCACATTCACGTAGCACCCAACATGAAATTTCATCAGGACCATTTGCTTTTCCTCTGTCTAATTTACTTAGCTCCTCCTGTATTATTTTTTCTGGGCATGCATGTTCCACATAATCCCTCTCAAAATTTTTTTCCTATGTAAAAACTGATTGGAAATTCTTATTTAGTGCTTCACAAATATCCTTCTCTTGTGTATAGGTGATTCCCTTGTCCGTAATGGATTTTATTTTATCTTTTACTTTGGTTTTGCTTCTGATGTAGCTGTAAAATAGCTTCGTTTTATCACTACTTTTATTTATGACATCCTCCTCAAACTGTTTTTGGGCTTCCCTCCTTATTCTTGTATAATCTTTTCTTGCCTTTTTGTAATTATTATACGCCCTTTCACTATTGTGTCTTCTGTATATATTCCACAACAAATCTCTTCTTTCTTTTGATTTTTTACATTCTGTATTGAACCATTTCTGTATTTTCTTATCTGCTTCTTTGTGTTGTGGGATGTACTTCTGGAGTCCTATTTCATAAAATTCACAGATTTTTTTATATACAGCACTTAAATCTTGTCCTCTAAGCTCATTTTCCCAATCAGCTTCTAAGAACTACTTCTTTAGGTCTTGATAATTTCCCTTTTTATAGTTTAGGCTCTTTTTGTAACTTTCATTGCTGTTAACTATGTCATATGCTATCCTGAAGTTGTAATCTAGTACTGCATGATCGCTTTTGCCGAGTGGAGGATGATATATTAAACTGTCAATATCATTTTCTTGCCTAGTAAATATTAGATCTAGCACTGAAGGTACATCGAGTCCTTTTTTTCTGGTGCTTTCCCTTACATGTTGCGTTAGGAAAAACTCTTGCACGAGATCCAGGAGCTTTTGGTCCCAACAGCTTTCTTGGCTTATTATATATATAGAGTATTCCAATTTATATTTGTATCAAAATCACCAGTTAGTATCAGTCTTTCCGATTTCTCTTCCATTTTATGTTGTAATGATCTTAAACTCTGAATTGTATTCTCTGTCAGGTCCTCATATTCGTCTCTTTCCCATGTGTTTGACTTGGGTGGCATGTAGAAATTGGCTGCAAATTATTTCCCTTCAGATGTATTTCTCTCTACTGCAATCAGTTCTACTTGTGAGGGTATATCCAGTTCTATTTCTTTGACTTTTAGATTTTTCTTAGTTAATATTATAATTCCTCCTCCTTTTTTTAAGTTCCTATCTCTTCTCCATATATTATATTCCTCTAAGTTCAGGATGTCATTTGATAGCCTTGGTGTTAATTTTGTTTCAGTTAAGCATGTTACATGTGGTTCATTTTCTCTGACATAATCATTCATCTCTAATAATTTAGATACCATTCCATCCACATTTGAGTACATCAACTTAATCATCTTGTTTATATACTTGTCATGACTTGGTTCTACTACCTTCCTCCTTTTTATTCCCTCCTGTTTATGTACCACTTTCGTACCTGCAATCCTATTACTTTGGAAAAAAAAATGTATTCTTCTCCTCCTCTGATCTTCCCTCATTTTTTGTTTTTGCTTCCTCCCTCTTCTCTTTCAGTAATTCCAATTCCTCTTGTGTTAGTCATCTTTTTATCCATACATTTTTGAACTCCTCTTTTTCCATAAGATTCTTTGCATTTTTTAGTATCTCCTCCACGGTGTTTACACTCTGGAAGGTTACCTTTAAGGGTCTTGACTTGCTTCTCTCGTATTTCCCTAACTTTTTGTGTTCCTCTATGCCTTTACTACAGATTTCCTCTGATACTTCTTTCAATATGCTCATTACATTTGCCATCTCCTTTTTGTCTCTTGAGATCTTGTTTTTTACTTCTTCCTCTTCTATACCAGTGATTACTATAGATTTATTGATATCTACTGAATCTCTGCCTAACTTAGGATTGTTTTGGATTATTCTTTTCACTTCCTTTTTAATGCTTTTTTCCTCCACCCTTGTTTCTAAGTCTTTCTGTACTTTCACCATTTCAGCATAAGTGGTTTCTACATCATTTTTATAGCTATGCACAGCTTCATTCACCTGTGTTATCTTCCCCTCAGTATCACTGCGCTGATCTATCAGACTGCTTACTTGCCTAATTGTCTCTGTATCATATTTGAACTCTTCCATAATACTCTCGTGGTTGACTACTGTACATGCCATTTCACTAATTTTTCTCTTAAGTGAACCCAGTTCTACTGTCAGCTCATCTAGGGTTATGTCTTTCTTGTTGACTTCCTTTCTTAATTTCTCTATTTCTTCCTTTTGCAAGTGCATCCGTTTCTTAATTTCATCAGTCTCATTTTGAAAAGCCGTCTCTAGCCTGTGTATTCGTTTCACTAGTTTATTGTGAGTCTCCATTTCAACCAGTTCTTGGTAGAAATCATCGTCCTGCTTTCTGCCTTTATCCCTTTTCTTTTCCAAATATGCTTTACTAAAGTACATGGTCATGTTGCAGTACTAGAAGCATGGTACTAACATTCCCTGGGGCAGTTGCAGACTAAACAAACGATCAGCTGATTGTGCGCATTCTTACTCTAATTTGTTTTCTTTTCTGTTTGAACAAGTCTTGCTTAAATTTTTTTTTTTTTTTTTTTTTTTTTTTTTTAGAACACCATTTATTCTAACCTGGTACAGAGCTTGACTCATATAAAGATACTAATTTAGGTAATGCCACTGGCCAAGTTGGCCGTTTATGGAGCGATGGCGACGAGCGTCTGGTCTCCTCGGTGCCTTGTGTGTGTGTGTGTGTGCATGTGTGTGTGCTTGCGTGCGCGCGTGCGTTCGTAAACGCGCACTCACGGGTAACTTACTGGGCCTATTGCCACCATAAGTAGGACATGGGGCAAACTGAGCTAGCGCATGATTATGTCCTTCGTAATTTTGAGCTTAAGCCTTCTGAAATTCATATGTGCACTACAGTACTTCGATAATCCATGAATTTGTATGTGACAGAAATGTGACCAGGTAAAGGAGCAATCAGGCACTGACACTTTCCCTCATCTATGCATATGTGTCAAAGATATGGCCAGATTAGCATGTAATTTAGCACTGGCGCATCCCTTCACCTATGCATATGTGATAGAGATGTGCCTAGGCTAGTGTTCGCTTTGGCACTGACACATCACCTCAACCCACATATATGTGGTAAAGACATGGCCAGTGACACATTCCCTTCACCCACGCGTATTTTGTACGGATGTGGACAAGCCAGCGTTTACTCTGGCACTGACACATCCCTTCACTCACAGATATGTGGTAGGATACAGAGGAAAAATTATTGACACGGATACTAATCTAGACAGACAAACTCAGCTCTTGAGCGTCAGGCTTTGGAATCACAGTCCACGAAAGAGATTGCAACCTCCGAATTCAGTGATATTATCTCCGCAGTTATCGAACATTAAAATTACAGTATATCGTGAAGTACGACCATAATCTATGAAATTCGGGGACTGAGATGATAAACGGAGTATTTGCATTAGAATGCAACTCAGACAGCGATATATAACCTCACCACTTTAAAGATTCTTCTTGTACTGCAAGATCATTATGGCACCAACAGTGAAATGCTAAAACTTCGTGTAAGATATTAAGAGGTTGCATTATTTATAATATTCACAGAAGAATTATGTGCAGCATGTGATGTGGTGTGTGGGATAAAGAGAAGACGGAGGGGGGTGCAAGGAACAGCGTGGTGGAATGAAAAGGTGAGACAGGCTGTGGCACAAAAGAAGAAAGCATACAATGAATTGATGAGAAATAGGGGCATGGAAGAAGTTGAGAGGCGGAAGAGAGAGTTATATGTTGGTTGAAAGAGAGAGTAAGAAGAGAGTGGATGAGGAATTTGGAAGGAATTTGAGTGTAAAGTGGAGGGACTGTAAGAAAATGTTCTGGAAAGAGGAGAAGAGAGTAAGACAGGATGGAAGTGAAGTTAGCAGGGAGTGAAAGATAAAAATGGTAGATTACTAGTGGAGAAGGGAGAAAAAGTGAGCAGATGGAGAGAACACTTTAAGGAATTGTTGAACATGGAGGATGGAAGTGATGCGAGTATAAGTGGCTGGGGAATGGCTGGGAGAAGGAGGGAGGTGAGAAGACAGGAAGAAATCAGTAGGATTGAAGTTGTGGAAGCAATGAAGAAAGTTAAAATGGGGAAAGCCCCAGGAATTGATGGAGTGTGTGGTGAAATGTTGAAGCATGGGGGAGAGATAGTAGGAGAATGGATGTGGAAGATGTGCAGATTGGCCTGGGAGGAAGGTAGAGTTCCGGAGGATTGGAAGTCAGGTATAATTATTCCCTTGTACAAAGGAAAAGGGGAAAAAGAAGTGTGTGGTAATCATAGGGGCATTTGTCTTCTTAGTATAATAGGAAAAGTGTATGGTAGGATACCTATTGACAAAGTTAGGGAAATAACAGAGGAATTAGTTGGAGAAGAACAGGGAGGCTTTAGGAAGGGAAGAGGTTGTGTAGATCAGATATTCATTCTTAGATCTTTAGTGGAAAAGTTTCTAGAGAAGGGAAAGAAGTTGTATGCGGCTTTCATGGATTTGGAGAAAGCATATGACAGGGTGGATAGACAAGGATTGTGGAAAGTATTAAGAATATATGAAGTAGATGGGAAGTTGTTGAATGCTGTGAAGAGTATGTATGATGGTGCTATGGCTGCAGTGCGTGTGGATGGTGAACTGAGTGAATTTTTCTCTTTGAAAGTTGGGTTGAAACAGGGATGTGTCATGTCTCCATGGTTGTTCAATCTGTACATGGATGGGGTAATAAAAGAGGTACAAGGTAGGGTAGTGGATGTTGGAGTGGCCCTGATGAGAGAGGGTAGTGTTTGGAAACTCCCTGTACTGTTGTTTACAGATGATACTGTGTTGTTGGGTGAAGACGAAGGGGAGCTATGAGGCTTGGTGGATGAGTTTGGGAGAGTGTGTAAGAAACGGTATCTAAAGGTGAATGTAGGGAAGAGTAAAGTGATGGTCTTTGAAAGAGGTGAAGTCAGTGAATGTACAGCGAGGTTGGATTGTGAGGAATTGGAAAATGTGAGTACGTTTAAGTACTTGGGTGGTGTGATGAGTAAGGATGGAGGTTTGGAGGGTGAGGTGCTTGAAAGTGTACAGCAAGGAAGAAAGGTTGCTGGTTCCTTGAAAGCAGTGATAAGAAGCAGGGAAGTGAGCGTGGAAGTGAAAAAGTTACTACATAGTGATACCAACTCAAACTTATGGAAGTGAAGCTTGGACGTTGTTGGAAGGGCACAGGTCAAGAGCGAGAGCAGTGGAAATGAATTATTTAAGAGGAGCCTGTGGAGTCACATGGAGAGACAGGCTGACAAATGAGGATATAAAGGAGCGTTGTGGTGTGGATGTGGACGTGATAGGAAGCGTTAGGAGGAACACACTGAGGTGGTTTGGCCATGTGGAGAGGATGGAGGGTAAAAGACTGACGAAGAGAGTGTATGCGAGTAAGGTGGAGGGGGGAAGAGGGAGGGGAAGGCCGAGGATGAGATGTAGGGTTGGGGTGGAGCGGCATATGAGAGAGGGGTGTGTGAGTTGGGAGCAGGGCAGTGAAATGGCGGGAGACAGGGCGACGTGGAGGCGATTTGTTTGTGGTCACCCCGAACGGGATTGAGGCGTCTGGCAATACATAGATAGATAGATAGATTATTTATGACATAATGGACAAAAACGTAACACAGATGTAGTTACACATTTCACTGTCATATTATTTTCGTGGAGAAATATGAAATACCTAACCACAAACGTAGGAAAAAAATCAACGAACGATAATGCAGAAATTCATCTTCTGTGCAAATGTCATGAGGCACGTAATGCAGTATTTCTACATAAGTGAACTGGAACTCTTAGCCTAATAGAAGTATAACTTTCATCTTTATTTTAGCAGTAACCTGCTGTTTTTGTTATAACAGGATCATTCCCACGGTAATATATCTTATCCAGTAATGCGTCATAGAACTGGATGTAGATCATGCATCAAAGAAAATTTTTCTTCTGACGAGGTCATCGAAATCACGGTTATTTTACAAACCTGGTCAAAACACTGAATCCGTAATAATGTCAAAGAGGTGTACCCATTTCAGTATAATGCTGTAGCCTACCTCGAAATTACACATCATGAAGATATGCAGCCTTTAAAATTAAGCAGCCTCATGTGAGTGACATTTTTTTTTCTTTTTAGCCTCAAGATGTTTATAATATGCGGGTCAGTACAAGATAAATTATTGGTCTTTCTGGGACGTGTACGACATAGCAACTCTCAGTTGGTAATACAGTATGATATTAATTTTTTTTTTTTATGTGTCCGACTCTGGGCATAGGCTCCACAGCCTGCTATCAAGGCCCAGCAGTCCTCCTACATACCATACACCTCTACATGTCACCACTTCGGCGCTAACACCCACCGTCCATACTGAATACATGCTAGGGCTGTCTCATACAGGACTGGTGTATTGGTATTAGCGGGGGTATTTTTACGACATGTCGGCGGGTCTTTTGGTAGATCAGTAAAGCCTGATTTAATGAAATTCAAATCCTTAAACTGTTCCCTGCTCCAGCCGGGATTTGAACCTGGGTCTGTTAGGACCGCACGCCACCTCTCTACCGATTGAGCCACCGTCTCCCCAATGTTTATACGTAACGTCACAGGTTAGGCTACGCGGTGAAAGTTATGATAATCACTTAAATGGAATGCTTTGAACTGTGTGGGGAATAGCTGGAAATCACTGGCAGATACGACATCGTAATTGTCATTGTGCATCCACTCATCAATGTTTAATGAGAATGATAGATGCTACTTTATGAAAGTGTTCAGGATTAGATTATCTGCTGAGATCAAAGGATTTGCTGCTTGCACTATGATGAGATTATTTAATATACAAAGCAATATCATGAAGAGCATTTTTTTTTTATGCCTATCGACCATTGGGGCCGAAGCCCCTGGTCATTAAGGCAAAAAAATAAAAAAAAAAAAAATATATATATATATATATATATATATATATATATATTGATACATATATACACACATATATACAAACATATACATCCATGCATATGAACATACACACATTCATGCACACGTATATATATATATATATATATATATATATATATATATATATATATATATATATATATATATATATATATATATATATATATATATATATATATATATATAATAATTTTTGTTTTATATATTTTTTTTGTATTTTTATTATTATTATTATTTTATATTTTTTACCGTACATTATAACCAAAAATGCCTAATCTAAAGAACCTAAAACTTATCACCTAACTGACAAATCGCTAACCTATACTAAATCCTAAAGAGACAAATAACTAAACTTACACTAATGGTAAAAAGACCTCGACCAAGAGAACTCCATCGACTGCAGATATGTAATGCCTTTCAACAGTACATACCTGCACTCATCACCTGGTGACTGTCAGTCGAGGCACAACCTAATACAGGGGACATCAATATATGAAAGAGAACCAGACGAGTCAGGAACATTTCCATATATGTCAGCCGTCGGCCCTAATTAGAATAACTTAAGCAAGATGTTAGAATATATTTACCTATTATGTACAAAAAGTGAAGAACCTCGCCCAACAGACCACCAGCGACTGCAAGTGCCCAATACTTTCCTATATTGCACAGTTGCACTCTTCAGCTGGTGACTGTCAGTCGAGGAACGGGGTTTAATATAGGGGACATCAATATTAGAAATAGATCAGTGGGTGGGGGAACTATTTCAAATACGTCAACTGTCAACCCTAATTAACAGTACAATATATACATATTTACGGTTGATAAAAACCATAACCATACAGTAAAAAAGTCACATCACTCTGATCAGTCCGGTCTCTCTCAGGAAAGCCATCAATTTATCAGTCATAACAATGTCCCCATCACCCAGGATGAGAGCATTTTCGTACACGACATAGGGTACATTAGTTCACCAGGAAGTGAAACTAAATTCGAATCGGGGTTCACTCAGTCATATTATCTCAAAGCCCAACTCGAATCACTGGAAATTGTAAAAGTTACAGTGTTACCACACGAAACACGGAGGGGTTCGCTAGCGAGATAAATGTACACCTCTTCTTTTATGGGTGACTACATATTACTACCCAACTAGTGAGAATACAACAAAGATGTAGGCACCCCCCACTCACTTCTCCCACTCTCAGATCGGGCACAGAGAAGGATGTGCACTAACCTCCGCATGAAATGCCAAACTTTTAAATTTAACAGGGAAGGTGGAAACATTTAATCTACCGCTAGGTTAGGTCTAACAAAATTTCGTCTGCTGTATGGAGGAACTATCAGTTACCTCAGCTCTTGCCAATTCCAAATGTTGCAAATTTTGTATGTGAAGAAATTAATCCACGTATATAATGGTGGTAACGCTTGAAGTGGAATTTAAATCCATGATTCCTCGTTGAGTAGTTGTTGCAAAATATGTGCTGGTAATCAGTGTTTTCACATTCATGCATTTTAGCCTCCACGCAAAAGTCTAGTCTCCAACAAAACGAGTCCCAGTGCCTGCAGCCCTCTTTGATGCTTGATGGATGGGATCAATTTAGTAGCTCGTGCCTGAACCCTTTCAAGCTTCGTAATATCGCTCTCCACTTTCGGCGACCAGAACTGCACAGAATATTTCAGATGCGGCCACACAGGAGAGTTGTAGAGAGAGTACTATCTCCTTGTTTCTGAACTTGAACTGCCTCATGTATCCGAGGAGCCTCTAACTACCTCATGTATCCAAGGAGCCTCTAAACTGCCTCATGTTCCAAGGAGCCTCTAAACTGCCTCATGTTCCAAGGAGCCTCTAAACTGTCTCATGTTCCAAGGAGCCTCTAAACTGCCTCATGTATCCGAGGACCCTCTAAACTGCCTCATGTATCCGGGGAGCCTCTATACTTTCTTTTCAATGCATTGCTTGGAGACGTTGCTGTCACTACTTATTAGTACATCTGTCATTTTCAAGTCAGCTGACTGCAGCTCCTGACAAGTAGCTTGTACCTGGATTTGCATGACGTATGTACAACATTTTGCACTTGTCCATGTTGAACTGCATTTGCCACCATTCAGACCATTCCCCTATATTTAACAAAGACCCTGCATAGTTCTTCCATCTTCTTGAACGAGGCACTATCTCCTAGCTTTGCGTGATCTGCAAATTTTGCAATTCGGCTGATACTACTGATATAAATGATGAATAATAATGGACCTAGAACTGAATTTGAAGGCACTCTAGTTTTAACTGATGTCCAGTCAGAGGTTTCTCCATTCATTACCACTCTCTGGCAAGCAGTCAGCCAGCCAGTTCTCCATCCATGTAACTACAGTAGGTCTTCCCAAATTCATACTGCACGTTTTCTTTTTTTTCTCTCTTTTTTTTTTCTTTTTAATCAGTCTTATCGAACGCCTTCTGGAAGTCCAAATTAAGAATGTCAATTGCCCGACATTGGTCATATACTGAGACCATGCAGTGAAAAAACTCCACGAAGTTGGTCAAGTACGAACGAAGGAACCTAAAACAATGTTGTAAGTCATGCTGGAAATAGTTTGATTCTAAATGATCTACAATCCTATATGTTCTTATGCCATCCACTACCTTCCTTGTCACAAATGCAAGGCTAAGTGGACGGTAAATTCCTGGACATTTACTATCTAATTTTTTCAAGTTTCGGGTTACATTTGTTTCCTTCCATTTTGCTGGAACATCTCCAGTAACCAGTGGTTTATTAAAGGTAGTAGCCAGGTGAGGGGCCATCTGATCACGTATTACTCTCAGGGCTCTTGGAAGAAATTTTTTTAGGACAGGGGAAAAGTCTGATATTAATTTGCCAATCCTACCAGATATATCTGCTTCAGTGTGCCAAACCTTCTCTAAAGTTACTGCCACATGAGCAATACCTACAGTAGCTTGAAAGATGCCACGACCTCTCTAGTGGACACTGACGAGAAGTGGGAAATCAATATGCCTGGCAGGTCATGATCAGAATTTAGTAAAGTGCTGTTTGCATGGAGCAATGGTTCACTTTTGTTCCTAACAATTTTTCTACTAATCACATAATAAAAGGATTTCTTGGGATTATCTCCAGAGTCACTCGTTGCGCTTACACCTGTTTGCAAGTGACTTCACCCCCCTGTGTAGGAGGATATAATCATTCTGGAGTCTGGACTGCTAACTACTAGTGCCAGAGAGAGAGAGAGAGAGAGAGAGAGAGAGAGAGAATTATACAGTTGCATAGATGCACAAACAACACAGACCTTACGGTCCCAGAGGCGGTCTGGATTTAATGCTATTTGTAGTGATTTTGCCCTAGTCATGGAAGTGAGAGAAAAGGATAGAACAGAAGAAGGCTCTCTCCCCCATCCTCCAAACCCTCCAGCAATACACGGTGAGAAGAGGCACCTTGCAGGACTAAAAAGAATCCTAAAGGAAATTTTACAGGACATTACAGAAAGTAGTAAGCAAAAAATAAAATAAAATAAAATAAAATAAATAAATAAATAAACTGAATATCCTCACGGTAAAATGAAACTTAACGCTTAAAAATACTTACGCTATGTATGCCCTTTTGTTTTGTTGTGTCTTATATCAGGCTTAGAACGAAAGGTTTAGATCCCATTATTTCAATAGCCAGTGGAAAATTTTGAAAAGAGTGTTTTGCGTATGGACGAAGCTTTATTGTTGTTTTTGGTATTATGGCGTGTATATGATCTGGAATTAGCCGGGTGCCACTTTGGCACTACTGGGGAAAATTTTTTACGTCTCAAAAACAAAATGGCCCATGCTGATCGAAAATCGTTTGTAGCATCCTTAATACTGGTGTCAAAAAGTCGAACTTAGTGTTTATTGATGTGTTTTTGGTGTTTATTTCTTTATATTTATGTGAACATGATGATATAACTTAAAACATTTCCTGAGTCACGTTAACATTAGATACGTATATTCAAAGTAACACCACATATATCCTATTTATACTGAAAGTTGTCACATCATTTCAATTCTTACAACACTGATTCATAAATTAAACAGAACATCACAGTGTATTTGAAAAGTAACTCGACAAAACGTTAGATTTTCTAGTTTTGCATATAATCAACAAACAAAGCAATGAATGTTTTCACAAATCATTTTACTTGTTCAGGGCAACATACAGCTTAACAGCTAACACATACAGATTTAGTAAAAACAAGCTCTTCGCGTCCCCTATTGGGCAGCTCAGTAGTTGGTAAATGAGAGCCGTTTCTGGACGGCCAACAATTTATGCATCAAAGCAGGAAACTTCACAGAAAATGACTGACGCATACTGAGGAACAACAAACCAGTGGGAATAAATGGGGTCAAAACGCCCCTTCAAAAACTGTCAGTTGAAAAGTCCCATCCGCGATCCAACTGCATCCATCCTGCCAAGGTTCATCGAAATCCTTTTTCTAGTTTCGGCTGTGCTACACACACACACACACACACACACACACACACACACACACACACACACACACACACACACACACACACACACACACACACACACACACACACACACACACACACACACACACACACACACACACACACACACACCGCTCGCTGGCGCAGTGGTAGCGTTCTCGCTTGCCATCTGGTAGACGGGAGTTCGCGCCTCGCTCAGGTTGCGAAAAGTTTCACTGACGAAGTGGGTGGTTACTGTCTCCCTTGAGCAAGGGGACGGGTGTGTGCATGTGTGAAGGTCATAGCCTTGCCCTTAGATCGGACTATATGAGCTCTCAGCTCCCTTCCGGGAGGGTAAAAGCTGACAATCACGACCATCAAGTGATCCTGACCGACCCGGTGAATTACACACACACACACACACACACACACACACACACACACACACAACAAGAATTATAGAATACTAGCATTAGTATGCTGTGCTGTCCGGGTAAAACCATATGATCAGACCCACCGGCCTTGCCAGCTACCTTGGATGGCCTGTGGGAGAAGACCCCCCAGGTCTCATTTTACCCACTGAACTTATGTTCCGTCATTATATTCCCCATTGATCTGCTCCTACCATGGACCTGTTTTTCCACTACATACCCACCCACCAACCTTGCTGACCCACCCCAGCCACCCTGCCCATCCCATCGATCATCCACATTTCCAACCCACTGTAGTTAATAGCGAAAAATGACTGAAGAAAACAATGCCAACATAACTGGCTACCATGTTTACTTCATTATTTTATACTTAGTTCTAATCTTTGCAATCAGGGGCGTCTCTTTAGCAGACATAATGTCTATCTACCTGTCTATAGCCAGATGCCTTAATCCCATAAGGGGTGGCGACAGACAAATCGCCTCCATGTCGAACTGCCTTCTGTAATTTCGCTGCCCTACCTCCAGCTAATACTCCCTCTCTCATATACCATTTCACTTCATCCCCGGTAATGTACACACATAAATTCGTCGTAAAAAGTTACACCTTTCTGGGCTACTAAGAGAGTTCTTTACACATCCCCTCCTCGACTTCCATAGAGGACAGACAAACATTTCATATTTATCTATCTATCTGTCTATCTATCTATCTATCTACCTATCTATCTATCTATCTAACTATCTATCTATCTATCTATCTATGTACTATATATATATAAGGATTGGATCCAAATCATTTAAAACTTCACCATCAATTTAGAAATCCACATTCCTAAAAATCTGGTCACTGATTATCTTCTACTGCAATGTCCTCCCCATGTAACTGTAACAATACAGTTCTGGTGAGGTAATTATTGCATTCCACTCGTGCGCAACAGCTGCATAACATGGAACAGGACAGGTGAGCAACTACAAAACCGCACTTTCCAGATGAACATGGTCTTGCTGGCACACATCCGCATTTGATTATTTTCAGTATGCCAATGGTAACAGGGGAGACGTCAGAAAACATTACTGGGAGAAGCCTCTTGTTTTCGTTACAAGTTCCTTCATACTGTAGCGGGTTAGCATCTGGTGGTTCGCTTGACAGTGCCGATTTTCGTATACCGTCCGATAATGTGCATGATACACGTGTTCTCTGAAAGGATCTGCAGGAAAACTAAGTGACTTCAACTTGGGGGAACATGTTTGCTTTGGATTCGCCATTTTACTCGACCAAAGATGGCACCGCACATCAGACAAAGTCCTTTCAGTCTTTGACCCATAATAGGCTGCTACACCTAGCATCCTAACTGACTTCCTACTCTGGAGTGCTTTCAGAGAGGTGATCTTGCCAGTTTCCTAAATGTATGAGGTAATGTCAAAGCCAGTAAGTGCATGCATACCTGGAAGGAAATCTGTGATGTTTTTATGTTTGTGGGCTATAGCTCTGATACAGACACGTCTACCGGCGAATAACCTCTCCTTATCTCACCACAACTAAGCTTCTGGTTGCCGTAAAAGTACATAAGAAGCAGCATTACATCTGTGTAATCACACAGTACACTAATGTTAAAAGTGTCATGTGTTACTAATGCTACTAATTGATTATCAAATCAGCCTCTGCATATTCACAGATCTTCCTTTGGGTTAGTTCTCTATCCTTGATAGAATGGGTACTGGATGCTCTGTGATGGAAACTAGCTCATTAGTGTTATGTCCTGCAGGTGCTCTAGCAGACAATGGCTAAGCAAACTGATGAGCTGGATCTTGCTGTACGTAGCATTCGGAAATACCTTTTGGGCACGAAGGCAAGTAGGTAAAGTCAGCTGATGCTTTCAACTGGCGTATGAACAGGCCACAAGAAACTCTGCATACTGTTCAGTGAGGAACTTGGCCCTCAGTTAGGTTCCAAGAGCTATCAGCAGAGTTGCTTCTCTGCTATTGATGACGCTGGTAATGATAGTCCCCCCAGGATAGCAGAGGTTGTTTTATAAAGTTTGGGTGGCAGTGCAGCAAGCACTTCGGGAAGCTATGGACTACGAATGCATTTTGCAATATCAACTAATAAACGAGTTTTATGAGTGTTTCTCTAGGGTGCTCTGTGTGTGCTCTCATTCTTTGTGCTCTTCATATCAACATCTTCATCAATAACAAGTTTGAAAAGATATGGGGCTTTGTTACTAAACACAAGAAGGCTTTAATACCCAAAACAACAAGAGCAAGTCTTCACCAGAGTTCTTCACTAATTTTTCAACCAGTACACGACGTGTGTGCTGATGACCTTCATGATATTGGGACACATTCATTTTCAACATAATTCCATAAGCGGTTTTTCTTCATGCCAGCTTCATTAATCAAGTTGTCAAACGCAAAACGCAGGTCGCTCCTTTCTTTTTGTTGGCTGCGGCTGCAACATTTCTGTGGTTCATGAAGTATTTGTAACAATCATAATGTACCATGTGCAGCATGCAGATCTAAGACTGTCCCTAGTACCCTCACTCTAACCTCATCAGCCAAGCGAATAATTGCGCAGGTCGCACCTACTCAGTATCCTTTGCCTGAAGTCATCAGCTGTTTGGCAATGAACCAATTTTTCTCCGCCCATCTGGATGACGAGAATCAACCGATAAGCATGGCTGTGCGCAGAACATGCAGTGTTCCTTGAATCTGAAATCGGGTGGAGCTGACCTTTTTTCTTTGTTGGAACTTCAGTATCTTATGATTATTTTTTCTATGATAAATAACGCTTGATGTGGTGCTCAGATGTGTGTATTGACACATACAGTACTGTAATTCATATGGCGTTGCATTGGCACACTCCTTCAAGTTTATAAAATATACCATCACCTTGTATTTCATTAAATTTTCCAGTCGGGAATCGAACTAGACACCTGGGACCCAGGGGTTCCATTGCAGGCTAGAGCTTTAAACTTTCCACTTATGTGCGCACGTGTAATGTTTGTTTCTTCAACATATAAGATGTTTGAACTGGCTAGGACAGATTAAAACTGTTACGATTGTGTCTCTTGCCGAATTGCTTGAATCTAAGCAAAAATCCAGATGCTGGAAATAAAGGTCATTACATGGATTCGGACTGAAATATATCCGCTCATTATGGATTTACCTTGTTTCTTCACTGGATTTGAGTGTCCTAGCTTTTGTCACGCTGTGCCATGGAAAAGTGATACCAGTGCCTGGCTCCTATCTTAGTGACCCGGTTCGATTATCGACTAGAACGTTAAAACATTCCATATATATATATATATATATATATATATATATATATATATATATATATATAAAGTCCATTTGAATCCTCACTGTACATACAGGCTTAAACACAGGTTAAACACATTACATTCCTATGTTCACCAGTACCTCCACGCAGAACATAGGCATACAAACATTCACTTCTGTACATACAAAAACAAACCACACTTATGCATGTATATTCACGTGCACACACATTACTGCACACCTACATATACTTGCACACACAAATGGATGCATTCACGTACACTTGCAGTTCATAAACATATAAAAATGTACATTTGCAATGAATGATCCGTCAATAGGATATGGATGAGAGAGAGAGAGAGAGAGAGAGAGAGAGAGAGAGAGAGAGAGAGAGAGAGAGAGAGGGAGGGATGAAGAGAGTGGAAGAGAGCGGTAGACAAGGGAAGGGAAGAGATGAGAAGACGAGAGGAGAGGAGAGGAGAGGAGAAAAGAAGGGAAAAGAGGAGTAGAGAGGGAACGAGGAGGGAAGTGAAGAGAGGAGAGGAGAGGAGAGGAGAGGAGAGGGGAAGAGAAGGGAAAAGATGAGGAGAAATTATCAACTGTTTAGGAAGGTACCGCTCCATGGGATGAAGAGGTTAAAAGGCAGTGGATGAAAAAATAATGAAAAGGCTTTGAGTGGATGAAAGAAAGGGGCTAAAATGAAACAAAAAGGAAATTTACTGAGGATAAGAGACAAAAGAAGAAAGTAGTGAAGGGGAAAAAGAAATAGGTAAATGATGCTCTTAGAGGAATCATAAATGGAAACTTCTGAACACAGAAAACTATTTTGAACACAGATGTGAAAATGTTGAAATGAGGACGGAGAAGTAAGAGGAACTAGAACGGTGCTCAGTGTATTTGCCGGACCCTCCAAAAGGAACGACTAAACTATAAAGAAATGTTTATTGGCCAGCTCATGCTACCTTTATTGTTAATCGCGTTTTCTTGTTTGATTTCCTTCTTTTGATCTTTCCTGTTTAATTGTGGCAGACACTTCTACCCTTCAGACCCAACCGATTCCGACAAAAGTTGGATACAATGACCAGCCTATGATCTACAGTAGTTGTGTCCGCAAGGTTTTGGTTGCTTGGCAAGTACTCGTTGCTTAGCAGGGGCCGAAATACCGCTTTTTTCGTACTTTTCACGTTTTGGGCTGTAGAAGCTTTACTAATGGGAGTGGAAAGCTATGATTTCTTTAGGCGTATTCTTGAGGTCATTCTGTATCTGAAGTGTGCCATCCATTTTCATTTCTCTCCTCTAGTTTTCGAATGGTAACCCTGAGAAGATAGGCTTCAGCATAACTAGCAACCAGTCCCGGTTTTCAAAAATGCCCCCCCTCCTAGTTCCCTAGCGGCACAATAGAATTGAATGAAACGTTGCACACTTATAGACATTGACTAGTACTACAATTTTCTATAGTACACCTATGTGCTACATTGGCCAGGTCAGGGGTCAAAGGTCATCAAATGTGACAACGGCGAAAATAGCTAAAATCACGACTATGCTCGCATGAAATGCTAAGGCTCCGAATATTATTAAGCCAGGGCCATGATTCTCAGAAGGAATGTTGCATTGGAGTGCCTCCATACAAAAATGACATTTAGTGTCAAATCTCATTTCCAATCACCGGCAGCGCCACCTAGAAGTTGTACCTCTGGTGGGCCAATCCGCGAATTTCAAGTTCCCTAGCTCCACAATAGGTGCATGCGTATAGACGTTAATGAGTACTACAAGTGTGCTTGTACATGCAAGACCTATACCCTCCAGGTCAGGGGTCAAAGGTCATGCAGTGCAGAAAATATGAAAAACACTATCTAGATAGATAGACTATAATTATGACCTTGCTCGTGCAAAATGCTAAGGATCCGAAGGTTATTGACCCAGAACCATGATTTTCTGGGTGGGATGTTGTCCTTCGATACCGCCATACAGGAGTGATTTTTCATACCGAAACTTCCGGTCGCAGACAAAGCTTGGTCCACTTAGAGCTGGCCATCATTGCCTACCGGCTTGTTTCATGTAGTTTTATTTCATTAATCAGGAAGGACTAGGGGAAGGAGAGAGGCAGGGCAAAGAACAGTTAATATCCCAGTATTCAGTTCTAAAGCCACAGAGAGAGAGAGAGAGAGAGAGAGAGAGAGAGAGAGAGATGGTTGTTGTTTGATGCCAGAGCTCTACAAGCTGAAAATTACTCTTATTTGTTTGTATTCATTTACTTATCATTTAACCAAACATTTTTGACTTGTATGCAATATACATTTTATGTATTCTGCATATCTGAAGGCTCAAAACACGAAGTTCACATGAGATATTTGATTTTACTCTACAACAGTGTGGACTGATTGGTGGTATGATATGGGACTGGAGGACACAGGTGGAAACGAGTGACATTCTTCTGGTTAATATTTGTGACTTAGAGATAAAGCCGTTTATAGGTCTTCCCATGGGAGTGTCCGGCAGTTAAAGTGCAAGAATAGAAACAAATGAAAATGAAGTAAGAATCCAACTGGAAAGCACATTTTGAAAGGCTAATGAATGGGAATGATGACTCTAGAGACCTAGTAAACATGATTGGGTTGGCTGGTGTGCAGAAAATGAATGTAGTTCTAGGAATTTTAACACTGGCAGAAATGAGGAATGTAATGATGCAGTTGAAGAGTGGGAAGGCAGCAAGTGTTGACGAGGTGTTTGCAGAAAGGATTAAGTACGATAGAGGCAGTGGAATGAATATCATGATGGATACATGTAAGACAGCATGTAATAGTGGACCTGTACCACCAGAGTGGAAGAAGAATGTGACTGTGCCCCTTACAAGGATAAAAGTGATCGAGGTGAGGCCCAAATTTATCGTAGTATAAGACTGTTGAATGGCTGTGGGAAAGGTGTATGGAAGAATTATCATGGACAAAATAAGGAAAATATTACAAGAACTGGTAAGTGATGAACAGGATGGCTTTGGGAATGAGAGGGAACTAGAAGGGGTACCCGGCGTTGCCTGAGTAAAACCTGGGACCCTGGATGGCCACTTTTTGTGTGAGAAGACCCTCGGACTGCCATTTTATCCTTGGTCCCATTTCTCCAGGGCTATATTCTCGATGGACCTATTCCTACCATGGACTTATTTTCCCACTACCCACCCACTCACCAACCCTGTCCACCCATCCCGCCAATCCGACCCACTGTAGCTAACAGTATGGTTACAGAATTAAAAAATTCAACGGTAATTTGCTACCATCTTTCCACCCCATTGACTTGAGTATTTCTGATTAATTATAATCTTGGACATCAGAGGAGCCACTTTAGCTTATGTAATGTACACGTTTAACATGATTAAATTCGTCGTAAGAAGTTACACATGTCATAACTGTTAAAAGAGTTCTTTCTGCATCCCCCATGGTTTCCATACAGGACAGACAGACAGGGAGACAACCCCTCCCCTCTCTCTCTCTCTCTCTCTCTCTCTCTCCCCCCATGCTCTGTCGCATTTACCGCGTCATATAAGATATGAACGTTTGTTTAACAACATTTTTGGTAACCGGAGGCCGATTGTACTCTGTTTTTTTAACGCGTTCTTTAAGTTAGCACATTTTTGGATCGTTGATTCAAAAACTGGTGCAATGTATTGCACTATTTTGGTTAATTAGATGGTACAAACAGACAAGGAAAAAACAGAACGGGGTTTTAGTAGTATATAGATGTGGGGCTAAATATTTGCAATGAGACAGGTAGTGAAGAAACTGTGCAAAGAACTGTAAAGTATTTATACCATTTATGGATTTACAGATTCATGCCTACGGTAAGAGAGGAGAATTTTGTAAAGTTTTGCATATGTGTTGAGTGAATGCAAACCTGTTGAATGGTGTTAAGATTTTCAAATTCTATTGATGATAGTGAAGCCCATGTAAGGGTAGGTATACATCTAAGTGAGTGGTTTAAGATCAGTGTTCGAGTGAGACAAGATTGTTTGATATCCCCTTGGTTGTTCAGCATGTATATGGATGGTGTTATGAAAGTGGTCGAGGCTCGAATTATGGGGAGAAGGATGAGGACTGTAAATCTGATGTAAGTAGGCGATGCTGTATTTCTTGCTGCGAGTGAACAAGAGCTTTGCATTATAGTTCGGCTTTTTGCGGATGTCTGTGGGTATTTTTATTTGAAAGTAAATGCCGATAAAAACAAAGTTCTAGTTGCTGGAAAAGAAAATGGCTCCAGATGGAAATGGATAGTGAATAATGAGCGTCTTTTATTGGTAAGGGAGTTGAGTACCTGAGTGTATTGACAGAAAAGAAAGATGAATGTGCAAAAGAGCTGCAAGTAGAGTTGCACAAGTAAGGAAAGTAGATGGTGCTATGAAGTCATTTTTATGCAACAGATGTCTGAATGTGGTGGCTGTGAGGTGATTGCATGATGGAGTTTAACTGCCGACATTAATATATGGGTGCGAGATTTTAGTTAGGCTTGAAAATGAAAAGTCAATGGAAAAAAAGGTTATTGAGGAATGTGTATGGTGCAGAAAGCGGCTCTGATAAGGAATAATGTGATTCGTGAAAGATGCGAAATAAGAAAGTATGTGGACATTAGAGCTCAAGAACGTGCTTAGACATTATGGTTAAATGGAGAGGATGTATATGGGGAGGTGAACAGCGTAAGCTTGAAGGTGGGAGGAGGCGTGGCTGGTCAAGAAGAGGGTGGATATATATGGCATATGAGTGTGAGGAATCGAGGTATGGAGGTTGATGAGGTCCGAAAACTGACGAGGGATCAAGCTTGCTGGAAGAATTTTATGCAGAGGGGGATGGGCGGTGGCTCAGTCGGTAGAGAGGTGGCCTGCAGTCCTAACGGACCCAGGTTCAAATCCCGGCTGGGCAGGGAACAGTTTAAGGATTTGAATTTCATTAAATCAGTCTTTACTGATCTACCAGAAGACCCGCCGACATGTCTTAAAAATACCCCCGCTAATACCAAAACACCAGTCCTGTATGAGACAGCCCTAGCATGTGTTCAATATGGACGGTGGGTGTTAGCGCCGAAGTGGTGACATGTAGAGGTGTGTGGTATGTGGGAGGACTGCTGGGCCTTGATAGCAGGCTGTGAAGCCTATGCCCAGAGTCGGACACCTAAAAAATATATATATATACAGTATATGGCAAGAGGTTTTCAATCCTATTTTTACTCGGTGGCGTGACAGGTCTCAGACTGAGTCTAAATGATAGGTACTTTAATAACTGTAGCATCAGGTTCATCACAAATAAAATCGGTGAATTACAGGCTGAAGTTGCTCTTTATAGAAAGTTCATCATCTCCCTTACGGGGAAGAGGGAGGGAATTGAAGGACGTTCGTACAGTATAACAGGGTAGCAGAGCTCCTCGGTTATATTGGCACCAGTGGATGAAGGCATACCTCTCCAGCAGTGATAGGTAAAGTTTTTGTTGATCAAACATGATCTGTCAAGTAGAGCTGGCCCATCAACAGCAGGTTAGCTACCACCCTTGCAGGGCCGACCCATGGAGTGAACCGATGTTTCCTTGCGGTCAACAGCGCCTCACAGTACCAGGTGAGGGGAAAAATGTGGAGGTTTGGTTCCTGGATGGATGCCGCATTTGCGTTTCTCCACCCAGTGAACAATGACACCATAGCTGACTTCACTCCACTCCGTTGTTAGTTACATATATCCAGAACTGTAAACAGTTTCGACAGTTACAGGAAACCATTAGGCTTGTTGCTCAGTGTAGAGTCACCTGAAGTGGAAAGAACAGCAATAAAAGGCGACAGGATGGAAAAAGAGACGTAGGAAGAGAGGAGGGCAGACAAAGCTATAGAATGACAGAGGTGAAGAAGTAGGCAGTACTAACAACACACATCAAGTGAGTAGGTTAAGGGCACCTCCGCCTACCACCTAATTATGGAGACATATACTTTTGAGGTGGGGTAGGGGTTCTGAGGACTTGAATGGTGAGTGAATGAGATTGTGGCCCAATTACTTCGGCATGCTGTTGATTAGTTGTCTTGCTATCATTTATTTTTTTGGCCTCGGACACTACCGCACTCAATCCTTTTGGAGGAAAAATAAGAGGTTGGGCTGCTGCTGCTGCTGATGATAGTGAAGATCATATGACGACGACGATAAAGATACTGAGATGACGATGATGATGACTTAAATGTAACTCTCCCGTGCTTTTCCTGATAGCAGGCATTATCACATGGGCTTTGATCTCTTATATTAGCCAAATATTTGGTATATGATAAATATTAACTTCTAGTGTTTCGTTCTTTTCTGTGATATGTGAACAGTGTAGGATTATGAAGTTCTTTTTCCATAACATATAGCTCAATATCTTTTGTGTGTGCTTCATACTATTCTCATTTCTCCATCGCCATTTTATAGCAAAAGATTAATGGAAATACTTATTGCTTATGTTTTGTAACACGGTTCACTGCTGCTGTCCTGCTTATATACTGCTGTTGATGATATGCATAGTTTCCTTCTTTCCATTCTTTGGCCAACCTGGAGTAAGCTTACACATCTTGACAGTCCTTTATGACGTAAAGCAGATTGCACTGCAGATTGCACCTGTATCACTGACCGTACTTAAAAAAGGTTCCAGCATATCTGATCTTTTTTCTCACAATTTCCTCTTCTTATGATTTGTTAAATGTTCATCGCCATTGGGCTCCGTGTATCAAAATCGAATTCCAGTAACTTGTCCCATCATTCCAGCAGCGCCAATATATCCCTAAATACTTATTATAAGCATAATGTTTCTGTCCGGCATTGTGCTTTTTTTTTTCTTTTTTCAGCAAAACTATAGTCATTTTAAGTGCAATTAATTTTCCCACACAGACTCTTCCCACTCCTTCTGCCAGCTTGTCAGACCATTTTTAAAGATTTTAGTTCTTCTTTTGCTTCTCTTCTCTACCCACATGGCTCTGTTGTCTCCCACTGAAAAATCAATAAACTTTCTGCACAGACCTTTGCTTTCAACTACGCTCCGGACGATTCTGGTGCTTTGGTGTTCCTCCAGTTTCCACAGTTCTATTATTATTTATAGGTGCATTTTCCTGCACTATCCTCTCAGTAATGATCTGATGTATAGTCCCGATGGTGTACTTTCTGTTGTTATGGAGAAAAGTCTTTCGTGCTGAAACTCTACCCAGACAAATACTTCGCCTGTCGGAACCTATCATGGAAAGATCACATTATCTTCATTGTAAAATCCATTTCCAAAAGACTGTAGTCTTGAAACTGAGGGCAGAGGTTACCCTTCCCACATCCCTCTCGAAGTGGAAGCTCACTCCTTCACCGTAAGCGGTAACCTTGAAAGCGTGAGAGCGCACCCCTTCATGTGGGTAGGCGCGGCAGACAGTTCGTAACACTGATTAATTTTAAATTTTAAAATCTTAAACTAAAAAGAAAAGTATATGACAGTTTCTAAGATTCACGTACAATATAATCTCTTAATGTTAGCAATTCTTACTTCTTTTATTATTAAAGACTGGCACTTGTTCTTGAATACTCTGTATAAAGAATATGCATACAGGCTTTGGAGGACCTGTACCGTAGGAAAAATTCGGTGTCAGGCATAGCTTCAAATGTGTTCATGCGGCCAGTAATAACCCTACGAATACGCCTCGGCTGGTAATACCGATTTGGATTATATTTCAGTCCCTAATGCTTCTTTTTGCCATTTTGTCCACCCAGCACCCCGAAATCCCACCAGTCCCCTCATGACACGGAGGGGGAATTAATCTGAATACCAGTCACGAGCATTGAAAATAAAGCTCAAATTCGTTCAAATCACACCAAATACACAGGAAAAATATATTGCCAAGCAAAAAAAAAAAAAAAAAATGGAAGTGGATACAGTATCTCACCTTTTTTTTCGTCTCGTAAATTAACCATCTCAGGAGAAGCGGTGAAGTATTTTAAAAGGATTAAAAATATTAAACGTTTATTTCTTTCTGGACACAATGCATTTATCATTAAATTTAACTTCTCATCATACATACCAAAGGGTCCTTCAAATTCTACATACAGTAGTTTTCTTTGTGCAAGGCTGCTATAATATGACGGAGGGGCATGCGAAGGGATGCTTTGAGACTCCTTGAGGATTCCAGTACTACGCTGCGGTAATACTCTTCCGTTCGTCGGGGAACGCCGTCCCTTTCGAGCGCTAAGATTACCAAAAGATACGGATGATGCAAGGTGAAAGCCTTCCCACAGTTTAAGACCACGGCCCTTAAATGCTGCCACAGCCACCACCATTCCTAATAACAAGAACCGCCGTTAAAGTATACCAAGATCCTGCTTCTGTGAGGACAAGTGAGGATGCACAATAGCAGGACCAACACTGCACGCAGGCCCTACTAGCGACATCACACTGACCGAAATAGGAATCTCCTGCGGGCAGTAACTCATCACACTCAAGAGACCAAGCGAAAAATCCTTGACGAAACAGACTGTTACACGTCTCCCATCAAGCTTATCTGTTACAAATTTTACTAAACTTTTGGCCATGTGGTGGGATGTGTATGCCGGGAGTGTCCCCTGCCCTGCTTTCCAAAAACTCCACTCACTGTGACTTGATGAAACCACGATCATCAGTCATTACACCATTACTCGCATGCCATCCAAAGACGAGGGTTTGCTCTAACAATGAACCATTGGTGGATAATTGGTAAATCTTAAAACAAAAGTCATTAAAAATCCTGGTCTTCCTCCTTATAGGATTTTGGTGAAACCTTTGCTGTTGGCCTAGATATCTTGAAGGAAGAGAGGCAAATCTGACAGAGTTTTGATTACCACACAGTCTTTCAGTGGATTGTATTCGTCCATATGTATCATCTTAAGTTCCATTTTTGGTAGCTCTGCAACTGCTATTGTTGCAAGTGCACTTCTAAAGGATCTGTCTTAACCAACTCTCTTCTGCTTAATCATTAGTGATCTGAGCTATACATCAAACCTTATCCAATAGCTAATGGGCTGATGATGACATCATGTACTTTTCGCCCCCTTCTCACGGTGTCCATCACAGCAGTCACTACATCATTCGAACATTCGAGCAGTGACACTCGTTAACTCTTACTTAACCATGACTTCTAAAAGGGTTCTAGGTATGAAATACTTCAATACCTCAAAAATCCTTTCTTTGAACACACCATGTATTTCCACATGACTGTCTCATTACCTCAGACAATACACAACTGAGTCCATTATTTCTTAACGTCTCCAGTGTTCCGTCTTCTCATGATCTGTTTTTAGAAAACCTGAATAATTTTCTTTGCTAAATAAGTTTCTCAGAGCTTAAGTGCGTTGATCTTTTTGTTTTCTTTAAAATTACTCATTTACTGACTTTAGTCGGATTTGTCACTCATCCCTGTTTGAGGCACAGTCCTTCATGTACTCAAGTAGTCAAATGCGGAACTGTCTTCCTTTGTTTGTCGCTCTCCTTTTCAGCCAATTGCTTCCAGTCTTTTAGATGCATTGCATCCAGGCGCCCCGAAATGCGGGGTTCTTGATTTTGGCTTTGTTCTGTGTAATGTTTCTTGGAATGAGCGATTTACAGGTCTGTAGCCTTAATATGGTCCATGCTGATATCTATATATTTTTTCCTTCCTTTCAGGTGAGGTTGTGTCCTTTTCGAGAGGGTGTCAGGACAGTTGCCCTGATGACGGTTTCAGCAAAGTGACAGACGCCAGCTTCAATACGTACCAGACCTACTGCAGCACCCCCAGGTGTAACACCGGCCCGGGCGACGAGGAACTCTCAAGTGAGTGCAAAGGGGGAGGGTTGGGGGAAGGGGAGGGAGATATGTTTGTCTGGAATAGCAAGGGTGTTGGAGGCCAAACGGGCACCAGAGAGATGATAAGGGTGCTAGTTAAAGAGAAGGGGAAAGCAGTGACGACGAGAGCTATAGGGAATATTGATGACAGAAGATACATTTGCCAGATTATTTCTGCATGCAAATATAAGAAGGATCCCAAGACTGAGAGCTTGTTAACTTGTCCGTTATAAAGAAAGTTGAATAAAAAAGGTAGCCAAAATCAAGATTCATTCGAGATGCCTGGACGCACAACATTTCACAACAATGAAAGTCATAGCCAGTGGGAAAAAACAAATTGAGGAAGACACTTTCAGAATTAACCAGTTTCATCCATAAAAGATAGAGTACCGGTTAATTCCAACATTACAAAGATTAAAAAAATAGTTAGGCTGTGTAGTAAGACAGGTCCGGCGTGCCCACTGTATTGGAGAGGAATGCAGTCAGACAGTTTGGTGGAATAGTAACAAGAGCAGTAACGATAAAAGAGATATATAAAACTGCGTTGAAGAGAGAGGTTGAAATGAGTTTATGAGATAAAAAGCCTTTAACTCCACCCCTTTTGAGAGGTTCGAATTTATCACATCATTGTTTCCAGTGGCTCAGATTACCACATTGTCAAGAAAGCACTATGCACTAGCGTAATAGAAATCTGATACTGGCTTCCGCATTAATTTCTGCATTGGCTTGACAAGTTTAACACAAATACAGATGGAATGTTTTGTCATGCACACTCTATATCCTATATCAGTTTCAGTTAAGAAAGAAAGAAAGAGCACAGATTATAGAGGGCACTAACTGGCTGACAAGGATGCCAACATCATTTCTGGGCAGCCTGATGCAGATCTGTATTATCCTCGGTCTACACACAGACCATCAAATCTAACAACAAGTCCACGGAGGAAATGGGACTTGCCTCAGATTGAGGAAGGCACTTCATAACTGAGGCTGAGAACATCACCGAGAAAATTATCAGCTGTCACTATGTGCCTTTAGGTAAAGAAGGTCAGTGCACTCTTCGTCACACCACAGTAGGAAAGGCATGGGAACTATTCGCCTTGGGTGCTTTGGAACTACTGCTTGAATTCTGAATATTCAAATATCATCTTCGTCAAAACATTCAGCCATTATGTTGTTACAGGCCCACCAAGAATCATACGGCAGAAGCCTCACGTCCATCGAAATCAGAAGTCACTCTGAGGCCCTGGTGACTGGACTACCGGACAATGTGACAGAATTTTATTGCAGAAGATATCTAACGATGCCTGAAAATGGTATATGGGTGTTTCATTTCAAATTTATTCCGGTGCTAGTTCCGATTGTAAGGAAATATAGATTGAGCACAATCACCAGTCACTTGAAAACAACAAAAGGGCACACTTTGTACAAACAAAGGTCACGAGTAGGCAGCAGAATGTGTACTTTCTGCAGTGGGACCCCAACACTTCAGTTAACTGAAGTACAGTTATGCCTCCAGTTCGTAGTAAAGAACGCATAATTTTTCCACATCGAAGATTAAGAGTAAACACATGTAAAAAGCGGGAATTAGCACAGCTTCATCAGCAGCGTTGGATTCTGAAGAAAACACTCGGCTTAGAAAATGAAGACTGAGACAAGAGAGAAGGCACACTCATGATTTTCCACTCATTCGCAATCCATCCAACAGAGAACATAAACCCTTAACCACAACAACTAGCACACATCCTATCCCCATAAGCAGCGTCGTTACAGCCTAAAGGGACAGCAACTGATATAGCACCTGATCCTCCTTCCCTCAGTTCATACCCACATTCTCTCCCCATATATTATACGTCATACCACCTCATACACCTGTACTTTCACTCATTAATATAAAGATAACGTGACATCGTGACGTTTAATCAGATTTCGGCAGTCTGCGATTGCTTAACAGATCATTTTTTATCTGCCGCCTATAGAAGGCGGAGCAATAATGTATTTACCTGCCTGTGTGTGTGTGTGTGTGTGTGTGTGTGTGTGTGTGTGTTCCCATTATATCTCATGAACAGCTTGAGTTATCAACATGAAACCTTTGTCAGGACTCTGAAATATCATAATACAATATATATGTAAGCTACTATACTCGGTTTCACGGAGTCTGACGCACTGATTTTGCCAGCCGAGGACAGGTGGATTTGGTAATACTGTGCGATGAACTCGGGCGGTGATTGGTCGATTTCCGTTGTGTTTGAACATGCACCAAGTTGACTTTGTATTCCAACTAAGGCCCTCATTGATTTGTAAAAGACCGGAATATACAGGTACAAATTAAAGCAATGATATCTTTAATGAAAAATATGTGCCTTTTGAATGATTAGAGATAAACCTGAACGACAATGATAACAAAACTAAGTAAAGTCGCGACTGGATGCATACGGACAACAGTCAGCGACTGTGGCGGGAATTCAGACGTTCATAGCGAGGTGGTTTCGAGGTCCTATGAAGGCTCGAATGTTTTTCCAAGTCTACACCATGCCCTTCATTACCTTATCGACTAATATACAACCTTACCCTAGATGTGCATAGCTTATCTTCTAATGATTATGATTTGTGTGAGAGAGAGCGCACACACACACACACACACACACACACACACACACACACACACACACACCTCACTGGGGTCAATACATGCTATTCTCAATATATATAGTGTATATACACATTTTCATTACTTTCATAGGTAAGAGTTGCTTTAAAAATCTGCATTTGTTTGTAGGCTATTCCCAGTCAGATTCAGTAAGATTATTTCTTACATGAATAAGTTTGGTGTTTGATTTTCCCTAACATTTTCGTATCATAAGAGACAGACAGACATACATACAGACAGACGGACACCCTATCCCTGGTCACCACGCACCCTCTCCTCAATCATGTATCTCTGTCCCCTCGACAGAGAGCCGGGAAAGTAATGGATTACATCATTATAGAATGAACCGAATTTTTGTTAACCCGTCACGTCCCGACCACTTTCGCACCTATGACATCCCCCTGTCCCGACCACTTTTGGAAAAATTTTTTTTTGGCTAAAACTTCCGCTTATGTTGAGAAACAAAGGAAAATCACACAGAAAGTGCTTACCGTGGTCCGCAACCGGTCAGAACAGGTGAGGTCCCCCTCGCCAGATATCGTATTCTATCATAGAGGTGTGAGGCGCTCACGTTTTCTATGGTAGGTAATTTTGGAAGAAACAACAAATATCACCTCTACATTTATTGAATTTGAACTATAAACAATAAGAATAACAATATAATGAATTTCAATGACATATATATGAAAAATAAGCATTGTACCTTCACGCAAGCATAGCGAGTTTGGTCCAACTGGTAAAACGCTATGTGCTAAGTTTCTTGTTTCAGTCAACATATCTTTTTTTCTACTTGTATACTACTGTTTCAATGCCATTTTACCATTTTGTACTGTATGTAAATGTTTTCAGCTGTTTTCATTCATTACGATGACATGTAGCATAAGTATACAGTAGTGCACATATGCTTACTCAGCGCACTAGCTACGACTCATATTTCAACATACAACATTGTTTTATCACTTTCATAATATTTTTTTTCTTTACATTAAACCTTTCCTCCACCACTATAAACGTTTTCAATTATTTATATTCATTACAAGGGCATTTAGCGAAATGCTAGCGCATAATCTCGTAGCAACCACACTCTCTTACACTCGTTTTCTTCAGTCACAATATACTTTACCACTTACATTACACACATTTACACCCTATTCTGCACTATACATATTTACTGACATTGTTTATTTAAGTGAGGGTCAGAATATCGCATGAAAATACCCTCGCAATGAATGTTTCGACCAACATAATACTCATACACTTACATAATAGTATTCCACTTATATTACACCCGTGTTCACTTGTAGACTCCTATTTACATATTTACGGGCCTTATTTATTCCACTGAGCGTCTGAATATCGCATCAAAATACCCTCGCAAGGTATGTTTCCACTTAGAAATTACTCATACACTTACATACTAATATTCCACTTATATTACACCCCTGTTCACTTGTAGACTCCTATTTACATATTTACGGGCCTTATTTATTCCACTGAGCGTCTAAATATCGCATCAAAATACCCTCGGAAGGTATGTTTCCACTTAGATAATATTCGTACACTTACATAATAATTTTCCACTTATATTACACCCGTATTCACTTCCATACTACTATTTACAGATCTACGGGCCTTATTATTACACTGAGCGTCTGTTTGTCGCATTTATTTCAGAGTATCAGCGTCCTATCGCATTCACACCTTATCAGAAGTGCAGGAGCATGTGAAACTCACTGAAACATGGATGAAAACACAGACCCACGTCACACTGAACGCGCTCATAGCGGGTGTCCTTTCTCTGAGTGGTGGGTCTCACGCGGGAATTGTTACACACGTGACACCTGCGCTGGGGCCTAGGTCTATTTGCTTGGGGAGGTATGGGAGTGGGGAAATGGCAGGCGGATAATCTCAGGGGAGAGTGGGCACCTGGAGCTGTGCGGGTGCGGTGTTGGCGCCTTTCACCCGCATATCTTGCAACAATCTCTCGTGTCAGCTCCCTCACAAACCCTTCAAAGGTTTCCTGAACTCCTGTTGTCATGGCGTGAAGGTGGTGGCAATTCAGGGCAGTAATGTCAAGCAGGTGAAAAAATAGTTTTTTGTACCACTTCATCGTGGTCCTGGCACACTCGACAGTGGATATCATGGAGTCTGACTGGTCCATCAGGCACATGTTGATATTATAATCAAGCACACACTCATGTTTCCATACATGGTGCCTGTCCTCGCTCCGATAATCTACCGACTCTGTACGGTGCATCAAGGGGCGGTGAACCGTGGACAAGAGGCGGACTTCTCTATTGTGGTTCCACACTGTTGCAAGGATATTGTTTGCCTGGAAGAAGACAACCTCATTCCTGTCAAGTTTCCGCCCCACCTTGACCATGTGACGCCGGTTCACCTTAACGGTCCCACATATCCCCGTGTCATGCCTGTGTAGATATCGAGTGAGAAGAGGGCTAGTGTACCAATTGTCAAGGTAAAGGACGTGACCACGATGAAGATAGTCTTCTATCATTGTCTTTACCACTGCTCCCGACAGACCAATACTCCGATCTTCTATTACGAGTATGTCTGTCTGTCACGGGTGTACAAGACTATGTCTCGCACATACCCAGTCCTGCAGTCACACATAACAAAGATCTTGAACCCAAAACGGTGCCTTTTGCTGGGTATGTACTGCCGAAATGAAATATTGCCTCTCCACAACACGAGACTCTCGTCTATGACGAGGTCTCTATAGGGATAAAATGAGGAACGGAATGTCTGCCTTAGGTGATCAAAAACCAATCTAATTCACCTCATCTTATCTGTGTCATTAGCATTTGCAGGATCAGCTGCATCATAGAAATGGAGGCGGCTTAGAATTTGCTGAAACCGATTACGGCTCATTACTTGGCCAAATATTGGTGTAAGCATAATAGGGTCCCTTGTCCAGTTTGCAGGAATTCGGTTCTTTCGTACAATACCCATCAAAAGTACCAAGGCCAAAAACAAAAACATTTCTGCAAGGGAGACTAGGTAATCATAGAGGATTGAATGCCTGCCCCTTGTGCCCTGTCTTTCACTCTCACGCCGCTGGCTGTTAGCGAACCGGTTTGTTTGATCCACTATTTCCTCCACAAAAGCCCCACTGAAGAAAAGGTGGAAAAAATCCAGCCTGGTTGAATTTGGGTGAATACCGGGAGCAATGCATCCAGCACACCCCTGCTCAGTGAATGGGTGAATGAGGGGAGTAAAATCACTCTCATCATCCCAATTCCAAGACACAAATTCCTCATCCCGATCGTGCCCATCCTCGCCTACATCAGGGTGGGGAGATGATGATGGTGGGGTAGGTTGGGGAGGAGGAGTGCATAGGGCTTCCCGACTCGCACTCCTCTTCCCTCTGCCTTTACCCTTCCCCTTTCCCTTACCCTTACGGCCTTGGGGAACATCAGGGGGCTGTGGGGAGGAAGCCTGGGAATATTGGGGAGCATAAGACGTGCTGGGGAGTGGCTCCTCCTCACCTCCCTGCTCCATCACCACACCACGTGACTCACCACCCACCCTCACTGCCCCAAGTGATAAGCCCCGCCGCCTCACACCACCATGTGACTCGCTCCCGCCACTCTTACTTTACACACTCCTCCCAACACTTTCCCTTTCACTCCCCACTCCCTCAACGCCACTTCCGCCATCCCCAAACAAAACACTAGGCCCATACCTGTTAGAACGATGTGGTGTGCGCTCTGGGCCGTGATGGGTAATAACCTCATAGCCATACCATGTGGCAGCATGTCCCACAGCTATGTCCTCGTCCTCGTCGTCATTGTCATCCTCGTCCTCATCCTCGAAATCGGGCTCCACGCCTGAACCTCTCCTGCAGCACGATAAGTCACGTAGCGCCGCTCCCTGGGGGACGGGACTTCCTCATCACTGGTGCTGCTTTCCACATCCTCTGGTTGGACATAATCTTTGTCCATCTCCTCGTCATCGAGTGGTGAATCACTATCGCCAGTAAAGGCATCCAGGGCGGCTTGAATTTCCTCCTCCGAGGGACCTCTATGCGCCATGTCTGAGCGGGACCGTTGCTAACAGGTGAGTGACCGAGCCGCAGGTGAGTGCGGGTCGCACGGGGTCGCCGAGTGTCCCCGCCTGGTGGCAGGTAGGGGAAGACCGTGCAACGCTACGTACGAAAAATCAAGTGCAAATTTTGAAAATTGTGGAAATTATGCAACTTGCAATTGCAAAACGTACCGGTACGTCGACGGGACTGGCAAATGCAAAATGTTGCAATGTATCCATACGTTGACGGGACGTCTCGGGTTAATGGTGAAAGAAAGGACAGTAAGATAAAAGCAAACCTCATGAGAAAATAATAGTTGAACTATACTGGTATAATATAACCGCGTGCATTGTGAACGAAATCAAACAAAATGAAATGAATTCAAATAAATCTCTCTGACTGTTGTCCGTATGCATCCAGTCACGACTTTACTTAGTTTTGTTATCATTGTCGTTCAGGTTTATCTCTAATCATTCAAAAGGCACATATTTATCATTAAAGATATCATTGCTTTAATTTGTACCTGTATATTCCGGTCTTTTACAAATCAATGAGGGCCTTAGTTGGAATACAAAGTCAATTTGGTGCATGTTCAAACACAACGGAAATCGACCAATCACCGCCCGAGTTCATCACACAGTATTACCAAATCTACCAATCCTCGGCTGGCAAAATCAGTGCGTCAGACTCCGTGAAACCGAGTATGGTTATTATATAGCGTATTATGATATTTTAGAGTCCTTACCCTACAATATCATAATACAACATATAATAGCTAGTAGCGTATATATGTATTGTATTATGATATTTTAGAGTCCTGACACCTTCAGGGTAACAATATATAGCCAAAACTTTGGCCGAGTTCGAAAATGGGCACTCAGGGTCAAGGTCCATGTTACCAAAATGACTGCCAAAGGTCAGCTAGTATTTATTGCCTGCCTTTAGCACCATTATATCTCATGAACGGCTTGAGCTATCAACATGAAACCTTCAGGGTATCAAGATACAGCCAAAATCTTGGACTAGTTCGAAAATGGGCACTCGCGGTCAAGGCCAAGGTCACCAAAATGGCTGCCAAAGGTGAACTAGGTTTTATCGCCTCCCTTCAGCACCATTATATCTCATGAACGGCTTGAGCTATCAACATGAAACCTTCAGGATATCAAGATATGACCTAAATCTTGGACTTGGCCGCAGCATATTCTGGCGGGCGATTAGCATTCGGCTCCGGAGTGCTTTTCTTTCAATTTTTTATTTGTCTGATTTTGGGCATAGGCTTCACAGCCTGTTATCAAGGCTTAGTAGTCGTCCTACTTCCACACACCTCCACATGTTACCATTTCGGCGCTAACACCCACCGTCCATATTGCTTACATGCTAGGGCTATCTCATACAGGACTGGTGTATTGGTATTAGCGGGGGTACTTTTACATGTCGGCGGGTCGTCTGTTAGATCAGTAAGGTCTGCTTCAATGAAATTCAAGTCCTTAAACTGTTCCCTGCCCCAGCAAGGATTCGACCTGGGTCAGTTAGGACTGCATGCCATCTCTCTACTGATCTGGACACCGCATTAGGCTCAACTGACCCCATCCTCCAACATAAAGTCTTACAAAGACCATTCTGCACTCTCCAGTAATAGGAAGTGCTCTAAATCTAAGGGCTTTGTATTCCTCAGCACCCCCTTTCTAACATACCCAGCAGGCTCAATACCCTTACATTACAAGTATATCCTTATTGCATAGCCCTCAACAATACCTCAGAGAAATAATACAACCAAGTAGCATGATACTACACCCAAGACAAAATACATGTTTTTCAGTTCAGATCATGAGGTGATATTAACAAGAAGAGCAAAACTGTGCAGCGCCACACCACAGCAGAAGATCCTCAGAGGCCGCCCACCTGTGGGAAGGTACTTTCAGAGGTCCTACTTTGCCCAAAGCAAGGTCTGGATGGATGTGTACCACTGTTGAATATCTTGTGTGGCTAGCTTATATCTATCTATCTATCTATATATATATCATCATCATCATCATCATCCGGACCTCCTTTCCCACCCATGGGCAGGGTGAGGAGTAGCAATGCCCAGACAGCACAAACTTGCCCAATCCAAATAGGCCACACTTCCATTCACTCATCATTCAAACCCCTGGAATCCTGGCTCTACCGGATACTGTGTATATATATATATATATATATATATATATCATCATCATCATCATTATCAGCCGTTTGAGTATCCACTGCAGGACCGGTCTATCCCGACTGAAGTCGGGACGATACAGTCAATGTTTCTCTACCAAGTGGCTTAGGCTGTCTAGTAGAGATTGTATGTAGGGTGAGAAGTGCTTGTTAGGGTAATTGTAGTGTTGGAGTGGCTTTGGATGTGTGTGTAGTCTGTGAACCCAGTGTAATCGGCCCGCACAAGCCGACTGGGTGCAAGCATACTTTACAGTAAGCAACACTGGTTCAACCACAGCACCGCCAATGCAGTACGTGGCCGGGTGAACACTTCCAAAGTTTACTACCCTGGCGGGGCGCGAACCCTGGTCCACCCGTGTACGAAACGCACACTCTACCACTGTACCACAGAGGCTCCATATATATATATATATATATATATATATATTTTATGTGTCCGACTCCGGACTTAGGCTTCACAGCCTGCTCTCAAGGCCCAGTAGTCCTCCTACATACCATACACCTCTCTTCATGTCACCACTTCGGCACTAACACCCACCGTCCATATTGAATACATGCTAGGGCTGTCTCATGCAGGACTGGTGTATTGGTATTAGTGGGGGTATTTTTGCGACATGTCGGTGGGTCATCTGGTAGATCAGGAAAGTCTGCTTTTTATGAAATTCAAATCCTTAAACTGTTCTCTGCCCGAGCCGGGATTCGAACCTGGGTCCATCAGGACTGCAGTATATATATATATATATATATATATATATATATATATATATATATATATATATATATATATATATATATATATTAGTGCACAGTGGTGCAGTCTGGGATCTCTGTTTCCCAGGATCGAACCATCGAACCTTGCCTAAAACTTGGTCCGGGTGGAGGTTTACCACTCTGCAAAATTTCCTATTTATCATCACCATCAAGCTTCTTTTTCCCACTTGCACGTTGGGTGAGGTATGCAAAAGAAAGCCAGGAAAAAGAAAGATTATGATGGTGAGAAAACCAATCAAGAGCATGTCCAATGAAATGGGCCACACATGCATTCATTAACCATTCAAACCCCGGGAATTCTGTCTTCACCTGATAGGTACAGTTTTCCATGCGTCATTACATTCACCAATCCAGCATGGTCAAACTGACGATTATCAAATTAAACAGGGATGCCAAACTCTGGTCTTACACTCTGCCATACAAAGTTCATTCAGCCAACTTGATCCCTTGTCAGTTCCCTGCCTTCATCAGATTCCATCTTACCTTTCTCATACAGTCGCTTAAAGGCCGCCTTGGTGGCCTCCGCTCTGTGTCAAGTAACTTCCACAAAAAATAGAAATAAGTCATAACTCGGGAACCGGTGGCCAGATTGGACGGGAAATTGATTTACTCTTCAAGTTAGTGTATTTTAACGGTACCCTGCTCTAAGAACAATTGCGCTACATGAGGCGGTTTTTGCTGTGTTACGGTAACAAACAAACAGACATACAGAAATCGGATCATTATAATATAGATTTAACATACCTCTCCACCTTCTTCTTGGCTTACCATGCCTCCTCTCACCTTCCAATCTACTCAGATACTCTATACATAACTCTGTTTACACCCATTCTCTCCACGTGACCATGCCATCTTAGTACACTGTCTTTGACTCTAGTGTCCAAAGGCTTACTTACTCCATACATTTCACGAATTACACACATACCTCAGCATCCGCATCTCCACTGCTCTTACTCTCGCCTTTTCATTTTCGTGGCACCCCTTAGTCTTACATTCCTAAGTTACAGTAGGCACTAAAACTCCTTCATGCAAGAGTCTCACAGCCATCACTCTCAGACCTCTGTCGCATCTCAGGGTCTTCACAGCACCAGCCAATCTCCCTCATGTTACTAGGTAAAAAGCTTGTGTTGCTCACCCTTGGGGGTCATCCCCCTTGCGTGGAGAGTGAGGGAGTCCTGCCCTGCCTAAAATCTGGTCTGGGTGGCGTTGCTGTAAATAGGGCAGATTGGTAGGTAGCTAGGTAGCTAGGTAATAAGTGGATATAGTAGAGAATTGTTGCCACTGATGTTGGTGTTGCAGAGTATCGTAGATCTATGCTGCTGCCAAACATAGATAATAGTCATAGCTAGAAGTTGGGATTGTAGATGTAGATTGGCGAGAACCTACTGTATGTCACAAGTAATGTGGGCTGCTATCAATATAAACTCGTGAGGCAATGGATAGCATGGAGATTTGTATCGTTAGTGAAGGTGACGTAGGAACTCTCTGGGGATGTGGGGTTTTATTGTGAGTTATATCATTAATGTGATGGACAGAGTGAGGTGACCCATGTATCGTCAGCATGATGGCGAACGTCCTAACTCTACCCTATCTCCTAAGCCACCTTCTCTCGTCGCTCCAATCCCCTTCTGCCTTCTCTTAGTCTCTCTGGCTCTCTGACTGCTACACCCGATTTCTAGGAATATATACTGCCCAGTTACCGGCTGGGTGACGTGTATGTGAGTATGTGTGTAGTGTCTAGTAAATTTCCATCACGAGAGCTAACTGGCTTTCATCAGTTACCCCATGTGTCTGCTACATCATGGGATTCTTGATCGTCTGGTATGTGTTTGCATTCTTGGCAGAGGGTGTGTGTGTCTCCACCTGAACACCAGACGTTACATTTTGTGTCAGTGTTACATATTGTGCTATGATTTGCCTATAACTATTACATGCCTATGACTATTACATATTGTGTAATGATATTAATGCCTAAATTGCTCTCCCCTGGGGATCACTGCCCTGTGGGGGTAGGGAGATTCCCAACCTTCCTAAAACTTGATCTGGGGTGAGGGCTACTCCTCCCCAAAATTTGGCTTGCCTAAGTAACTAACCTTGCATACTTGCGCTAACTGGGACCTCCAGGGGCCACCCATCTGTGGAGTAAGGCCCTCGGAGGTTTCACCCTGAGCAAAACTTGGCTCATGTGAAGATGTATCACTATACACGATTTAATTTTCCGGGAAAAAATTTAGCTGTGCATATCGTCATTAACCTAGATCCCCAAGAGGCCGTCCCTCTCATCATGGGAGACAGCCGAAATGGATATCACGATGACGTTAACTGGTTCTGGTAAAGGCCTACCACCCTCCTAATTATAACTTTTCCAGAAACCCCCAAACATTCCCGGTAGCCAGAAAACGCATTATATTAGAACTTCCTCCTCCTTCACAGTCCTGGCAAAATAACATGTCTTGCTTATTCTGCGGGAGTGGTATCGAAGATCAGTGTTATAGTTGAATATGAATAAATAAATAAATAAATAAATAAGTAAATATATATATATATATATATATATATATATATATATATATATATATATATATATATGTCTGTGTGTGTGTGTGTGTGTGTGTGTGTGTTCTTTCTTACCTAACTGTTTTTACTTCATTATATCTTTACAGGAATGAGTTAAGCTCGTACTGTCCCGTGTTATAAACTATTTTTATCATACATATCCTTATATTTATGAATAGTTTTGGCACACACTATTTCATTCGGTAGTGCATTCCACTGATCAATTGCCCTATTTGGGAAACTAAATTTCTTTACGTCTTTATCGCCTCTCGTTTTATGTAATTTTTTGCAGTGTCCTCTTGCTTCCCCACAGGATATATATTCATTTATGTCTATTTTCTCTTTCCCTGAATGCATTTATATAGTATAATCATGTCTTCTTTTTTCCTTCTCTCCTATAGTGTTGGTAGATTCAGTTTTTCTAGTCTTTCTTCGTAGCTAAGATCCTTTAAGCTTGGTACCCATCTTGTAGCTGCCCTATGTACTTTTTCAGTCTCATCTATGTGTTTTTTGAGATGAGGATTCCAGACTACTGATGCAAACTCCAGGATTGATCTGATGAATGATGTTATTATCTTTCTCTGCATGTCTTCATTTATGTATATGAATGCTATTCTTATATTAGCAAGCAGTGTATACATGTTACGTACCTTCTCACTAAAGCGGTCAGCCGGAGATAATCTGTTATGGATAATCACACCTAGGTCCTTCTCCCTTTCTGATGTGTGCAGGGTTGAACTTCCTACCTTATAATCCCAATCTGGTCTTTTTTCACTTTAACCAAACTTAATTACATGACACTTGTCTACATTAAATTCCATTTGCCATTTATTGCTCCATTCATGAAGTTTATTTAATTCTTCTTGTATCTCTCTGCAAGGATCTGTGTTAGCAATTTTCCTTTGTATTTTTGCATCATCAGCAAACATATTTAGGTAGCTTATATTTCCATTGTTACTGTCCATGCTATTTACATATACTAAAAACATAACTGGTGCCAGCACTGAGCCCTGTGGAACGCCGATAGTCACTTCCTTCCATGATGAGTAATTTCCCCATAGTATTGTTCTCATTTCCCTTTTTCTGTGATAATCCTGCATACAACAGTACAGGTTGCCTTGGATACCTCCTTGATGGTACGGTTTCCATAAAAGTCTTTGGTGCGGTGCCCTGTCATGTGCTTTCTCAAAATCTACATAGATACTGTCCACCCATCCTTCTCTTTTCTGCAATGTTTTTGTAACTCTATCGTAGTAGCTTAATAGATTAGTAATGATTTTCTCTTTCTAAAACCAAGCTGGCTTTCAGTTATTACGCAGTGTTCCTCTAGATGGTTAACACAAACTTTTCTTATCAGTTTTTCTAGTATCTTACAGCACTGGTCAGTCATACTGGTCGGTAGTTGAGTGGATTCTGTCTATTCCTTTTCTTGAGTAGGGGAACAATATTTACTTCCTTCCAAATATCAGGTAGTTTACTTTGACCTATGGATTCCTTGTATATTAAATATAATGGTCTGCTTAACTCTTTGGCACATTCATGTAGCACCCAACCAGAAATTTCGTCAGGACCATATGTTTTCCTTTGACTTACTTAACTCTTCCTGTACTTCTTTTTCTGATATTTAATATGTGTGTTCATGCATGTTCCATATCATCTCTTTAAAAATTATTTTCTTCTGTAAAAACTGTTTGGAAGTTTTTATTTAGTGCTCCACAAATATCTTTCTCTTGTGGATAGATGATCCCCTCGTCCGTAATGGACTGTATTTTATCTTTAACTTTGCTTTTGATTCTGATGTAGCTGTAAAAAAGCCTAGATTAATCACTACTTTTATTTATAATGTCTTCCTCAAACTGTGTTTGAGCCTTCCTCCTTATCCCTGTATAATCATTTCTTACCTGTTTATAGTTGTTATATGCCCTCTCACTATTGTGTCTTCTGCATCTATTCCAAAGCAATTTTTTTTTTTTCTTTTGATTTGTTACATTCTGTATTAAACTATTTGTTTATTTTCATTTCTGTGAACTTTCATCTGTGAACTTTATGAAATAGGAGTCCAAAATTACATCCTTCAACACAAAGTTTACAGATTTTTTTTTATATATAACACTTAAATTTTGTCCTCTAAACTCCTTTTCCCAATCTGTTTCTAAGAAGTACTTCTTCAGGTCATGATAGTTGCCCTTTTTGTAGTTGAGACTCTTTTGTAACGTTCATTACTGGTAACTATGTCATGTGCAGTCCTGAAGTTGCAATTTAGTTTTGCATGGTCGCTTTTGCCGAATGGATGGTGATACATTTTATTGTCAATATCATTTTCATGCCTAGTAAATATTAGATCTAGTACTGATGGATCAACCAGTCCTCTTTTTCTGGTGTTTTCCTTTACATACTGTGTCAGGAAAAACTCCTGTACAAGATCCAGGAGCTTTCGATCCCAACAGCTTTCATGGCTTCTTACATCTAGAGTATTCCAATTTATATTTGTATGGAAATCTCCAGTTAATATAATTCTTTCATATTTCTCTTCCATTCTAATGTTCTTAAACTCTGAACTGTACGTTCTACCAGGTCTTCATATTCGCCTTTTTCCCAAGTGTTTGTTTCGATTGGCATGTATAAACTTGCCGCAATTACTCTCCCTTCAGATGTGTTAATTTCCAATGCAATCAGTTCTACTTGTGAGGATATATCTAGGTCTGTTTCTTTGACTTGTAGATTTTTCTTCGTTAAGATTATAATTCCTCCCCTTTTTCTTAAATTTCTGTCTTTTCTCCATACCGTATATTGTATTCCTCTAAGTTTAGGGTATCGTTTGATATCTTTGGAGTTAATTTGGTTTCAATTAGGCAAATAATATGTGACTCCTTTTCTATGGTATAGTCTTCCATCTTTAATAATTTAGACACAATTCCATCTACATTTGAGTACATGAACTTAATCAACTTGTTTACATACTTGCATAACTTGAGTCTACTACCTTCCTTCTTTTTATTCTCTGTTGGTTATGTACCACGGCTGGATTAAGCATGTGGGAGGCCCGGGGCCCGCTTGGAAGGGAGGCCCCCTTTCCAACTCCCCCAATGGCATACACCACAGACTGGTAACCTAAATCCTAATATATAAATAGGACACTTTCAGTTAGGAAATACTGAACGGGGACTATTCATCCAATGCTGTAATATGTAATGCATAAACACGAAATGAAATGAACACAAGTTGCTCTGGTGGGAGGCCCCCTCTTGGTGGCTGGCCCAGGGCCCGGGCCCCTTGGGCCCCCCCCCCTTAATCCGGCGGTGTTATGTACCATTTTCGTACCTGCAATTCAATTACTTTGTAAAAAAAATTATCCTTTTCCTCTGATCTTTCCTTGTTCTTTACTTTTGCCTTTTCCCTCTTCTCCTTTAGTATTCCCAATTCCTCTTGAGTTAGGCATTTTTTATCCATACTTTTTTAAATTCCTCATTTTCCATGAGTTTGTTTGCATATTTTAGTATTTCCTCCACATTGTTCACACTCTGGAAGGTTATTTTTAAGGGTCTTGACTTATTTCTCTCATATTTCCCTAGTCTTTTGTGTTCCTCTATGTCTTTATCATAGATTTCCTTCGATACTTCCTTCAGTATGTTCATTATACTTGCCATCTCCTTTTTGTCTCTCGAATTTTTGTTTCTTATTTCTTCTTCATCTCTACCATTGATTACTATAGATTTGTTGACATCTGCTGAATCTTTGACCAGTTTGGGCTTGTTTTTAATGATTTCTTTCACTTCCTTTCTAATGAATTTTTCTTCGACTTTTGTCTCTAAGTCTTTCCTTACTTTCACCATTTCATCATATATAGTTTCTACATCATCTTTGTAGCTCTGCATCAGTTCATTCGCCTGCGTTATCTTCTCTTCAGTATCACTGCTTTGGTCTATGAGACTGCTTGCTTTATTGTCTCTGTGTCATATCTGAACTCCTCCATAATACACTCATGGTTGACACCTGTACTTGCCATTTCACTAATATTCCTTCCAAGTGAACCCAACTCAACTGACAGCTCATCTATTGTTAAGTCTTTTTTGTTTAATTCCTTTATTAATTTTTAATTTTCTTCCTTCCGCATGCATAATTGCTCATTAATTTCATCTATTTCACTTTTAACAGTTCTCTCCAGTTTATTCACTTTCTCTGTCAATTTATTATATGTTTCCAATTCAACCAGTTCTTGGTAGAAATCATCATCCTGTTTTCCACCTTTATCCCCCCCCTTTTTTTTAACTCCTTCCATATTAACTTTACTAAATATGATCAGACCAAATGAGGAAGAATATCCCCTCGGGGCAGTGACATCATCTATTCATTCAGTTTGTCTCCAGTCATTCTTATCACACGCAGCCACTCTTCCTTGCTCAACAGACATCCCTCTCGCATCCAACGCTCTCTTCACACTGTCCATCCATCCTAGTCGTGGTCTTCCTTTCGGCCTTCCACCTCTCACACCCAATCCAATTATCTTTTTCACCAGTCGCTCATCATGCATTCTCTCCATATGCCCAAACCATCGCACCACTCTCAGCTCAGCTCGATCAGCCATCTAACGCATAACTCCAGTTCTCCTTTGCACTTCATCATTTCTCACTTGCTCCATATGCACAACTCCACACATACTTCTCAGACACCTCATCTCATTTACATTCCAACGTTTCCTCTCTTCTACTGTACACTCATATTCCATATTTCAGCCCCATATAATGCAGTGGGTACCACAACACCCTCATACAGCCTTCTCTTTTCTGCCATTCTAAGCGAACGACATCTAAACACATTTTTCATTCCTCCCAGCACCTTTCCTACTTCATTCATTCTAAATTTCACTTCTACATCTAATTTTCCATCCACAGCAACATGTGACCCTAAATACTTAGAACACTGTACCTCCTCAAGCAACTCAACATTCAAAACTATATTCATCCTTAACCCCTAAAGTACTAATCTCATCGATCAGGCTTTTTGCCCAATTTCTTCAAAGGGCGAGCAAGACCGATCATGCAGCCTCCACAAAAAACTGGCGGCTGCTGGCTCACCCCAACTGTGACGCAGATGGCTTCTAACCAATCAGAACTAAGTGTTGGACACACCGGAGGGGGGAACCCAGACCCGTACCAAGGCGGTGGGGGGTGTACCTCCCACCTCCCTCTCGCCACGTCCCTCTACCCCACTACCTTGTTGCTACCCTACCTCCCATCGCTCTTACCACCACCACCACCACTCCCACACCCTCCTCATGCATCCCCTCCCTCCCATGTGGATCCCCTCCATGACTGGGGGAGGGTATTTCTCCCCTACTCTCCTTCCATGTCCCCGTACTCCACTGGGACCCTGCCTTTGTGTCTGGTGATGGTCTCCTCCCATCTCTCCATCCCCATACTCCCCCTCCTGGCCTTACCACCTCCCACCACCGCCCAAACCCCCCATCCCACCCCCTACCCTCACCCCCACCCCCTAGCACGCAGTATTTTACCTCCTCAGCCTCGAACATTGCGTATTTTTTACGCTTGATGGCGCGTGTTTTTGAACCATTACCTGTAATTTATTCATGTCTTTGCATACAGATATGCACATCACAGTTACTTTAGCTGTCTTTATTCGAAACCCACTCGAAAAAGAAATTTTATTGTATGCCGACGCATGCAATCATGTTCGAGCCTTCAAAAACGAAAAGAAACGAAATGAAAACTAGCTAGATTTGACAGCTCGGAGGGGAGGGGAGGAGGGAGGGGAAAGGGGGGAGGGGGATTATGCGAGAGGAGGGAAGGGAAGGGGGGAAAGAGGAGGGGAGGGAAGGGAAGGGGAGGGAGGGGACTGGAGGTATGGGGAGGGGAGGATAATTATTACTCTTTATCATACTTTTTATTGGGGGGTTCATGACCATTTTCCCTAGCTAGATTTGATAGCCCAGCGGGGAGGGGAGGGGGGGAAGGGAAGTTAGGCAAGGGGAGGAAAGGAAAGAGGAGGGGAGGGGAGGGAAGGGAAGGGGAGGGAGGGGATTTAGGGTATGGGGAGGGGAGAGGAGGGGATGATAATTTTTACTATTTATCATATTTTTTGGGGGGGTTTGTCATCATTTTATTTTTTTCTAAGCACATTACAGTGGTTTATAACATCAATACATACCAAAAAAAAAAATTGATTTTGGTGATTTTTACATGTATTTTTGTGAAGAAAACAGGTGCGAGCAACGTATTTTCTTTCTCGCCAGGGCCGTGACGGGTACCTAATATAAAATTTGACGGGCCATAGCTCGGTAACTATTGGGTCTAGGAGGGTGGGGTTTGCGTTTTCAGGTGTGTAAATTCAAGCTCTGTAAATCGGGCACAAAATTTTTAACCTCTGAGAAAGTCGAAAAATAGGCCTGTTTTTGCATCCTGGGGGGGCAGTCGAGGCTGGAGAATTGCATACCCTAGGGGTTAAAATGCCGGGAATAGTGACTGAGGGCAGCACAACACCTCTGGGAGGAGCCTACGGAGGGGCAGACAGAGCGCAACCCGACCCCGGGCGACAGGAACACAAGTCCGTCTGGGCCGCGCACCCCTATGACCCGGAACTCGCCCGCCGCCACCATAGCAGGAAAAGGAGACTACCTTGCAGGCAAGCTGACCCTCGACAGGATCGGGGTGGATCTACTTCCTTAGCTACAAGCAGCATTCTAGTGACGGCCAGAAGCTACACCCTTTGTGAGATGGCCAGTAGCCGCTCAGCCCTTCATGAGATGGCCAGTAGCTGCTTGGAAGGCCTGAGATGGCTGGTAGCGCTGCTCTGCCCTTCAGGAGACGGCTGGTAGCTGCTCCCCCTCAAGAGCCGCGGCCTGTACCCGGGCTTAGGCGACAGACGGTAGCCGCGCCCTTAAAAGGCCACAGCCTGTAGCCGGGCCCCATGGCAGGAGACGGCCGGTAGCCGCTCCCCCTGTCAGGTGCTGCTGTACCCCCCTACAGGAACCAGTGACGGCCGGTAGCCGCGCTGGGGAGAGAAGGGTACCTAAAGCCACACTGCTCATCACCAATCACTCCTTCTGTGCCCACTCTAAGTCTCTTAATTAACACTCTACAATACACCTTACCTACAACACTCAACAGACTTGTCCACCTAAAGCTAGTACACTCACACTTATCACCCTTACCTTTATATAACGGAACCACATAAGCACTTGCCCAGTCAACTGGCACCATACTTCTCACAAAACACACATTCAGCCATCTTACTAACCAGTCAACAATAGTCGCTCCATCACCTTTCAGGCACTCCACAGCACACCCTTCTATACCTGCAGCTTTCCCTGCTTTCATCTCCTCTACTGCCTCCTGTACTTCCTCCATCGTGATCAAAGAATCATTCAACTCTCCCAACACATTTATTCCTTGCACTCTTCCATCTGCCACAATCTCAGCCTCCCTTTCCTCCTCTACATTTAACAATCTTTCTTTCAAAATACTCCGCCCATCTCTTCCTTACTGCATCCATCTCAGTTAACATCCTTCCATCCTTTTCTTTAACTCGTTCTTCCTTCTCAGTCTGTCCTTTTTGCACCCTTTTCACCTCCTTCCAAAACATTTTCTTATTCCGTTGAAAATTCTCAGTCAACCACCTACCCCACCTCTCATTTGCTGCTACTTTAGCATCACGCACAGCCCTTCTCGCCCTATACCTCTTTTCCTTATACCTCTCATATGACACCTCATCCTTCCTCTGCAGCCACACTTCATATGCTTGTCTTTTCTCAGCCACAGTCATACTTCCTCGCACCATCATTCACTTCCTTTTCTTACACCACGACCCACTCGTCTCACACCACACACCTCCTCCGCATGCCCCACCACAGCACTCTTAAACAACTGCCATTCCTCCTCCACACTGGTATTCTCCTGATCTTTCACTGCGTTCCACTCATCTTTCAATTTCTCCTGATACTCAATCATTTTCTGTCTTTTATCCCACTCACTGACTTTCAAAACCTCCCTGGCACACCTAACTCTCCTAGCCCTCACCCATCTCTTATGTACTCCTTTCCCTCCACAAGGTAGTGGTCAGACCCCACTCGAAACTCTCACATCCAATAATCTTCCAATTACATTGCTGGACACAACCATATAGTCCATCGATGCTCTATCAACAACCCTTCCACCCTCCTGTCTCACCCATGTATACTTAAATCTTTCTTCTCAAACAAGGTATTTCCATTTACAATCTCTCGCTGAACACACATCCCTATCATTCATTCCCCGTTTTCATTTCTTCCAGGTACACCATGAATACCAACTACACCTTCGACTGCTACGTTTCCCACTTTATGATTCAGATCTCCGATCATTATCTCATTCACATTCTTTCCAAAACTCTGCAGACACTCATCATCATTCCAGAAAGAGTCCATCTCTTCTGCATCCCTTTCCCTACCCAAAGAATATGCACTCACAAATTCCCATAACTCATGTCCAAATTTCACTTTCACCCACATCAACTTCGGATCAAATCCCTCAAGAAAGGACTAAGGCAACGTTGCACCTACCTCATTCCCCTATGCAAAAATAGGTGTTATGCTAAGTTAACTATAGGTCAGGTGTAAGCTGATTAGGCATAGGTTGGTTTCATGTCAAAACGCAGATTTTCTAATGATTTTATGGTTTGATTAGCCGAACTGTCTCATGTATTCCCGGGCGAAGACGTGATGTTGCTGAGTCATTCTCAATGAACTGATTCCGACGCTGCCAATATGACTGAATGACTAAGTGTACCGGAAGAAAAAACTATGCCGCCGGGTACCCCTGCCAGTGAAAATAAAAAATGTAATATGTTTGTCCAATGATGCAAAATTGGTTTACTGTGTTGCAGCAAGGGCTAATGCATGTCCTAAACAAGTCATCTCGGTGTTTGTGCTTTACTCTGTGACGTCACACAGGTGATGGGGGGGATTTCGAAAGTGAGTTGCTAATTAGCAGATAGAATTTCATTTGTTGTAGATGACTGAGGGAATATTTCGATTTTTACTTGGCACGATGACAAAAGAGGAATAAAATATCTGACCTATTTGAAACCGAAATTATATATTCATCTCCATAACTGACATTTAACTTAATCATTTATTACCGCCCTTCTCTCGTCATTCCCATTCATCAGTTTATTAAAACAATCGTCTGACGTGTCACTTTTCATCCCTAAACCTATCCCACATTGACCACATCTTCGCTCCATTTCCAAAATAGTTTTCTGTTTTTCGTTTCCCTGCAGCCGTTTTCTACCTAATTCTCCACTGCCTTTTTTTTTTTTTTTTTTTTTTTCTGTCAACTAATCAGTTTATATATGTCTGGCTTTCGATATATTCACTCTTGCTTTCATATTATATTTTGAATCCCACTTCAACCACTGGATTTTCTCCTGTTATGCTGATCATTCTATACTTCTTTTCATACTATCTGACATCCTTGAAACATAACACACACACTTTGGCACTTAAATCCAAACACTGCTTGTAATCTTCAAGCATTTTGTAAATCTTTCTGCTGTTTAACCCTAACTCGTCTTCTCTCATTTTGTCATGTTTGTCATTGCTTTATTGTTCAGTTTCCAGCTTCTATATCTTCACTCTGAGTATCCTCTTTTCCCTCTGCCATACATCTCGCAATGAGGTCTTTCATACTTTAATCATATAACCAATTAATCCGCTGCACCGTTCTTTCAACTCGTGTCAGTCACACTCAAGCATACTTTTGTCTATAAGTGAGTGATCATTTGACGCATCCATCAACATTCAGTCTGACTGCTCTATGTCACGTGTAATGATGCATTTCGTTGTGCTTAAAATGAATTTTAAAAATTACACAACTTTCTTCACAAACTCAAGCCCATCCATTAGCCGCCATCCAATAAACTTTGTTTCCTGGAACAATCTAGTATATCATCATAGACACAACCTGTGCTAACGCTTCCACTGACATCACCCATCACAGGTACCCATTAACTCACAGATGTGTGTTCTTTGAGTCTTCCAGTGTGATCCCCATATGTTATTGTACTTGACATATGCAGCTCAGTGTTGAAAGCCACATTCGCTCCTTCGTACTTAAACTTCACATACACGCAACTCATTCCTCTGTCATATATATATATATATATATATATATATATATATATATATATATATATATATATATATATATATATTTTATGTGACCGACTCTGGGCATAGGCTTCACAGCCTGCTTTCAAGGCCCAGTAGTCCTACGTACCGCACACCTCTACATGTCACCACTTCGGCGCTAACACTCACCGTCCATACTGAATACATGCTAGGGCTGTCTCATACAGGACTGGTGTATTGGTATTAGCGGGGGTATTTTTACGACATATCGGTGGGTCTTCTAGTATATCAGTAAAGTCTGATTTTTCTGAAATTCAAATCCTTAAACTGTTCCCTGCCTCAGCGGGATTTGAACCCGGGTCCGTCAGGACTGCAGGCCAACTCTCTACCGATTGAGCCACCGCCTCCCCCAGTATATATAAACCCTCATTTAGCTACATACGAGTGCTCTGTCTGACCTTGTAAACTACTACAAATTTTTCCTTCGAACATTAATGACTGTTCTTCGACAGTTGCTGATATTGATGATAACTGTGACGAGGGATAATGGAACAGATAATGACAGTATGAGTGATGAAGACGAGTTAATGACGTCATAAAGATGGATGCTGGTGACAGGAGTTGGGTTGATGATGATGATGATGCTAGTTAATATCACAGCGAAAGTGAGAAATTATGGTGTGTAATACCTCCATGATCGGATGTTTTCATCTAAACTGAATAATAAAGTATGCTTGCGTTGGCCAGAAATAAAGGCGAGATTTTGGTACTGATGGGGAAATAATTTTCTCTGACAGTAATCTGAATGATGATGGTGATCATAGTGGCTGAATTTTGAGTACTTAAAGGTAAGATGGTATGAACAGCAATTTGATAATGATGAGTATGATTATAATGAAGAGAATTAATGAAATTACAGTGAGGATGGATAATAACGGCACATAAGCGCAAGATGGTAATCATAATTACTTGAGTGATGATGACGACGATAATAATAGTAATAATAATAATAATAATAATAATAATAACAATAATAATGTTACACCTTCGTAGCTTCGTTTCTACGTCGGCAACGACACGTAAACAGGCCAAGTGGTTATTTAAAAGCAAATGAACACTTCTGAGTTTTATTTCTTCTAAGTACAGCTGAGGTTCACCTGCAAAACACTGGCTTTTCTCTCCCATGTTAATTCCATCTTTTGGTCACTGCTACTCGTTCACTCGCTGACTAACTCTCACATACTGACTCTCTGTTTTACCACTCCATCCTTCACTGATTACTCTCACTGTTTGACTCACTAAATCTGTCACTGATTTACTGACTAAAAATTGAACTTTTGCACACAACTCCTCCGTCTGTCATTCAGGGCTGAATAAGACTCAACTCGCACACTGCCTGAACCGAACTAAATTCCTGCTGTCTCACTGGCCGCCACGCACACGCTCCCATGCCCGATACATTGGCTGACCGACTCTTAGTGGGGAGAGACGAAGAGCTGGGTAATATACAGTACCACTCCCGGCTCCCTGTTCTAGGGCAACCCAGAATGTTCTAGTAAATAACTCACATTTTCTGATGCAATAATGCACATCCTAGATACTAGCAAAGGAATAAGATTTTTCACGCAGTAATACACTTAAATTAACAATACACAACAACAGTAATGACAAGAACTATTTCCTAAGGTAAGATAGAAAGAAAACAAAACATAATCCCCAAATTTTTCGGAATGTTCCTCAGATTTCTAGATATAAACATTGGCTATGGTATAACACTTAATTTCTAGAAAGGTCCTCACATCTCCAGATATAAAACACTACCCTAATCCTACTGGCATGACACTGAATTTGTAGAATGTTCCTCACATCTCCAGATATAAAACACTATCTTAAACTTACTAGCATAACACTGCCCCTCATTCAAAATTTAAAAACTATGTCATCCCGGACACATTCACCTCATCCCGCCTATATGCAAATACTGTTTATACAGCACAAACTTCCAAACTAGCAAGTCATTGATGTTGCCTCTGCTGTCTAGATCCCACGGTGTGAAGAACAGGACTGTCAGTGCTGTCAACTTTCATATTCTCCTGGGCCTTGCTTTCATCTGTGGCATCTAGCTGGTCCTTGGCTCCACTCCAAGTGCAATTTCAAGGTCCAGGTCTCCTGCTGAAATTACATCAGCTTGCCTCACCAAGAGCCCTACAACTGCTCCTTGTGTGGCTTCTCTGGACACTGGGCACTCCTGGCAAGCATCATACAAGTGGTTGAGTAGTTCTTCTTGAAGCTCAACCATACTCCTCTTACTCCTGTTCCATGCATTGTTCGGTGGCTCCTGACCATCTTGGCACAACCCCACAATTATGTCCTGATGTATCATCTTACAATTGAATCTTGATGTACATTCTTAGGATGAAGTGAAAAGTTGGCAGTGGCAGTGGGTACTTCTTCTGCCATAGGGTAAGCTAAGGTCCTGGCCACCTTCGCTCCCTGTTCTATCGTGTTATGGCTCCAGTGCTCCTCCATTCCTTGGGCAGTGAGCAGTGTCATATATCTTGCAGGGCAGCAGCATCTCTAACTAAGGGGGTTTAAAAGTAGTCTGTCTGGTAGTCACTTGTAAACTTCCATGGTACACGGCCTTCAGCAGAACACTCCTTTCTCCTGGCTACATATGCACCTAGTGGAAGTCAATCAGACAATAACAGGACACCAGGCAGTCCAACCCTGAGATACAAGGGTCCCCAGTTTCGGCAACACACACAGCCAGGGTCTCTTCCCTAATTCCTTGCTTCATCCCAACACCCACCAGTTCCACAAATCAAGTGCAGCACCCTGTAACTCCTCACAGCTGCTGCAAAGTCTCTGGAAGCTGCCCATGACCCACCAATTCCAGCTGCCTCTCTGATCCTATCAGTGGTCACTGGGCACACTACTCTTTCAATCTCATCATTCCTCTCCACACACCAGTCACTGACACCTAAGGGTGTGTTGGGTGCTGATCCTCATCCAAACACTGTCCACGGACATTTACCCTGTTACTTACGTCCTGTATTTCACTTCTCACTTATCCTCCACTGTACATGAATCTTTTTACCTCATTTCCCTTACCTGGTTGCTTATTTTCTCTTCCTTGCTGTATGCCACTTCTTATTGTGCTTTTGATATTTGTTTAGTTAAGAAAAGGGATTTGCCAGTTAGGTAGTCGAGAAGCTTCTCACTGATTCCTGATGTTTACCGTAGCTAGTTCCGGTACGAGTCAGAGTTGCCTGTTTGCCTGCTGTTTGTGAGCGTAGTTGTTTCATAAGTTATGCATTAATTTTTGTGTTCTTTTTTCGTATAATGTTTTAGTTATGTGACTGCTTATTATGTAATTTAATTTAAGTTTGTATGCTAAATAATTCAGAGTGTTGTGCAGTGTGGGAGAACTCTGGGATGTTTTGGTTGTCTCTGAGTTGCTAACTGTGCTCTTTCTCTCTGTAATACACCAGAACTGTGGAAAAATCTAGAAGTTTCTAGAGTAATGCAAGCTTATATAAGGATGGGCAAGAGACAAGAGCAGGTTCAGTTTCCTGTTCAGTTTGAGTGAAGTGCAGTGTTAGTGAAGTTGGTATATTTTCGGTACTTGTGAAAACAGTGAAGTGTTGTTGGCAAACAGTGAAGGGTTACTGAAGTTTGTATATCATTGGTACTTGTGAATAATAGTGAAGTGCTGTCAAGCACTAAGTGCAACTGCAGTTAGTAAAGTTTGTATAGCTCCAGTGCTTGTGAGAATATTGAAGTGAAGTTGGAAAGCACTGAGTGTAATTATTTGGAAAATAAAGACAGCGAACTAAAGGAGCGGAGCCAGTGCCTATTTACAAAGCCTCGGCTGATCTTGTGTACCGTACACCTAAGGGCTGACCATAAGAACAACTCACTGGGCAACGTCCTTCCTATACTGTACTACTGCTGTTGGAGCGTGTGGCAGTGTGGGATGGGCACGTAACAGATTTGTTCTTCATATTACACTATAACAAGCTAAGTGGGATCCAAGCCATTCCGAAAAAAGCGAAATTCTGATAAAAGCAACAACCAGACTTCCCCCTGCTAGGATAGCATCAACAGTTTTTAAACTGTTTTTACCACCACTGCAGTACTGTACTGTAATATACATCACTACAATAATCAAATAGTATAATATATATATATATATATATATATATATATATATATATATATATATATATATATATATATATATATATATATATATATATATATATACTGTATATATATATATATAAATATATTGCCAGACGCCTCAATCCCGTTTGGGGTGGCCACAAACAAATCGCCTCCACATCGTCCTGTCCCCCGCCCTTTCACTGCCCTGCTCCCAACTCACACCCCGTCTCTCATATACCTCTCCACTCCATCCCTCCATCTCATCCTCGGCCTCCCCCTCCCTCTTCCCCCCTCCACCTCACTCACATACACTCTCTTCGTCAGTCTTTCACCCTCCATCCTCCCCACATGGCCAAACCACCTCAGTGTGTTCTTCATAACACTTCCTATCACATCCACATCCACACCACAACGCTCCTTTATATCCTCATTCGTCATCCTGTCTCTCCATGTGACTCCACAGGCTCCTCTTAAATAACTCATTTCCACTGCTCTCACTCTTGACTTGTGTCCTTCCAACAACGTCCAAGCCTCACTTCCATACGTTAGAGTTGGTATCACAATACTGTCATGTAGTAACTTTTTCTCTTCCATGCTCACTTCCCTGTTTCTTATCACTGCTTTCAAAGAACCAGCAACCTTTCTTCCCTGCTGTACCCTTTCAAGCACTTCACCCTCCAAACCTCCATCCTTACTCATCACACTACCCAAGTACTTAAACGTACTCACATTTTCCAATCCCTCGCCATCCAATCTCGCTGTACATTCACTGACTTCACCTCTCTCAAAGACCATCACTTTACTCTTCCCTACATTCACCTTTAGATTCCGTTTCTTACACACTCTCCCAAACTCATCCACCAAGCCTTGCAGCTCCCCTTCGTCTTCACTCAACAACATAGTACAGTGGGTTCGCATAGTGCGCGAGAGATTGGGCGGTGCACGAGCTCGCGCAATAGGAATTCGCGTACTAGGAATACATAATCTTATGGGAATAATTACATATGGGCGGTACCCCCTCATACCTGGACATTTTTTGGCCCTTAGAGACATAATAAAGGTCATATGTTTCATACATTGTACTAAAGCTATAGCTACAATAACAAAAATATGGATAGTCACCTTAACAACAGTAGACAACAGGCCTGATGACCTTAAATAACAGGGGTTCTGAGGCACGGCAACACTTACAGCGCCGCACTCCCCACTGCACCTCCCACCGCACCAACACTTCCCTCCGCAGACTCCTCTTGATCACCTTCCCCAGGAGCATCAACATGATGACACGTGACGTGCTCTGTGAGGGGTGGTCGCGCACTAGTAGAAAATGGCATTTTTGAGCCACTCCTTGCCTCTGCCTCGCGTTCTGTGTGGTAAACTCGCGCATTAAAGGGTTTTTGGCTATGATTTTTGATCATTCGTGCACAAGGCGAATTGCGCACTGAGGTGACACGCACTGTGCGAGCCCACTGTATCATCTGCAAACAACAGTACAGTGAGTGTCCAAACACTATCCTCTCTCACCAGGGCCACTCCAACATCCACTACCCTACCTTGTACCTCTTTTATTACCCCATCCATGAACAGATTGAACAACCATGGAGACATGACACATCCCTGTTTCAACCCAACCTTCAAAGAGAAAAATTCACTTAGTTCACCATCCACACACACTGCAGCCTTAGCACCATATATATATATATATAAAAGACATGTTTGTCAGTGTACTGTACTGTACACTGACAAACATGTCTTTTAACTACCTCTTTGTGGTGAACATAGCTGAAGTGGTCAGGCAGTCCAGACTGCTTCTGGCTTTATTGGATTTTTTCCATATATAAGAATTTAGTGCCGTAGCTCCTCCACTCCGATAAATGAGATTTCTAGTCTACTGGAGTCCTTTATACTGAGGTTTTACTTGTTCTTTTGTTCTTGCTGTGCTCTGAACATTGCAAGTATATCTGTCTTTAGTTCTTGTGATTTCTCTCAACACAGGGAGTATATCTTTTAGTTCTCCATAATACTTTTGTTCCTCATAATGTGCTCTCAACACTGCACGTAAATCTGCCAGAGATACATCCTCCATTTTGTCAGCCTGTCCATGTGTCTCCATCTCCCATGATGAATCGCACTCCCGTCACCAATTTTTACACCGTGGGATTCGTTCCACTCCTAACACCCACTGGTACACCGTAGGAGGTCCCACTTCTGACACCAATTAGTACACCAAAAGAGATCCCACTCCTGACACAAACTGGTACACCGTAGGAAATCCCACTTCTGACACCAATTGGCACACCTTTATATTTCTGTTGATACATTGAGGATGACACATAGACAGGCCGTGCAGTTAATCAAAGACAGATGAAAACTTAGAGTTTTATTCTGCTTAAATACAGCTGAGGTGCACTTACTAAACAGGCGTTTCTCCCTCTCGTTAACTCTCCTTCACTTACAACTACTTCTTCCCTGGCTGACGAACTTTCACTTACCTACTCTCTTTTTAACCACCCCGTTCTTTAATGATTACTCTCACTGTTTGACTTACTAAACATGTCACTGATTCACTGACTGTTTGCTGATGAAAAACTGAGCCCTCACACACAACTCACACAATCTTTCACTCATGGCTAACTGACTAAAACAGCTTGCACACTGCCTAAACCGAAATGAATTCCTGCTCTCTCACTGGCCTCCACACTCACTCTGTCCCACCCATTACACTTGTTTAACTGACTCTCAGTGGGGAGAGTTCCACAGTATACCCCTCCCGGCTCCTGCTACTAGCACAACCCAGAATGTCCAAGTAAAGAACTCACATTTTCTGATACAGTAATGCACATTCTAGATTCTAGGATAGAACTGACAGTTTCTCATGCAATAATACACTTAAATAAACAATGCACAATAACAGGAATGACAAGAACTAATTCCTAAGGTAAGAAATAAAAAAAATAAAATAGATATGCCGAAATCTCCAGAATATTTCTCTAATCTCCAAATATAAACATTGACCTAATCCTAAAGCATAACACTTAATTTCTGGGATGTTCCTCACATCTTCAAATATAAAACACTAATTGTGGCGCCCCATGCTGAAGAGAGGTATGCGACACACATAAAAAATCAGGGAAACAGCATTTGAAGTTGGCGGTCCCCAGCAAGCCTGTACAGTCACACCTCACTCCCGCTCTGGAGTGGGAGTGTGGTGTGCGACCAGACAGCAGCAGATACCTCACTACCAGCTGTCAAACGCTGTTTTCTCGAGTTTACTGGTTTTCCGTGATAGTTAGCCAAAAAGGCAATGTACATAATAATGTGTTGTGAACATTATAATAAATATAATATCTCAACTATTGTACGTGAATGTCACAATGTTTATGTTATATGGTTATATGATAGTTAATGACTGACAGTGTTTGTGCTGGAAGCAATGAAAAAATATATTATGGGGTGTTGACAATATGTAGAAAAATATAATAATTATTCACTCAGTGTTGCTGAGGAGAGACTGGGTGACGAATAATGTAACACTCGTAAGAACTTATTAATCACTTTATTTCTTTTTCATGTACATGTATACCATCATCATTCATCATCATCACCCGGACCTCCTTTCCCACCCAAGAGCAGGGTGAGGAGTAGCAATGTCCAGACCGCACAACCTTGCCCAATCCAAATAGGCCACACTTCCCTTCACTCATCATTCAAGCCCCCGGAATCCTGGCTTTACCGGATACGCCAAAAAACATTCACCACATTCTGCAGCTTCATACAAACGTATCCGGTTGAGTCAATCCAGACGCTGCCATGCTCACAAGGGGTGCCAAAACCCCTGATCATGCATTTCTTCTCACAACATTCATCCAGCCAGCTCGATCTCTTGTCAGCTCCCTAGCCTCACTGACTTCCAAATCTCTCTTCCTCAAACACTCATCCACCATATCCACGTTCTCCTTGGCCTACCTCGCCTCCTCCCTCCTTCAAATTCGCTGAGATAAACCTTTTTTCACCAACCTATTGTTATCCATTCTTTCCACATGACCATACCGTCTCAGGACAGTCTTCGATTCTGGTGTCCACCGACTTCCTCACTCCACACCTTTCACGAATCACACTATTTCGTATCCTATCCACCCTCTGTACTCTACATACATTCCTCAACAGCCCTATCTCCACTGCTCTTACTCTTGACTTTTCATTTTCATGCCACACCATAGTTTCACACCCATATGTTAGAGTTGGCACTAACACTCCCTCATGTAAGCCTCGTGCAGCTGCAACACTGAAGCCTCTGTGTCTTATCAAGGCCTTCATTGCACCAGCTACTTTTCTTCCTTGTGTCACTCTACTTTCAACTTCTCTTGCACATTTTGCTCTATTTTCTATCACTGTACCCAATTATTTGAACTCTCTCACCAATTCCAGTCTCTCTCCATTCACTGTGACATCACACTGGGAGTCACCTTCTCTCCCAGTAACCATTACTTTACTCTTCTCTACATTTACTCTCAAGGCACGACGCTCACAGAAATCAGCAAAACTCTGCACTAGCCTACCAAGTTCCTGTCCAGTACTTGCAAGCAATACTGCATCATCAGCATACAACAGATCTGAGATATTCCACCCATCACCATTCATTACCAACGCCATCCCTCTCTTCATTACATGTATACCACTGATTAATATTATTTAACCATTCTTCCTTAATACTAATGCTTTCAGTATGTCCTATAAGCTGATTCATAGTCGTAAAAGGCTCCTTTTAATGAACTTAACAATCACTGTATTTCATTTTCTTGCACATGTGTACCACTGATTAATATTCTCTAATAGTACCGGTACCTTATTACTAATGCTTTCTGTTTGTCATATACACTTATTCATAGTCGTAGAAGCCTCTTTGTACAAACTTAACAATCACTGTATTTCTTTCTCATGTACATGTACTGTATACCACTGATTATTACCCGCCCATGCCCCGGAGGGGCTCAGGGACGGGTATTGTCTTCACTTGGCTTGTCTGTTTGCTTGTTTGTTTGTCTGTCAGTTAACAACTTTAAGCGAAAACTACTGGTGCGAGTTTGACCAAAATTACAGGGATGATGGAGTTTGACCTGACCACCTGATTAAATTTTGGGCCAAATTGGGCCGCAAGGCCCATGCTATAGGCCCAAAGAATGCAAAAAAAAACAGGGATGTGTAAAAATCGTTTTTTTGCCATAACTCCATTCAAATTCCTCATATCGACATGAAACCAAAACATAAAGGTGCGTCTTTCAAATCTGCATCCCATAACATGCCTCATTACATCCGGGGAGTCACCCTCCAATTAACGGTAGAGGGGGTCAATGTCAGATGGGTCGGACCTAAAATTTCAAAGGGGCATAAAATCGTCAGTGTTCACCCGAATTACTCTAAGTTTGATATGCAACAACTTTGACTAGATATCCTGTTGTGTTTATACATCAGCACTATAATGACTGCCAGGGACGGGTTTGCTATGCCTTGGCACCGCTTCTTGTTTAGTCATTCTTCCGTAATATAACCTTACTACTAATGCTCTCTGGTAGTCTTATACACCTATTCATAGTCGTAGAAGCCTCTTTGTACCAACTTAACAATCATTGCACATCTTTCTCTTGCACATGTACACCACAAATTACTATTATCTAATAATTCTTCCGTACTACAGTCTTAATACTAATGCTTTCTGCTTGTCTTTTTTTTTGGGGGGGGTGGGTTGCCGTGTGACCATTGGCTGGCAGCCAGTGACGGATGATAACGCTGAGTCCTGAGTGTTGGTGGCGCCTCTCTCGCGTAGTTGCTTCACTTCACCTCTGAATTTCCAGTCATGCGGCATTTGGGTGGAAAAAAAAAAAAAAAAGGGTATTCCTTTGGGATTCTAGTCCTTACCAACACTTCCCTTCGGCTTTCATCTTTGAACCTGTACCACATGTAGAGTTTGAAGTGGCCTATTCGATGCGTGTGACAACTCATTTACGTCCGACCTGTCACTTGCCTCACTTCAGCAGGGGGTGCCACAATTCTACTGGCATAACACTTAACTTCTGGAATGTTCCTCATCTCCTGGTATAAAACACTACCCTAACCCTACCGGCATAATAATAATAATAATAATAATAATAATAATAATAATAATAAGAGTGATGATGTGTTTCATTCCGCCAGGCTCTGGAGGCGGCAGTGGTGGAGGTGACAACATCTGCTGTCCCCCCGGGCAGACGAACGGTGCTCCCTCATCCCTCGCCACCGGCTTCACTCTCGTCATGGTGGCTTTGCTCTTCCTTACGGCACTCTAAGTCTCACCGGATAGTTGCTAGCTTTCCTTCATGCCCACTTCCTTCACGTCCTCGTTCCTTAAAGCACCCTTTTTTTTTTTTTTTCTTATGTGTCCGACTTCTGGGCATAGGCTTCACAGCCTGCTCTCAAGGCCCAGTAAGCCTCCTACATACCATACACCTCTCTACATGTCACTAGCACTGACTGAGCGATGATTGGCCTTCCTTCATGCCCTCCTTCCTTTAATCTTCATTCTTTCATCCTTCCACCCTGCAGTCTAGCACAGACTGACGAACAGATGCCTTTTTTCATGGCCTCCTTCCCTGAGATCACCTTCCATCATGGCCTCCATCCCTTTGACCACCTTCCATCGTGGCCTCCTTCCTTATGACCACTTTCCATCATAGGCTCCTTTCCTGTGTCCAACTTCCATCATGGCCTCCTTCCCAATGACCAGCTTTCATGATGGCCTCCTTGCTTCATCATGCATCGTTATCTTCCTTCACAGCTTCCATTTAATGTCCTTTTCCTATTCTTTTTTCTCTTTCAGTAAAGTATTTTTTATGTTCTTCTAAATCTTTTTTTCCTCTATCCTTCCTCCATACTTCAATCGATATTCATGTCTCCCTTTTCTCATGCATCTCCTCGTTCTGTCATGTGTAGTTCAGTTCTTCCCCTTTCCATCAGTTTCCCTTCCAGCTCGCTCCTGTGTTCATAGCCTCCCTCCCCTGTCTTCCCACCTTCATGTTATCTCCCTGTCTCCCTCCTTTGTCTCTTCTTTCTCTTCCATCTCAGTATTTGCTTTCCTACCGTCTACTCCTCCTTTACCATCACTAGACTCATATCTTAACGTGTGTGTGTGTGTGTGTGTGTGTGTGTGTGTGTGTGTGTGTGTGTGTGTGTGTCACTGAAATCATTATCGTACTTCACACTCCAATTATACTGTATACGTTAGCCACTCAGTATATATTTACAGTACATATGTCCACTTATACAATAGTGGTAATAGACCTATTCATATACTGATTATCAATATGTGAAATAGATGTCGGCTTCCTTTACAATGATTTTCGGTACATAATTTTTTGCCCAGTAATCGTAGCAAGTCTAAACACCTAAGCCGCATTTTCCACTGTCACTAGAAGCACCGATCTCTCAATGATCTCCATTATTCTGGTATACCAAGTGAACTTAAGCAGCCTGAAGAACAGGTGGAAAATGTGGTTTAACTGTAAAATCAATAGTAAGTAATAAATAAAATAATTATAGTGTAAATATGTTACTTTAGAAGGTTTATTATTATTATTATTATTATCATTATTATCATTATTATTATTATTATTAGTGGCATAGTGATATACTTTAAAGTATTTCATTTACAACATACGAATGCTAGTGTCAGAAAAATGAAAAGTGACTGACCGAAAATGATTAACAAAGGAAATTTGAAATAAAACAAATACCGCATTTTGAGAAGGGTTATGCAGATAACATTTTGGTGCTACATGTATTAAATCTTTGACATGTTTCTATTTCCTTTAACTTTCACTACTGAAAACGACGCTTTTGTAAGTAGGTGATGTCAAGCTATTTATATTCTTTTTATTTAATAATGCATAATTATATGATCGATTGCTTTTTGGCTCCAGTTGTTGTGTAAAAACACTTTATGATCTTAATCGCAGGGTTATTTTCCATAATGTTAGATGCGCATTTCATTATTACAGAACTCTTACAAAAGTGTTGTCAAAGTCATTTATCTTATCAGGACATCCCCTGCCCCGTCTTTGTAGGAATCAATGCTCCATTGCAAATGGTTTTCATTAATAAAGCATGAACGGTCAATACTTTGAAAAAGATCCTTCGTCATGTTTCGTTATCATAATTTTATTTGTATTTGGTATATTTTCTGTTCTGCATTGTGGTCTGCTGGGTTAAGGCGCTCCAACCGGATGTTACGCATAGTGGTTCATATCAAGAGGATGGTTGGGATTTATTGTCTCTAAAACGCCGAGTAGGGCGAGCATCTGTCACTCTCGCCTTAAATACCTGGTATGAGTGGCCTATGACCCATTAGCTCCTGTTGGGGCAATAGGAGATTGGATGATGGATAAAATTATTTCTGTGTATATTTTCCATCACATTAATTTGGAGGGGAGGATGTGGGTGAGTGGTTAGCTGTGAAAGACGTGGCATATGGTGTTGAGGCATAAAAGGAAAGAGAAAAAGCATTTGCAAGTGTTAGCGAAACACTCACTACGATGACGTGTCTCAATGTTTCATTATTATCCTAAGACCTTGGCTTTTATTTAGCTTGAGAGATGTCTGTCTTGGCTAAGGGGTTGAATGTATCGCCTTTAATTCCCTCAAAGAATATTTTTAACTTTACTATAGCTGTTCTTGTAGAGAACATGTTAAATGCAATAATTATTAATTTAGTAAATGCTTCATATTCCATGTTTTATTCTGAAGTAAACTGTTATACTCACTAATAGCCAGTTAATAATCTACGCCCGTCAAGTGATCGGTGTTTAATAAAACTCATATATATGTGTGTGTATATATATATATATATATATATATATATATATATATATATATATATATATATATATATATATATATATATATAGATTGAACAGATACACATTACACACGTGTATACAAATATATTTGTAGGCTCCTGACTGGAAATCGAACGCTGGACCTCTTAGACAGAAGTCAGACACTGATACCAGTCGACCACGGCATGATAACAGCTGTGAACACCTGATTTTTTTGACGAACCAGGTAAATCCACTATGGGAGGATATACAGTATTTCAATCGCAACACATTTGGATCATTTCACAGCCCCAGGCAACTCCCATAATGGATTTACCTGGTTCGTCAAAAAAATCAGTGTTCACAACTTTTTTTTTATCACGTCGTGGTCGAACGGTATCAGTGCCTGACTTTTATCTAGGAGGTCCAGGGTTCGATTCCCAGTCAGGGGCGTATAAATTAATATATTTGTACACACGCGTGTAATGTGTGTCTCTCCAACATCTAAAGACGTTCATCTTGTGTCTGGGATAGATTGAAGCTGCTCTGTCACTTGCCGAGTTGCAAGGGGTTATGAAATGATCCTAATCTGTTGTGACTGAAATATATCCTCCTATAATGGATTTACCTGGTTCGTAAAAAAAAAAAAAAATCAGGTGTTCACAGCTTATATCACGCCGTGGTAGAGTGGTATCTGTGCCTGACTTGTATCTAAGAGGTCCAGGGTTCGATTCCCAGTCAGTAGCTTACATATATATGTATTCCACTGATTATATATATATATATATATATATATATATATATATTGGAAAAGCTTTTAGAGAAGGGGAAGAAATTGTATGCGGCCTTCATGGATTTGGAGAAAGCATATGACAGGGTGGACAGACAAGGATTGTGGAAAGTGTTAAGAATATATGGAGTAGATGGGAAGTTGCTGAATGCCGTGAAGAGTATGTATGAGGGTGCTAAGGTTGCAGTGCGTGTGGATGGTGAACTGAGTGAATTTTTCTATTTGAAGGTTGGACAGAAACAGGGATGTGTCATGTCTTCATGGTTGTTCAATCTGTTTATGGATGAGGTTATAAAGGAGATACAAGGTAGGGCAGTGGATGTTGGACCACCCTTAATGAGAGAGGGGAGTGTTTGGAAACTCCCTGTACTGTTGTTTGCAGATGATACTGTGTTGTTAAGTTTGGAAACTCCCTGTACTGTTGTTTGCAGATGATACTGAGTTGCTAAGTTTAGACGAACGAGAGCTACAAGGCTTGGTGGATGAGTCTGGGTGAGTGTGTAAGAAACGGAATCTAAAGGTGAATGTAGGGAAGTGTAAAGTTATGGTCTTCGAGAGAATGAAAGTCAGTGAATGTACAGTGAGGTTGGATGAGGAGGAAATGGAAAATATGAGTGCGTTTAAGTACTTGGGCAGTGTGATGAGTAAAGATGGAAGTTTAGAAGTTGAAGTGCTTGAAAGAGTACAACAAGGAAGATAGGTTGCTGGTTCCTTGAAAGCAGTGATAAGAAACAGGGAAGTGAGCATGGTAATGAAAAAGTAACTACATGACAGTATTGTGATACCAACTCTAACGTAAGGAAGTGAAGCCTGAACCTTTTTGGAGGGACAGAAGTCAATAAATGAGACCAATGGAAATTAGTACTGTTATTTGAGAGGAGCATGTGGAGTCACATGGAGAGACAGACTGACAAATGAGGAAATGAAGGAGCGTTGTGGTGTGAATGTGGATGTGATAGGAAGCGTTAGGAGAAACACATTGAAGTGGTTTGGCTATGTGGAGAGGATGGAAGTGAGACACTGACGAGGAGAGTGTATGTGAGTGAGGTGGAGGAGGGAGAGAGGGAAGGGAGGGCCAAGGATAAGATGGAGGGATGGAGTGGAGAGGTATATGAGAGAGGGGAGTATCTATCTATCTATCTATCTATCTATATCTATATCTATCTATCTATCTATCTATATCTATATCTATCTATCTATCTATCTATCTATCTATCTATCTATCTATCTATATATATATATATATATATATATATATATATATATATATATATATATATATATATATATATATATATATATATATATATATATATATATATATATATATATATATATATATATATATATATATATATATATATATAATTATATACCCTATATGTGTGTGTGTGTGTGTGTGTGTGTGTGTGTGTATGTGTGTGTGTGTGTGTGTGTGTGTGCGATTACATGAAAGCGCTTAGGAAATTTTCGTCTTTCCTCTTCCTTTTGGATATCAGTATATCTGTGAATCACACGTAACCAAGTAATATATTTGCACACACACACACACACACACACACACACACACACACACACACACACACACACACACAATATATATATATATATATATATATATATATATATATATATATATATATATCTATATATATATATATATATATATATATATATATATATATATCCATATTTCTATACCTATAGAAGGCGAGGTGCCTCAGTTAAAAGTAATGACGAAATGATACAGGTCTTTGAATCATGGAACGATGTTTTCCACCATCTCTCCTTGATTATCTGCATTTTTTTGACACTGACTTTCAGATATTATTATTTTTTTTTTCAAACTCTGCATGAAAAGGATTTCTATAAAAATGAACAATATACCTCACTGTAACATGTCTTCATACATCATATTACTTTAGTATTAAGTCAAGAGTTTTGGCGAGTGACGCTGAGACATTAACCGATTAGCGCCCAGTGTCCTCAGTATAGGACGGAGCTGGGCATTTTCAAAATCTGATAAAGAAGGGAAGCCCGTGGTAGGGACCTACGAGCTTCGCGACCATGAGCCGCTAAGCGGAAGGCGGCATGCTTAGTAGGCCTACCCTTCCAGCAAAATCTCTCGCGCAGGAACTCTGGGAGCTAAAGGGTTAATACATTAGTTATCCATTTGTTGACGCCATTTTCTGCAATCACTTATAAGGTTTTGAAGGTTTATTTCGTACCCAGCGTGTGTAGTGTGCGCCAGTTGATGACAGTCAGATAAGGAAATTAAACGAGTTAGGTGGGAGTGAAATATTCCTGCCAGGGTATCAACGTACCATGCTTTTGCGTGAAACTTGAATGAAACAGTAAAGGGTCGCAGTTACTGACTTTTGACCAAAATCACTGGGAGCGATGTATGACCTGGTCATACACCTTGCCAGTATTTATATAACTCCTATGTGAGGTCTTCCTGATTAATGGTTTGAGTTAGCCCTTCCCTAGAGGACCCGGAAGTAAACAGCTTGACTATTTTAGTTATGACAGCTAACTAAAGAGACGAACAAGAAGCCTCGGACAAGGATTAATCAAAAGATGACGACCAAGGACCGGACAAATTGCATGCTACGGATCGCGACGTGGAATGTAAGGGGTGCGAATGATGAGGTGAAAGAGAGAGAGATTGTCCAGGTGCTTGAGAGTGCGAAAGTGGATGTATGTGGCGTAACTGAAACTAAATGGGGAGGAGTGTGAAAGAATGGGAGTATGGATGGGGTATATGTGCAGGAGTAGGTAAGAATGAGAGGGCAAAAGGAATGTGTATTGTGAGTAAAAGATGGAAGAAGAACATAAGAGAGTATGGATCAGTTGGCTCAAGGACTGTGTGGGTAAGACTGAAAGTTGGAATACAAATGTGGGCGATAGTGTGCGTGTATGCGGCAACGCAAGATTGTGCAAGCAGAGTGAGAGAAGAGTTCTGGACAAATATGGAAGTGTGCATGGAAAAGTTTGGAAGGAATGAGAGAGTGTTTTTGATTGGTGATATGAATGGTAAAGTAGGGGATGTGAAGGTGGATGGAATAGTTGGTGAGTGAGGTGTGCCTGGTGAGATAGATGAGAATGGCAGTGCGTTAGTGGACATTTGTGCCGGGATGGGGTTGGTGATAGCCAATACCCTCTTCAGGCATAAAATGATCCACAGGTATACATGGCGAGTGATGAGAAGGGTGGGTGGTGAATTGAATGAAAGGAAGGCAATGATAATGTGTGTGTAGATGACAGGATGCGAAGATGTGTTATGGATGCAAGAGCTTATAGAGGTTGGGGTAGTGAACTTTCTGACCACTACTTGGTGGTGGTCAGAATCAAGATCCAAGTAAGATGGAGAAATAGAAGAAGGGAAGGACGGGAAGAAGGAGTAGTTGCAAGGAGGGTGGAGAGGTTACAAGAGGATGAGAAAAAGGCAGAGGTAGACAGAAAAAGTCATGGGACGAGGTCACTGAGTGTGACCTCAAGGACATGGGACTGAACAGGGAAGCTACCAGAGATCAAGCAGCATGGACAGCCGCCATTAGGTGACCAAGGCCGACGCATGTAAGCATGTTGGAGCCTTCAAAAACGAATGAACGAACACATTTTTATCCACCAGGATGTCAGCAAAGCACACCCACTGCTGCTGCTGTACTGTGTCGCAAACTAAACACAGGTAACACCGTTACTGGCCATGTAGGTGATGTCACATAACCGACCACATTGGGAAGAAAAATCATAACTCATGTTCAGCATCAGCAGTAAAAGTATGTACAATAAAGGAAAACAGTGCGAGTTAAGGTAGAGAAGCGTATATGCATCTGGACAAATAAACTTTTTTTGCAAGGAAAATTAACCACAGTAATACTTATCAAGAGACCTCCAAGAACAAGCATATGAAGTGCGGCAGCACAGATTACCTCACATACCGAATAAGACTTGAGACAGTCATCAATGTCACGTGAGTCTAAGCAAAACTATATAGGTTTTGACATGTAAGTCGAGACATTAAACTCTGATTCTGTTCCGGTGAGATATCAAATTCCTGTTGTATGTATTTTATGCGTGTCTTAATAATTCACAGGTGCTGGAGAGGGATACCTTCTTGTGTAGGTACTGATATAACTGGGCGGTTCTGCTGCACGGTTATGCAAACATCTCACACCTCCCTCCCCATCCTGCAAAAGGACGTTGGTGGCCTGCAGAAGGGTAGCTTTAGCCTAAAGTTCACTGAGTTCACATCAAGATGAACATGAAGCCAAATAACAACAACATCAATATTTTACGTTTCCACTTGAATTAACTACATGGTAGGTGGTTGCGACCATCATGCACTGACATGATGTAGTGCTTCCTTCTTCATTTATCACTTGTAGCATTTTTCTCTTTGTCTGCCCTCCTCTCTTCCTATTCCTCCCATTCCTTTCTGTCACTTTTATTACTCTTTTTACCACTTCCTGCTGCTGTACACCGAGTGACAAGCCTAATGGGTTCCTGTAGCCCAGGAAACCATTTACATCACTGGGTGGTAATCATATGACCAGAAAACGGGGTGGCGTGGAGCCTGCCGTGGTACCCCTGCTAAATGGGTGGAGTGCAGCTAAAATGACGTCCATGCAGGAGCCAAACCTCCACACTTCTCCTCGCGCCTCACTGTCGTGAGGCGCGGTAAACCGTAAAAAAACAACAGTTCACTGCACGGACGTTCCTGGAGATGCATTTGCTTGCTTGCTGTTGATGGATTTGCTTGGCTAGACAGCCCGCGGTTGGGCAACAACAACAGCAACAACAACAACGACCTGAATTAGCTCGGAGTCTAGACATTGGTGCTCTGTATTGTTTTCACTCGGCTTGTCTGTTTATTTGTTTGTTTATCTGTCTGTCTGACTCTCTGTCAATAACTTTACGCGAAAACAACTAGTGCGATTTTAACTAAAACTACAGGGATGATGGGCAATGACCTTCTGATCACCTGATTAAATTTTTGGCCAAATTGGGCCGAGGCCCAGGTTGTACTCTCAAAAAATGTAAAATAAAATCGTTTTTCGCCATAACTCCTTTAAAATTCGTCGTATCGACGTGAAACCAAAACTTAAAGGTTCATCTTTCAAATCTGCATCCTATAACATGCCTCATTACATCAAGGGGGTCACCCTCCAGTTAGCGATATAGGGTCAGTGTCAGGTGGTTCGGACCTAAAATTTCAAATGGGCATGAAAAAGTCAATTTTCACCCGATTTACTCCAAATTTGATATGTGACATCTTTGACTAGATATCCTAATGTGTTTATAATAACATCTGCACTAAAATGACTGCCGGGGACGGGTTTGCTGTGCCTTGGCACCGCTTCTTGTTAGATTCAGTTTCGTTGGATCATAGATATTATTTTCGTACTAATCAACTCAGTAACTGTACCAGTCCATGTAAGGTATTTCAGGACTGAATCTTTTCCTCAGAGGGAGGTTGACAGCAAGAATTAACGTTCCCCTAATTCTCTCCGAGTAAGAATTAAGAAAAGGTGTCTGTAGCGAGACCGTGTATGCCAGAGTCAGTATGTGTGTGCTCACATCATCATTAGAGCCTCCTGTGGTAGGGTCGGTAACGCGCGCATTTATCAAGTTGCGGATCTTGATTGGATCTCACTCCGGGAGGGAAATTTTTAATAGTGTGTTGCAGCATGTTCTTTTATGTGTTCTTTCATGTTCACCCCAAGTCAAGGTTTCTTCGATTACTATGGACTTTCTCACTGACAAGGACACCCAGTCTAATGGAAACTTTCACATGCACCTCACCTTTTACTCAGCAAGCCTTTCACATCTTTATCAGAGCTGAAGCACTGAGTGGAGGTGGGTCAATTCTTTTGCGTCTGAAAGTGGTATTCTTCGGCCCTGGAGATCAGTTGCTCATCAGGACCCCACAGAACATGGTTTGGACGTGTACAACGGAGACTTCGCATTGCCACACATGTCCAAGGCGGCCACCACAATTCACGCCTGTACTGTATAAAATGTCATCGATATGAACCAACAGGATGCAAACAGATGCAAACTTATGAAAAACATAAGCTCAACACCAACTTTCAACGTCTGCCATGATCTGGATTTCGACTCCAGATATAGGACACTTGCAGATAACGGGATGAATGCAGAATCCATTATGTAACTCTTAGCCCGCCCGCGCGCACACACACACACACACACACACACACACACACACACACACACACACACACACACACACACACACACACATTCAGAGTAATATGGGCCACCAGAACCTGGCATACTCTTAGACAAATATTAATGCTGAAGAGCTGCTGTCCTGTCACTGTCTTTTTAAAATTTTTATCTTTATTTTTATTTATGTAACTCACTTCACTTCCAGCTCACCTCACACTTGTAACTATTCTCGTGCATTAACTTTGCGACGTCACCATGCACCTGTGCCAGACCATTGCACACTCTTTTTTTGCAATGTTTCGAATCTTTGCTCATTTCATATTTTGTCACTCGAAATTCAACTTATAGCTCGTGCAGTGCTTTACTCCACTTACTGTTGCACAGCCTTACGCCATTCTTGATGCTTCTTATCGATCTCTTCTTGCATCTGCTGTAGTTGTTACACCCGCACATGTGAAGCGAGAAATGGTATTATGTTTTGCTCCACGCGTACGCGCGCGTGTGTGAGCAAAATAACTAAAACAGTTTTTATCCGATATTAACCTAACTTGGTGGAAATGTTTGAGGGTAAGGCAAGAACATGCTGAGTCAGTTTCGAGAACAATCAGTCGAAGGTCAGTGTCACAGGGAAAGGTAAAAGTTCGATTTGTGTGTCTGTGTATGAACAAAATGAAACAGTTCGACCAATAGGTTTCGAGAACAATAGTTTTTACCTGATTTAGACCAACCCTTGAGGATAAAAGAGGGATAAAGGAATTAATTTTTTAGTCAATGGTCTAGGTCACAGGGAGAGGTTTATGATAAAGATTACAGAACAAAATTAATTTTCAGTTTTTTTCCGATTTGGACAGAACTTGATTAAGGTATACGAGTCAGTCATGAACGAAGTAATTTAATTTTCAGAGCAATTTATCGTAGGTCTAACTGCAGTATTACAAGTCAGATCCAATCATCTTAGACACAAGGCAGGGTCTAATGCCTGGATCGAAATCAGTTGGTGGACTCTGTTGTTGCACTCTTTCAGTGCTCCTTCCTATTTCTTTGTTCTTGTCTCATTTCTTGCTACTCTTCTTGTTGCAGCTACTTCTTCGATTGCAATACTGCACTGTATCATGTGGTACCTCCTATAGATATCATTTTTTTTTTTTTTAGTAAGAAAGTTCATCCGACCAACTACAGTGCAACTTTCCTCCTTTCTGGGCCGGCTCCTGTCTGGAAACCGTCATTTTTTATTTTGATTGGTATCTTACAGCTCAATCCATCTCACTCCTGACATCACTGTAGGTTTCTTTCGCCACTCCCTGCTTCTATTGCCAGTAGCCAGGATACATATCTAAACACAGTTAAGATATGTTACCAAGGATTCTCTAAATACTTCCAGCTTCAGTAGCATCCTTATCAGCCAAGATACTTCGTGATTCTGGATCCAACACATAGCCTGATGTTAACTGAGATTTACAAATGTAGGCTACAGCTTCCACGGAGATCTAATTATGTCGTAACATTAAAATTTATTTATCGCTCGCCTGACGAGGCTGAGCGATAATGTTTTTGCCTGCCTCTTTGTGCATGTGTGTGTGTGTGTGTGTGTGTGTGTGTGTGTGTGTGTGTGTGTGTGTGTGTGTATCTGTTCCCATTTTATCTCATGAACGGCTTGAGCTATCAACATGAAACCTTCAGAGTATCAAGATATGGCCAAAGTTCTTGGCAGAGTTCGAAAATGAGCACTCGGGGTCAAGGTCAAGGTCAGCAAAATGGCTGCCAAAGGTCAAGTAGGTTTTATTGCCCGCCTTTAGGACCATTGTATCTCATGAACGGCTTGAGCTAGCAACATGAAACCTTCAGGGTATCAAGATATGGCCAAAACTTGGACGAGTTCAAAAATGGGCACTCAGGGTTAAGGTCAAGGGCACACAATGGCTGCCAAAGGTCAACTAGTTTTTTATCGCCCGCCTTTACCACCATTATATCTCATGAACTGCTTGAGCTATCAACATGAAAATTTTAGGATTTCAAGTTATGGCCAAAATCTTGAACTTGGCCAACAGCATATTCTGGCGGGCCATTAGCATTCGGCTCCCGAATGATTTTCTTTCATTAATATTCCTTCAATGGTCGACACATTTTGAACACTGATAATGAGGGAGGATATGTTGTCACACACACAGTACAGTAATTAACAACCGTCGTTTATCGTAGATGATGATAACAAAAAATAACTATCGCTTCACCATGACGTTCACGGGGTGCGACGAATTACCGAATCGGCACAGGAATTACCGAATCATCATTTTACCGCATTTTTGTTATTGCAAACTGTGATACCTTTTATCATCAGATAGCTTCATACAAACCTTATTACCTGAAATTCAGTAAAAAAAAAAAGTATATGATTCAACTCGAAAAATCTAGTGTCATCGCGAAAACGTGATATAATTTGCAAAAGTACATTGTCTTTAGATCGTCACCACACCTTGCCAGACTTCTTTTCTTTATAAATATTGAATTAGCAATACAAATAACTGTTTTGATATGCATATCTTAACAGGGAGTAGACTGTAGCACCAGACGAACATGGCCGTACTCTCGAGGTGGATGGTAGACTGGCGACAGGGAGAGCTGGTGCTCCCGTTTCACCAGCACTCAGGACCTGATCCTGACCATCTCCTTTTACTGAGCATTTTCCTTGCTTTCATTTACACAGAGTGACCAGCATACCCTCATAATACCTCTATGTTCAACTGTCTACACCACACTACATGCACATTAGATATCACACCTTCCATTTCCATCACCCCTTAGCAATGGCCGCTGCACTAATTAACATCAGCAACCTCGGTGGTATCTCGGATTGCCACTGCAGGCAGGGTAGGGCTGGCGGCACAGGGTCCTTCCGGTCGCTATCAGGCTATTGTGCTGACAGCGATTGTTGCAAACAGTTCATGCTCGTCAGCGGAGAAGCTTAGGTTCGGTCCTATACTTCACCAATAGCCGCAGTCTTAGCACCGATTTAAATTCAGTTCACTATTTTCTTAAGTCAGCATTCCCTCTAGCCCTGTTCCTCACAGACTCCCAAATCTCTCCTTCTACTGAAATATCCCCATTTTGTTCTCCTGGATACCATCACCTCACAAACTTGTGTAACAAGGGTGGCACCCATTGTTATATCTAATCTGAATTTGCAGTTGACACTGTTTTGAACTTCACTTCCATTAAATTTACCTAATTATTCACTGTATTAACTAAATTATCTAAATATTACCAAGTATATCTGTGTAGTCTATTGCTCCTTCAGTGCTTCTTCAGAACCCAATGTATTTGACTCCATATCCACACAGTTGACTATCTTTAACCTTACCCTTAGCAATGGGTGATTTTACATACATAATGTTGAATGGTTATTGCATTCTGCCAGGACTGACAATACTGGTCTAGAATGCGTGCGGTTTGCAGAATAGTTTAATATCACGCAGTTGGTAAAGCAACCAACCAGAATACCAGATAATCCTGACCATAATGCCTATCTCTTGGATCTATTCCTGAAAAATAATCCAGATTAATACAGGATAGAAGTTTTATCACCACTTGGATCCTCCAGCCACAATCTCATCAAAGCCTCTTTAGTCGGCTCCCCCAAATCTTCCCGTTCTGAACCTGTCAGGGTGACCAGATGGCACTTTGATAGGGTGGACTGGAATGGATTCAGAAATTATCTTGTTGACATTCTACGGCAGTCTTTTCTCTAGCCCTTTGAAGTCCACCTTACGTTTCCTGGGGAATTTCGGAAAACGCTCTTAGTATGTTAAACTAGAGAGATATACCATTTTTACTCCTATACGTTTTTCGAAAATGTTCTTTGTTTGTGCATCATTGCATTTCAATGAAGTATGCCAGTTGGGGACCTCGGGCGACTTTCGAAGGACCACGCTCATCCCAGTCGGGCTTTTGTGGACAAGTCTCGACGCACCACACTGAGAATGATTAGGCTGTTGTGGGCCTTATCGGAACATTTAGACCACATTTTGCCAACTTTTTTTTTTTATTCATATATACAGTAATTTCCTTTGGGCTTATTTGCAACTTACATCATAATTTTGTTATATTCAAGTATTCTTTGCATATGCATTTTTTTTTTTATATTTAATTCATTCTACTATTTTTTTTTTTACCTTCCATCAGATATTACAAATAACATTTTACGTAAGTATTTTTTCTTTTTTTCCGGGTAAGTTTTTATTGCTTTGCAGGTAAGTATCAGTGAAGGTATAAGTGAAAAGCATGTCTGTGTCAAAAAATTAATCACAAAAACATACTGTACAAAAGTATTAAGTACAAACAAAACTGATTGTGCATAAATTAGCACCTCTTCTGCAAATAAAATTACAGATTCTTGTGATGAGTTATGAAGTAGTTCCTCTCATCGCATTTCCATTTGGCAATGCCACTCATCCTCCAGTTGTACTTTTTCACATCAGGACATGACACCTCCCTGTGAGTTTTGGCGGCTCTGTCATAGCGTTTGACATGCGCCATGGGGTCGATCCCTGCATCTGTTGAGAACCTTGATGACCTTGCAAACAAGGTAAACAAATCGTAATAAAAGAAAAATCATAAATAAAAGAAACTGTTAGGAATGCATAAGTAAGGTAAGTATAACAGATATAAATAAGTTAAGTATAACAGAAATAAGGTAAGTAAAACAGAAATAAGGTAACTATAACAGAAATAAGGTAAGAATAACGGAAATAAAATAGTAATAACAGAAATAAGGTCATTATATCAATAAATGAACAAGATAAAGTCTCTATCTATCCTCCACTCCTTTCTTTCCTACACCGTCTCACTGTTTCCTTCACTCCCTCTAGTTTTTACTCCACTGATATCATAATGACAAACTTATGTATATACACACAAACCATCTGCGAAGTCCAGCATGGCTAAATTTAAATAGCCAGACATGAAGCAATAATTTAAAAGGCCAGGCATGAGTACATAAAAATCTAAAAGGACAGACAGCTGGCACTGGTGATTAATGCTATCCACTAGTTGCTCTCGATGTCCAAGGAGATGAAAGGACATCATCATCGCTTAGGCCTTCACCCAAAAGGGCACTTATGTCGACATCAGGGTCGGCAACATCATCGTCGGTGTCAACCTCAACATCACTGTCAGCTCCTTGTGCTGGGGCAATTCATCGCTGACGATTCTCCCTCGGCCCGGCGGGCCAAAAACATGCTGGTACCAAACTGAAAAGAATGAAATATGATTCATTTAACATATATGATCACCCTCATTATCGAAATTAGTATAAATACATAATACAATAGGCTAACCTAATATAGCACGAAATAATATGTATATAGATAGACAGATAGATAGATAGATGTAGATATAGATATATAAATATACTCAAAAAATCTAAGAAAACTCTTATATCACATCTACTGTATATAAATAACAATACTGTATAATAATGTCAAAGAAAAAAAAAACACCAGAATGGTAAAATATGATAATCACAGAACTGTGCTTGTGGCCAAAAAAACAAACCGTTAAGACCCATGAAAGCCCACTTTGGGGTGAACGTTGTCCGTCGAGTCGCACAAAGACCCAGCTGGGCTTTAAACTTTTTCACACTCGTTTTTCACTAATTCCAACATATCACAGCCTAACGAAACCTATATCAAAATGATGCCCGATCATTCCTCTCAAACATGTAATATAATGGTGACCTTACCATCATGGGTATGGGCGTGAGGACGCTGAACATCAGAACAATTTTCGCTAAAAGTTGCCCTTTTCAGAGTTGGGCCGACACTGATGCATTCATCACTTTGTCAGGGAGGGCAGGAGATACCTGCTGCATCCTGAGTTGGTCAGATTCGAAAGAGAAGGAGTTCCTCTCCTCCCTTGAAAAAAAAAAAAAAAAAAAAAAATCCCAACTGCCCGATTATTCTAGACCTGTTGGTGGCTGTTTCAAAACACTCTTTTTAAGTATCCCAACTGGTTTACCTCGTAACTAAACGGCTAGTGACATGAATTTTACCCGGTCTCACATCAATGACTTTTTACATGATGGTATGGATTTGTTCATACTAAGTCAACAGCTCGCTTAAAGATCGGACCCCAAAATGGTTTGATAGCAACTGTGTCAGAGCAATGGCCCAAAAGTCATGAGCAAATAAATCTTACTTAAAAAAAGAACCATTTGAATCACTCAGTCAATTTAAAATTGCTAGAAACCATGCAAAAGCAGTAATAAATCTCGCCAAATCAAACTTTCTTCACAACTGAGCAACCAAACTATTAGAGAATCCTAATGACAAAGAATATTCTGGTCAACTCTCAGTTCTTTCAGTAATAAATTAAACAAGTCATCACCTATTCCCCCACTAAAATCTTCAGACGGTAATATTAAAAATGCCCCGCGTGGTGGGGTAAATATCTTTGGCAGCACATTTGCCAAAAATTCTACGTTAGTGGAAGTCAACCAGAAAGTCCCAGCACTAGAACTTGATTCTCCCGAAATAGCTCTACTTAAAATACAGACTAGAAACGTAAAATCCATCCTAGACAATTTACCAACCAGCAAAGCTCAAGGCACAGATGGAATTCCTCCAATTCTTTTGAAAAAGTGCTCCCCAGAACTTGTTTTTTAGTTCAGGCTAAATTATTCAGACTATACATATATTTTTTTTTTAATGCGAGGAAGAAGGAACCAAAGGCTAGGAGCCCGCAAAACAGTTCGTTCCAAGAAAAAAACAAAAACAATAAAAAAGAGAGCCAAATTCAAGATCCGTTCATTTCGAGATGCCTGGACACACTGCGTTTAAAAGACTGGAGATCTTAGGAAGTAGAAAATACAGACAGAGGGAGACAGTTCCAAAGCTGACCTGTTGCATAGGTGAAGGACCGAGAGTAACGGTTAACTCTTGCATTAGAGAGTTGGACAGAAAAGGGATGAGAGTTTGTTGCTAGACGGGTGCTACGCTCCCGTCGTAGAAGTGAAGGGATGCAAGCAGACAGTTCAGAGGAGCAGTGACCATTGAAGTAGCGATAGAAAAGAGATAAAGAGGCAATAATGCGGCAAAGAGACAGAGGTAGAAGGAAGCCAGTAAGAGGAGGAGAGTTCATGAGACAAAAAGCCTTTGACTCCACCCTATTGATAAGAGCTGTATGTGGGAAGCCTTCCCACACAAGAGAGTTGTATTCTACACAGGGGCGATTAAAACCCGTGTATAAAGTCAGCTGTGCAGGGGTAAAGAAGGTACGGAGTTGGTTTAGCACACCTAATCGCTGGGAAGCAGATTTTACAAGAAATGTAATATGATCTTTCCAAGATAAATCCCGAGTAAATGAAACCCAAAGCATGTTCAAGGATGATGCAGGATTGAGCTGGGTTGTATTAAACATTAGTGGGTACTCCTGTGGAAGATTGTGTTGGGTTGATAGGTGTAAAACCTGAGTCTCTGATGCATTAAAAACAAAATTATTTTTACTCCAGTCAGAGAACGAGCCAAGTCAGACATTAGGTGTGCCATAGCCTCATCCCTTGTTTGTTGAAGTAACTGTTGAGATGGACGTTGCAGGAACCGAATGGAAAGATGAAGGGTGGAATCGCATACGAGTGGATGGGGATAGATGTACAGCTTAGAAGACCATTGATGAATAAAAGGAAGAGAGATGGTGATAGGACAGAGCCCTGAGGAACACAACTGTTGACTGATCTAGGAGAAGGATGATGGTCGTCTACAACGACCAGAAAGGAAGCTGGAGATGAAGACAAAGATAGAAGGATAGAGACCGTAAGAGGGCATTTTGGAAATTAAAGATGTATGCCAGACTCGATCGAAAGCCTTTGAAATGTCAAGTGCAATGGCAAAGCTTTCTCCAAAGTTCCAAAAGGAGGATGACCAGCAGTTTGAAAGGTAGGTGACAAGATCGTCAGTGATGCATCCCTGACGGAAGCCATACTGACGATCAGAAAGAAGGCTGTGATCGGAATGATGCTTTAAATTTTTTTCTATTAAGAATAGACTCGAAAACTTTTGAGACACAGGATAGTAAAGCAATTGGACAATAGTTAGTGGATTGGGAATGGTCACTCTTCTTTGGGACTGGCTGAATGAGAGCAAACTTCCAGCAAGAAGGAAAGGTGTTGAAAAACAAAGGTGAAATAGTTTACCTAGGCAGGGTGAAAGCACAGAAGCACAGTTCTTGAGGACAACGGAAGGGACTCCATCAGGCCCATGTGCCTTGTTAGTACTAAGGCCAGTGATGGCAGAAAATACATCAGCTGGAGAAATTTTAATGTCAGCCATGAGGAAGTCAGAGGTGGGAAGTGATGGAGGAACAGCACTGGAATCATCTAAAATGGAATTGGAAGAGAAAGTCTGAGCAAAGAGATCTGCTTTATCAGTAGAAAAAATAGCTACAGAGCCATCAGAGTAGAAAAGTGGAGGGAAGGATGATGAGGTAAAGTTGTTAGAGAGGTTTTTGCAAGGTGCCAGAAGGAGCGGGAAGAATCTGAGTTGGAGAGTTGAGAGCATTTAGTATGGATGAAATTATTTTTAGCAGTGCGAAGAACAGACTTAGCAAGATTCCAGGCAGAAACATAAAATGTGATTCAGGGGTGGGTTGGCTCTGGTACCTTTTACAGGCCCTCTCCTTGTTGCGGACAACATTAGAACAAGCGTGATTAAACCAAGGCTTTCTTGCATTAGTCAAAGGATATGAGAAAGGAATGTATGCTTCCATGCCCAAGAGAATAACCTCCGTAATGCGCTAAGTACACTCAGATGGCTCCTGGCCATGGTAGCAATAATCATTCCAGGGAAAATCAAAGAAGTACTGCTTGAAGGCCTCCCATCTGCAGCTCTAAAGTGCCAAAGTTGACGTTCCTTTGGAGGGTCCACAGGCCGTACCGGAGCTATAGGACGGGTTAATGTAATAAGGTTGTGATCGGAGGAGCCCAACGGAGAGAAAAGATTAACAGTCTAAGAAGAAGGATTAGTTGTAAGGAAGAGGTCAAGTATGTTGGAGCTCTCGTCCAAGACGGTCAGGGATATGGGTAGGGTGCTGTTCAAGCTGCTCTAGGTCATTAAGGATAGAAAAGATGTAGGCTTGTTCACCAGGTGGATCAGTGAAAAGAAAGGAGAGCCAAAGATGGTGGTGAACATTGAAATCTCCTAGAATGGAGATTTCAGAGAAAGGAGAAATGGATAAGACGTGTTCTATTGTAGAAGTAAGATAGTCAAAGCATTTTTCATATCAGCAGAATTAGGGGATAAATAAACAGTGCAGATATATTTAGTCAGAAAATAACAGGAATGCCGAAGCCAGAGAGTAGAGAATTCAGAAGAATCAAATTCAGGAACACAAGGGCAAGATAAGTCATTGCATACATATACACAACAGCCACCTTTGGCTTTGAAATGAGTATACAGTAGAGAAAGTAGGAGGATACTGAAAAAAGTTTGCTGTCAGTTGCCTCAGACAGCTGAGTCTCGGTAAAAAAAGAAGGTGAGGTTTCAAGGAGGAGAGGTGGTGTTCAACAGAGAGAAAATTAGTGGAAAGGCTGCGAATGTTGCAGAAATGAAGAAGGGAGTCAGACAGTGGTTCCAGGCACCTCATTGAGTCATCACCGGGAGAGGGGCGGATGGTGGGGGCATTAATGGTCCCTCCCCCGGGGGAGTCTGAAGCATGGTTAATGTTCGCCATTTTCCTGTACAGTATTTAATTTTGAAAAGGAAGTGTAGTGTGTGCTGTGCATGTAGATTGGTGTTGGCAGTTAAAGAAACTTGTACTGGAGAGCATGCTGACCTACCCTCTGTGTTACTGAAACAGTGAAAAAGTTCACCAAAGGGGGATGGTCAGGAACTAGTCTCAAGGGCTGATGAAACAGGAGCTCCAGCTCTCCTTGTCGTCAGCTTTCCATCGACCTTGGGAGTACTGCCCTGCTCGACTGGTGCTACAGTCTGCTCTTCCTAATTCTTCATTCCCTAAATTCATCCCCTGCTTCATTCCCAAATTCTTGTAAAGAAGCTAATATCCACGCAATTCTGAAAAACGGACCCCACTGATTAGAGACCAATAGCTACTGTATCATGTCTTCTCTTGGCAAAGTACTTGAAACTGTAATGAATAAGCACATTGTTAAAAGTCTTGAATTCAGCGACTTAACCCCTTAGCTCCGAGAGTTCCTGTGTGAGGGATTTTGCTGGATGGGTGCTAGGTGTACCACCCTCCGCCTGTCAGCTCATTGTCGCGAAGCTCATAGGTCCCTACCCCGGGGTTCCCTTCTTTATTAAGTTTTAAAAATGCCCAGTTCCGTCCTATACTGGGGATATGGGACACAAAGGGGTTAATTATTGATAGACAGTATGGTTTTCATCACGGAAGATACACCATTGATATATTCACACTGCTCGGTCTCCTGACTCATACAATCCATCAATTAATTGACCAAAATGGAGAAACTCATGCAGTAGCCCTTGATATTTCTAAAACTTTTGACAGAGTGTGGCACCGTTCCCTGCCATCCAAACTCCCTTGCTATGGACTAACGTCTTTTGTTTCTCTGATATCCTCATATCTCAGCAACAGAAAGATAAGAGTAAAAGTAAATGATGTATATTCCAATTTCCACTCATTTAATGCCGGCATACTGCAGGGAACAGTTCTGGCTTTATCCTTATTCCTAATTCATATTAATTATCTTTTATCTGTCACCCATAATCCCATCCATTCATATGCGGATGACAACACTTCATAGTTCATTCACACTTAAACACCCATTCACAAAGTGCAATATATCTAACTCACAACTCAATACAGCCATCTCCATATATCAAGACTTCTGTAGGATAACTGAATGGTGACAAAATAACCTTGTCTCATTAAGTGCTAGTAAAGCCAAATATAAACAGTTTATTACTTGACAGATATTGCCAGATTCCTATATTACCTTCAATACTGCTAATATTCCTGTCTTCAAAAGTATTGAAATTCTCGGTGTTTTACTTAACAATGTTTTTTTATTCATTAGTTTTTCCTTCCTCTGTTCTATTATTAATCGTTGCATTGTGTGCCACAGCTCAGGCTGTGCCAACTTTTCAGTGGCTGTGCATCACCGCTAACTACTCCACCCCCAGGCAAACTTACGCAAGGCGCTATGTAAAGACGGAGATTGTTTTTTTTTTTTTTTTTTTTTTCACCAGATGATGCCCTGGATGTTTATCTTCAAGTTATAATAAACAAAAACTTTTATTTTTTTTAAAATCATTTTTTCACTTCACCCCTATGCAAACTTAAGCATGGCGCTGTGCAAAGGTGGAGGGAGAGAGAGAGAGAGAGAGAGAGAGAGAGAGAGAGAGAGAGAGATTTCTTTTCTCCAGATGATGCCCTAGATGTTTACCTTCAAGTTTAAAATAAACAAAAACTTAAAAAAAAAAAAAATCTTCATTTTTTGCGCAACACAGGGTGGAACAAAAAAGATAATTGCACAATGCACAGGTTATATATATATATATATATATATATATATATTTATATATATATATATATGTATTTATATATATATATATATATATATATATATCTATCTATCTATCTATATATATATATATATATATATATATATGTATATATATATATATATATATATATATATATATATATACAGGGTGTACCGCAAGTTACGCACCATAGGAGAAAAAGTTAATTGTGTTTTCCTGTTGCAGAGTTTGTAATACAGCTGCACAACGATTTTGGCCCAAGAGGAGCGCATTGAGTTCATCCTGCTGATGGGTACGCCAGGCAACAGAGAGGTGACAGACGAGAATAATCCCCGACATCCACATGGAAACCCAGTGTCTCATACCGCTGTTGGAGTACTGATTGCCAAATTCAAAGAGATGAGAAGTGTGTGCGACAAACCAGGTTCAGGACCGCCAAAGACTGTTGTAAAAGAAGCAAAACGCACCGCTATCTTGGCATGCTTTGCTGTGAGTCCAAGGAAATCCCTGCGCCGATTGTCCACTGAAATCGGGTCAGTACAAGCAGCATTCACCACATCCTGAAGTTGGAGAAGTGGCATCCATTCAAATTGCAATTACTGATGAAACTGAGCGAGGACCACCCAGATCGGCGGGTGCAGTTTTGCGAGTGGGCTTTATCAGAAGAATACTGTGACCATGACTCTGCTACCGGCATCCTGTTCTCTGATAAGGCTGACTTTTAAGTGTCCGGTAAACTTAATCGCCAAAACAAGCGTTACTGGTCCTCTCAGAACCCTCACTGGTTTGACGCCAGTAAAGAGCAGGGAAGAAAACTTGTAATGATGTGGTGTGGTCTGTGAAATGACAGACTGATTGGTCCATTCTTCTTTGACAACAATGTCACAGGAGAAAGGTATCTGGAGATGCTGGATACCGAGACATTTCCATGCATCTTGAATCGTGAGGGAGAATATCCAATGTAGTTTCAGCAGGATGGAGCCCCTGCTCATTATGCTGTTGAAGTCAGGTCATATCTGGACAAACAGTTCCCTGGAGGATGGATTGGTCGACGTGGACCTGTCGAATGGTCCCCGCATAGCCCTGACCTCACACATCTGGAGTTTTACCTGTGAGATTATTTAAAGGCCGTTGTGTATGCAGAGAAGATAACGTCACTGTCTCCTCTGAAGTCAAGAGTCACAGCTGCATGCGGAGAAATAACCCCTGACATCTTACGACGTGTCCTCGATGAGTAGGTCACCCGTGTGAATATTTGTATGAGGCACGACGGCCAGCACTTCGACCAAATACTCTAAACTTCAGTTTTCCCTACAACTAGACGAAGCACATCATTAGCAACCTTAAGCACTCATCTGCCTGTGGACCAGACAACATAAGCAACATTCACCTTAAACACCTTGGACCACAAGGCATACAAGCACTCACCAATATATCAAACTACAGCTACTCACACAACATAATACCCAACATCTGGAAGCATGGCATTATCATCACTATCCCTAAACCCAACAAAGACCCTACTTTACCACCCTCACACTGCCCCATCACACTCCTCTGCACCCCCTCTAAAGTCACTGAACGACTGGTGCTACAACTAGTCTCACCTCACATTCTCCTAGCCCAGTCACAATATGGCTTTAGGCCACTACACTCCACAAACACCCTTCTTACAGACCTTACACACAGAGTTTTCGATGGCATAAATTCAGCTAGGCCACCACACAGAACACTCCTAGTCACACTAGACATACAGCAAAGCTTTTGATGCCATCCCCCGCCACAACCTCACAAACAAAATACTCAACACAAACATGCACAATAACACAAAAAGATGGCTGGCAAATTACATAACAGGCAGATGTGTACACGTAACATTTGTCGGTCAGTCTTCTAACATCAGAAGATCACAAACGGCGTCCCCCAAGGATCTGTTTTGTCCCCTACACTCTTTAACCTATACAAGCACGACACACCCACACCCCACACACCACAGATACACATAGCTTCCTATGCAGATGATATAACACTTACATGTACGCACCAAAACACAAACACAGCTGCACACATCCTCCAACCTTACTTCAACACACTACATGCATGGTTCACCACAAACGGGCTCAAAATAGCCCCAACCGAATCTACAGTGACTCTTCTCACAAACTGGACAGCAGAACACAGTCACATCCCACACCTCACCATAAACAACACTCCCCTACCACACACACACACACACACACACACACACACACACACACACACACACACAAAACCCTTGGTGTAACATACAATACATCAAAGTCATTTAAACAACACATCACAAACATTAAATATAATATAACACCAAGACTCAGTGCCATGAGGTCACTTGCCCATACAACATTCGGACACAACAAAGAAACCACCACCACAGTATACAAACAATACATACGTTCAGTGATGAATTATGCAAGCCCTGCCTGGGCTCCTAACCTCACCAAAACACACTACAACACTCTACAGACCATACAGAACAAGGCCTTAAAAATAATCACAGGCTGCACAGCAACTACACTCACAGTCCACCTACATCAAGAAACCAAAGTCCTCAAAGTCAAGGATCACCTAGACATGAGAGGAACCCAGTTTCTTGCTGCAGCCTCCACAAACCCACAACATCCACTACATTACGTGGCAGCACATCCACCCACACCAAGGAACATCAAAATAACACCCAGCACACGATATCATACACAAATACTGTCATCTCTCCCCCCCCTCGCCCACCTCAGACCAGCTTCCAGAAGCATATCCACACTCAGATCACTCGCTGCTCCATTCAGTCACTTAAAGCCAACACACAGCTGCATGCACAGCCTCTTGATATCCACCTTTCTGAATCCTATCTCCCTCGTGAGGACAAGGTCCACCTAGCCAGGCTGAGATGTGGGCACCATCCAGCCCTCTTAAGCTACCAGAAGAGGCTCGATGACTCCGTCGTTGATGCCTGTCCAGGATGTAACAAAACCCCATACTATTAAGCACATTATGGAAGACTTCATTGCACACAATCACCTACGCCAACAACACAACATACACTCTTTGAGAGCTCTGTGGGATAGTCCGGTCTCGGGCATGGCCTTCCTAAGGGACTCGGGGCTGTTCCGCCAGACTGCCTAGGGAACAACCACTACCACTACTACTTCAGTTTTTCCTATGGCGCGTAACTTGTGGGACACCCTGTCTGTGTGTGTGTGTGTATATATATATATATATATATATATATATATATATATATATATATATATATATATATATATATATATATATATATATATATATATACATACATATATATATATATATATATATATATATATATATATATATATATATATATATATATATATATATATATATATATATATATATATATATATATATATATATATATATATATATATATATGCAAACTAACCACGGGAGAAATGAAAGGAGCGATAGTGAGTACTTTCGTATATTACATCTTCAGACAGAGTGAGACAGAAACATAAAGGGGAGAGGTCTTTTATGCACACCCGCAGCAGGTAGTGGCACACAGAACAATGGATGACCTGAATTTTTAACTGCGGCTTAACTTATGGTCACCTGCAGCAGGAAGTGGAACACAACAAAGGATGACCTGAATCTAAAAATGTACGTGACAAAGGAGGAGGGAGTAGGAGGGGAGGAAAGGGGAGTGGGAGGGAGGGCGAAGGGGGATGGGAGGAGGGGAAGGAGGAAGGGGAGAGGGGGGGAGGGAGGAGGGGATAAATACTGCTGCTTAACTAAAGACCTAGAAGGTTAATGCTTGGTGTGTCCCACACAGGTGTGACTACACCACCAGGAGATGACAGGGAACAATCACTTGTTAGTCTGGGGGATACTGCTTTAAAATTAATTCAGTTAACAATTTATCACACTTAAAATGACCATAGCTCATGTTTACATTCTTTTCATATGTGCCAGAAATTAGACAAGATTCTATTACATTTCTTTCATCTAAGCTTTTTGATCTTGCTAGAATCTTGGAGCCTGTCCAGTCAGTATGGTGATCACTGGATGCTTTGTGCTGAAATAAACCACTACTCTGTTGGGCTGTCCTTACACTGTATTTATGTTGTGTGATTCTAGTTTCCAAATCTTTTCCAGATTGTCCTATGTAAAATTTGTTACAGCTTTTACACGGGATTTTGTAAACGCCTGAATTACTAAAAGGGCTGTTCTTGATGAGGGTTTTTTTGATGGTGTTCTCATATTTGAATACTACTTGTACATTGAGTTTCCTCAGTATGTGAACAACATCAAGAAAATTTTCATGGAAGGGGAGGACAAGGGTTCTTTGAATGTTCTGGCTTATTAGTTTTCCCTTCAAGGAATCGTTTCTTGGCTGTATTGTGGCACTGAGTTAGTATGCTTTGTGGATATTTTAGCTTCTTTCCAATACTCTGAATCATTTTTAGTTCATCATCTAAAAATTCTTGGTCTGAAATTCTATATGCTCTTAGGTACATGGATATGAACACAGATCTTTTTACATTAATATGATGATTTGAATAGTAATGAACATATGACATAATATTTGTAGGTTTTCTGTATACCTTAGTCTTCAAAACATTTTGGTCCCTGATAATTTTACATCCAAAAATAGCAATTCATTATCCATTTCCATCTCATGAGTAAACTTAATCGATGGAACTAACGAATTTAAATGCAGGAGAAATTCATCAATGGGAAGACTGTTAGGCCAGAAGCACAGGACATCATCAACGTATCGGAGCCAAACTATGTTTTGTTCCTTTATGGAGGTCAGTAAATGTTTCTCAAAGTATTTCATGTAAATATTTGCCAGAACTGGGGAGAGGGGATTACCCATGGCCATACCAAATTTTTGTGTGCAAAATTTACCTTCAAAGGTAAAAGAAGAGTTCACAATGCACAATATAATTAGCTTGATAATGTTTTCATAGGGAATACCATCAGTGTTACTACCCAGAATGCTTGGCAGGAAAGTTAAAACATCATCAACAGGGACATTTGTGAATAATGATTTAACATCAAAGCTGACTAATTTGTAGAGGTACATGACATTTAGAGATTTTAACTTTCTTACCAAATCCTCATTGTTTTGTACAAATGAATTAGAGATAGTGCCTACAACAGGGGACAACAGTGTTACAAGCCACTTGGAGAGCTTGTATGTCGTAGAAGCTACAGAGCTTACAATTGGCCTGATGGGGTTGTTTGGTTTGTGAGTTTTAATCAAGCCATACATATATGGTGCAGATGGATTTTGCACAGAGAACTGTTTGATCAAGTCATCCCTACCTCTTAGCAAAGTCTTGATTTCTTTATGGAATTTTCTACTTTGTTTTTCAGTTGGATCACTTTTTAGTTCACTGTAGGTGTTGGTGTCACGCAACAGTTCACTCACTTTTTCCTTGTAGTCACATTTGTTCATGACTATTACAGCGCTGCTTTTATCAGCTGTAGTTATATGCAGGGAGTCATCTCTTTAATTTGTCCAAGGCATTCATAAATGTTTTAGGAGCAGAGTTGTTATATTTCTTAAACATTGCCCCATATAAAATGCCACGAATACTCTCACTATTTTCACCTGATTGTTTTTCCATTTGAAACAAGGACTTTCCAACCTGCACTGGGTTTATCTTCTTGCCATAAGAAAACGATAAACCATAACCTAGGGCACATAAGGTATCCCGATCCAATTCTTTAGATGACAGGACGCAATCTGGATTCATGTGTACGTTCCAATAGCTGTTTTCAATCACTCTTTTTAATTTCTGTTCATGTTTACGTTTCACACTAATAGTTTCATTGGTGAGAACTGGATAACAGTGAGAGAAAACTATGTGTTGATTTTCCGGTGTTAGTATGTTTCTAATACACTGTTTCTTGGTGTCCGAAAATTTAAATTTGCTGTTTGTTTCTTCTCCGGTTGTTTTGGCAACGGATCTTGTCAGGGTAAGCTTCTCGTAATCTCCAAATGGCTGTTCGTCCACGTTGATGAGTCGATCCGGCAGAAGAGACTTAGGTATTACATGCTCCTCTAGACACCTCTTAAGGAACTGCAACCTCTGCTTTGCTCAGTGTGCACGTAATAATGAAGAAAGAAAGTCTTGACAGAGAACTCGAAGGCTGGGGTTTGACTCAAGGAAAGCACTGAAAAAAGATGACTCCCTGCATATAATTACAGCTGATAAAAGCAGCGCTGTAGTAGTCATGAACAAATGTGACTACAAGGAAAAAGTGAGTGAACTGTTGCGTGACACCAACACCTACAGTGAACTAAAAAGTGATCCAACTGAAAAACAAAGCAGAAAATTCCATAAAGAAATCAAGACTTTGCTAAGAGGTAGGGATGACTTGATCAAACAGTTCTCTGTGCAAAATCCATCTGCACCATATATGTATGGCTTGATTAAAACTCACAAACCAAACAACCCCATCAGGCCAATTGTAAGCTCTGTAGCTTCTACGACATACAAGCTCTCCAAGTGGCTTGTAACACTGTTGTCCCCTGTTGTAGGCACTATCTCTAATTCATTTGTACAAAACAATGAGGATTTGGTAAGAAAGTTAAAATCTCTAAATGTCATGTACCCCTACAAATTAGTCAGCTTTGATGTTAAATCATTATTCACAAATGTCCCTGTTGATGATGTTTTAACTTTCCTGCCAAGCATTCTGGGTAGTAACACTGATGGTATTCCCTATGAAAACATTATCAAGCTAATTATATTGTGCATTGTGAACTCTTCTTTTACCTTTGAAGGTAAATTTTGCACACAAAAATTTGGTATGGCCATGGGTAATCCCCTCTCCCAGTTCTGGCAAATATTTACATGAAATACTTTGAGAAACATTTACTGACCTCCATAAAGGAACAAAACATAGTTTGGCTCCGATACGTTGATGATGTCCTGTGCTTCTGGCCTAACAGTCTTCCCATTGATGAATTTCTCCTGCATTTAAATTCGTTAGTTCCATCGATTAAGTTTACTCATGAGATGGAAATGGATAATGAATTGCTATTTTTGGATGTAAAATTATCAGGGACCAAAATGTTTTGAAGACTAAGGTATACAGAAAACCTACAAATATTATGTCATATGTTCATTACTATTCAAATCATCATATTAATGTAAAAAGATCTGTGTTCATATCCATGTACCTAAGAGCATATAGAATTTCAGACCAAGAATTTTTAGATGATGAACTAAAAATGATTCAGAGTATTGGAAAGAAGCTAAAATATCCACAAAGCATACTAACTCAGTGCCACAATACAGCCAAGAAACGATTCCTTGAAGGGAAAACTAATAAGCCAGAACATTCAAAGAACCCTTGTCCTCCCCTTCCATGAAAATTTTCTTGATGTTGTTCACATACTGAGGAAACTCAATGTACAAGTAGTATTCAAATATGAGAACACCATCAAAAAAACCCTCATCAAGAACAGCCCTTTTAGTAATTCAGGCGTTTACAAAATCCCGTGTAAAAGCTGTAACAAATTTTACATAGGACAATCTGGAAAAGAATTGGAAACTAGAATCACACAACATAAATACAGTGTAAGGACAGCCCAACAGAGTAGTGGTTTATTTCAGCACAAAGCATCCAGTGATCACCATACTGACTGGACAGGCTCCAAGATTCTAGCAAGATCAAAAAGCTTAGATGAAAGAAATGTAATAGAATCTTGTCTAATTTCTGGCACATATGAAAAGAATGTAAACATGAGCTATGGTCATTTTAAGTGTGATAAATTGTTAACTGAATTAATTTTAAAGCAGTATCCCCCAGACTAACACGTGATTGTTCCCTGTCATCTCCTGGTGGTGTAGTCACACCTGTGTGGGACACACCAAGCATTAACCAACTAGGTCTTAAGTTAAGTAGCAGTATTTATCCCCTCCTCCCTCCCCCCCGTCTCCCCTTCCCCCTTCCCCTCCTCCCCTCCCTCTTCGCCCTCCCTCCCACTCCCCTTTCCTCCCCTCCTACTCCCTCCTCCTTTGTCACGTACATTTTTAGATTCAGGTCATCCTTTGTTGTGTTCCACTTCCTGCTGCAGGTGACCATAAGTTAAGCCGCAGTTAAAAATTCAGGTCATCCATTGTTCTGTGTGCCACTACCTGCTGCGGGTGTGCATAAAAGACCTCTACCCTTTATGTTTCTGTCTCACTCTGTCTGAAGATGTAATATACGAAAGTACTCACTGTCGCTCCTTTCATTTCTCCCGTGGTTAGTTTGCATATATATATATATATATATATATATATATATATATATATATATATATATACATATATATATATCTATCTATCTATCTATATATACGTGGGCTGCAGCGAGGGGTCTTGCAAACATTGCCGGTGGTGCGGGGATCTAGCAATTTTGGTCATTGTTACAGATTTCCGTAAAGCGTATATCAGTGGCTAGGAAATTGTAATGCTCAGCTACCCACGGATTTTCTTCTTTTTTTTTTTTCGAAATTAGCGTAGTTTTGGAGTAATAATTGTCAGAAATTGCATTTCTGGCAGGTACATGAAAACTATGCTTTGAGGAAAAGAGCACGTTTGAGGCTGGGAGCTGATACGGTATATTCATCGTTATGATTTTTTTTTCCTGAACCGTAAATATAGTGTCTTCGCTGGATGTACTCATATCAGTGAGTTGGTACATTACTGCTAATGATGTGGTGAACGTAGTATTTACCTAGCGTTAGCAATAAAGCCACCAGCCCTAGAAATCGATCAATCGGTGGAGGCCAGATGTTCCCCCCATCGTGATGCTTGGAGGCGCATGTGTTTGAGTGGATACAATTATTTTCTCACAATACTACTGCACGTAAGTTGGATGTAATTGTAGGAATGAGATAAGATATCATTGTTCCAACTGTGATAAGCGTAGTGCAGTACTTACGTAGCTGAGGATATCACCCGACCAGTAGCCGTCAAGACGAGCGATAACTGGTGTGTGTGTGTGTGTGTGTGTGTGTGTGGAGGGAGGGGAAGGGTAGAGAAAGGTGTTGAGGAGAGGAGAAATACAGTGAGAACGTGTTGCCAGTTCCCTCCTAATGCTTCCAGAGAGAGAGGGGAGGGGGAAGGGATGGAGGGGGAGAGAGAGAGAAATGAATGTGTGGATATTCTAAAACAGGGAAAAAAGAACAAGGAAAATAATGAAAGAAGAGTTTTACGTACAACACACACACACACACACACACACACACACACACACACACACACACACACACCAAGGAATGTAAGTAGTATATGTGCTTTTAGTACTGCATGATGGCCACATACTTTAGTAAAGCAAATTTGGAAAAGAAAAGGGATAAAGGTAGAAAGCAGGACGATGATTTCTACCAAGAACTGGTTGAAATGGAGACTCACAATAAACTAGTGGAACGAGTACACAGGCTAGAGACGGCTTTTCAAAATGAGACTGATGAAATTAAGAAACAGATGCACTTGCAAAAGGAAGAAATAGAAAAATTAGGAAAGGAAGTCAATAAGAAAGACACAACAACAGATGAACTGACAGTAGAACTGGGTTTACTTAGGAGAAGAATTAGTTAAATGGCAAGTACAGTAGTCAAACACGAGAGTATTTTGGAAGAGTTCAGAAATGATACAGAGACAATTAGGCAAGTAAGCAATCAGAAAGATCAGAGCAGTGATATTGAGGAGAAGATAAAACAGGTGAATGAAGCTGTGCAAAGCTACAAAAATGATGTGGAAACCACTTATGCTGTAATGGTGAAAGTAAAGAAAGACTTAGAAACATGGGTGGAAGAAAAAAGCATTAAAAAGGAAGTGAAAAGAATAATCCAAAACAATCCTAAATTAGTCAGAAATTCAGTAGATATCAACAAATCTATAGTAATCACTGGTATAGAAGAGGAAGAAGTAAGAAACAAGATCTCAAGAGACAAAAAAGAGATGGCAAATGTAATGAGCATATTGAAAGAAGTATCAGAGGAAAACTGTGGTAAAGACATAGAGGAACACAAAAGGTTAGGGAAATACGAGAGAAACAAATTAAGGCTCCTAAAGGTAACCTTCCAGAGTGTAAACACTGTGGAGGAGATACTAAAAAATGCAAAGAATCTTATGGAAAAGGAAGAGTTCAAAAATGTATGGATAACAAGATGAATAACACAAGAGGAACTGAAATTACTGAAAGAGACGAGGGAGGAAGCAAAAACAAAAAATGAGGGAAGATCAGAGGAGGAGGAGAATACATTTTTGTTTTACAAAGTAATTGGAATGCAGGTACGAAAGTGGTACATAAACAGGAGGGAATAAAAAGGAGGAAGGTAGTAGAACCAAGTCATTACAAGTATATATGCAAGATGATTAAGTTGATGTACTCAAATGTGGATGGAATGGTATCTAAATTATTAGAGACGAATGATTATATCAGAGAAAATGAACCACATATAATATGCCTAACGGAAACAAAATTAACACCAAGGATATCAAATGACATCCTAAACTTAGAGGAATACAATACATGGAGAAGAGATAGGAACTTAAAAAAAGGAGGAGGAATTATAATATACTGTATACTAAGAAAAATCTAAAAGTCAAAGAAATAGAACTAGATATACCCTCACAAGTAGAACTGATTGCAGTAGAGATCAATACATCTGAAGGGAAAGTAACTGTAGCCAATTTGTACATGCCACTCAGATCAAATACATGGGAAAGAGGCGAATATGAGGACATGGCAGAGAGTACAATTCAGAGTTTAAGAGCATTACTACATAGAATGGAAAAGAAATCGGAAAGTATTATACTAACTGGAGATTTTAATACAAATATAACTTGGAATTCTCTAGATATAATAAGCCAAGAAAGCAGTTGGGACCAAAAGCTCCTGGATCTAGTGCAGGAGTTTTTCCTAACACAACATGTGAGGGAAACCACCAGAAAAAGAGAACTCGATGTACCTTCTATGCTAGATCTTATATTTACTAGGCAAGAAAACGATATTGACAGTTTAATATATCACCCTCCATTCGGCAAAAGCGACCATACAGTACTAAATTTCAACTTCAGGATTGCATATGACATAGTTAACAGCAATGAAAGTTACAAAAAGAGCCTAAACTATAAAAAGGGAAAACTATCATGACCTAAGAAACTGATTGGGAAAAGGAGCTTAGAGGACAAGATTTAAATGCTATATATAAAAAATTCTGTGAACTTTATGAAATAGGAGTCCAGAAGTACATCCCACAGCACAAAGAAGCAGAAAAGAAAATAAAGAAATGGTTCAACGCAATGTAAAAAATGAAAAGAAAAAAGAGATTTGTTGTGGAATAGATACAGAAGACACAATAGTGAATGGGCATATAACAACTATCAACAGGCAAGAAACGATTATACAAGAATAACGAGGGAAGCCCGAAAACAGTTTGAGGAGGATATCATAAATAAAAGTAGTGATCAACTGAAGCTATTTTTCAGCTTCATCAGAAGCAAAACCAAAGTAAAAGATAAAATACAATCCATTACGGACGAGGGAATCACCTGCACACAAGAGATGGATATTTGTGAAGCACTAAATAAGAATTTCCAATTAATTTTTACAGGAGACAAAAATTTTTGAGAGAGATTATATGGAACATTCATGCCCACACATACTACCAGATATACAAATATCAGAAAAAGAAATACAGGAGGAGTTAAGTAAATTAGACAAAGGAAAAGCAAATGGTCCTGATGAAATTTCATGTTGGGTGCTACATGAATGTGCAAATGAGTTAAGTAAACCATTATCTTTAATTTTCAAGAAATCCTTGAGACAAGGTAAATTACCTGATATTTGGAAGAAAGCAAACATTGTTCCCTTATTCAAGAAAGGAAATAGACAAAATCCACTCAACTACCGACCAGTATCACTGACCAGTGTTGTAAGCAAGGTATTAGAAAAGCTTGTAAGAAAGGTTTGGGTAAATCATCTAAAGGAACAAAATATGATAAAAGAAAGACAGTTTGGTTTCAGAAAAGGAAAATCATGTGTTACAAATCTGTTGAGCTACTATGACAGAGTAACAGACACATTACAGAAAAGAGAAGGATGGGTGGACTGTATCTATTTAGATTTCAAGAAAGCATTTGCCACAGTACCACACCAAAGACTTTTATGGAAACTGTACCATCAAGGAGGAATTCGAGGCAAACTGTATTGTTGGATGCAAAATTTTCTCATAAAAAGAGAAATGAGAACAGCACTAAGGGGAAATTACTCATCATGGAAAGAAGTGACTAGGGGAGTTCCACAGGGCTCAGTGCTGGCATCAATCATGTTTTTAGTGTATATAAATGATATAGACAGTAACACTGGAAATGAAAGCTATTTAAAAATGTTTGCAGATGAAGCATGAATACAAAGGAGAATTACTGACACAGACTCTTGTAAAGAGCTACAAGAAGAATTAAATAAACTTCATGAATGAAGTAATACATGGCAAATGGAATTCAATGTGGATAAGTGTCATGTAATCAAGTTTGGTAAAAGTGGAAAAAGACCTGAGTGGAATTATAAGTTAGGAAATAAAACCCTACACACATCAGAAAGAGAGAAGGACCGAGGTGTAATTATCAATAAGTGTCTATCTCCGGCTGACCACATCAGCGAGAAGGTACGGAACATGTATACAGCGCTTCCAAATATGCGAATAGCGTTCACATACGTAAATGAAGACATGCTAAGAAAGATAATAACATCATTCATCAGACAAACCCTGGAGTATGCAACAGTAGTCTGGAGTCCTCATCTCAAAAAACACATAGACAAGATTGAAAAAGTTCAAAGGGCAGCTTCAAGATGGGTACCAAGCTTATGGGACCTAAGCTACGAAGAAAGACTAAATAAACTGAATCTACCAACAGTACAGGAGAGAAGGGAAAGAGGTGACATGATTATGCTATATAAATGCGTATCAGGGAAGGAGAAAATAGACATAAATAATTACATAACCTGTGGGGATGCATCAGCAAGAGGACACTGCAAAAAACTGCATAAAAAGAGAGGTGATAAAGACGTAAGGAAATTTAATTTCCCAAATAGAGCAGTTGATCAGTGGAATGCACTACCGAATGAAATAGTGTGTGCCAAAATATTTCACAAATTTAATGATATGTACGATAAATATTGTTTAAGACACTGGAAAGTGTTAAGAATATATGGAGTAGATGGGAAGTTGTTGAATGCTGTGAAGAGTAAGTAAGATGGTGCGAAGGCTGCAGTGCGTGTGGATGGTGAACTAAGTGAATTTTTCTCTTTGAAAGTTGGGTTGAAACAGGGATGTGTCATGTCTCCATGGTTGTTCAATCTGTACATGGATGGGGTAATAAAAGAGGTACAAGGTAGGGTAGTGGATGTTGGAGTGGCCCTGATGAGAGAGGATGGTGTTTGGAAACTCTCTGTACTGTTGTTTGCAGATGATACTGTGTTGTTGAGTGAAGACGAAGGGGAGCGCAAGGCTTGGTGGATGAGTTTGGGAGAGTGTGTAAGAAACGGAATCTAAAGGTGAATGTAGGGAAGAGTAAAGTGGTGGTCTTTGAGAGAGGTGAAGTCAGTGAATGTACAGCGAGGTTGGATGGTGAGGAATCAGAAAATGTGAATACGTTTAAGTACTTACGTAGTGTGATGAATAAGGATGGAGGTTTGGAGGGTGAAGTGCTTGAAAGGGTACAGCAGGGATGAAAGGTTGCTGGTTCTTTGAAAGCAGTGATAAAAAACATGGAAGTGAGCATGGAAGTGAAAAAGTTACTACATGACAGTATTGTGATACCAACTCTAACGTATGGAAGTGAAGCTTAGACGTTGTTGGAAGGACACAAGTCAAGAGTGAGAGCAGTGTAAATGAGTTATTCAAGAGGAGCCTGTGGAGTCACTTGGAGAGACAGGCTGACGAATGAGGATATAAAGGAGCGTTGTGGTGTGGATGTGGATGTGATAGGAAGCGTTATGAGGAACACACTGAGGTGGTTTGGCCATGTGGAGAGGATGGAGGGTGAAAGACTGACGAAGAGAGTTTATGTGAGTGAGGTGGAGGGGGGAAGAGGGAGGGGGAGGCCGAGGATGAGATGAAGGGATGGGGTGGAGAGGTATATGAGAGAGGGGGATGTGAGTTGGGAGCAGGGCAGTGAAATGGCGGGGGACAGGGCGACTTGGAGGCGATTTGTTCGTGGCCACCCCAAACGGGATTGAGGCGTCTGGCAATAGATAGATATGGTCAGACTCAAATATGAAGTCCGTTTGGGTGGGGCCCGCGCGGAGATTTCCCTCTCTACAGCTCTGCCGAACCTCCTCTCTCTCTCTCTCTCTCTCTCTCTCTCAGTTGATTGAGAAAGTTTTTATATATTTATAAGTTTTGTTTTCTTCTATATTGTTTCGACCTTTTTTCCACACCACCACTGAGGTAAAAGTCTTGGCACGTTTTTTTTTATAGAGGTTTCCCCAGTAGGCATAAGTCCTCTCTGATCTTTAATCAGACAATTCATCCTCCGAGCTTTCTGATATGTTGATTAAGAATGAATCCACGAAATGGTCGACTGCTGCGTCTTGCTGTGAATCTTCTTCTTGCTGTTGTTCAGCATGCTGCACTGCTTTCATCCAGTTATTCGGTGTTACATGATTCAAAGCTTCTTTGGCAAGACGTTTAAGATCAACCATTTTGAAGGTGTTTGCCTTGGCTATATAGGTCTTCACCTGAGCCCAAATGAGCTCAATAGGGTTGTACTGACAATGGTACGGTGGTAATCTTATGACCCGATGCCCTGCTTCTTCAGCAATTGTGTCAATTACATACTTTGTGCCAGTATCAAACTTCTTTGCAAGTTCATACAGCTCGTGTTTTAAGAGATAGTCGCCGGGCCGTACTCCCTTCTTTATAAGCCAGTCCCTTATATCCGATTTTCTCCAGGACGAGTTTTTTTTTTTTTCAAGTTGGACTGAATGATAGGAAGCGTTATCCATAACAATTACAGAGTTTGGTGAAATGTTTGGTATTAGTTGATTCCTGAACCAGTCTTCAAAAAGTGTTGAATTCATCTGATTATGGTAGTCCCCATCGTTTTTTGCTTGAAATATCAACTCAGCATTGTTAACAAAGCCATTTCTCGTTCCAGCATGCACAATAATTAAACGACGTCCTTTTCCAGTCGGTTGCTGTATTCCAGTGGCTTGTGGGGATGCAATGTCAGTCCAGCATTTTCCAACTGTATAATTTTGATTTACCCAAGTTTCGTCACGATACACAATGTTCTGGGAAGACACTTTGACTTGCCGAATTTCTCTCAAAAATCTGGTCCGAGCTGCTGCTACATCGCTCCTTTCCATAAGGAACTTTCGGCCATCAACCTTTGCATATTTGAAGCCCATCTGCAAGAGAACCCTGCGAAGAGACTCGTTGCTTCCGTTGAAAGATATGTTTTCCTTGAGTTCTTCGTAAATCTTGTGCAATGTAGGAATTTCATGCCTTTCATAGAATCCCAGGACAGTTCTTCTGACCACACGCTTGTCGAAATCGTCGAGATTCGTTACAGTTGCACTGCGCTTCTTTTTTGGTGACGAGAATACAGGCTGTTCTGGTGACATTTGTGTCACACAAGCTTTATTAAATTTTGAGCAGATTCTTTGGACTGTTTTTTCGCTAACGGTGGTAGCTTTGGCAGTGCGAACAACTGCTCCTGAAGGTGAATTATAAAGTCTCCAATAGCCTTTTCTTCTAAAAAATACTTGTTCACATTGTAAATAAGTTCTTTCTCCCGACTGTGGAGCACACGAGAGCGAGTCGGAGTAGCTGCCATCGTGGGTGGAGATCAGGGAGGAAATGACCGGTCACCTGTAGTCTGAGGTGGGTGTCCTTGACCTCTGGCAACGTCGGAAAGCGACGTTGTCACGAGGTGTGGAATTTATACAAATCATTGTTATTATCCTAAAAAGCGACACATTCATAGCACTATATAGCCTTATTTAATATATTTAATAAGTACAGAATATTTAATATACAATTTCAAATAGTAAATACATACGACAGAAAGAGAGATAGGTACTGGGGTTGATGCGGCAGAGCTGTAGAGAGGGAAATCCCCTCTCGGGCCCCACCCAAACGGACTTCATATTTGAGTCTGACCATAGATAGAAGACACTGGACAGTACGAGCTTGACTCATTCCTGTAAAGATAATATTAGATAAGAACACACCCACACACACACACACACACCCACACACACACGCACACACACACACACACACACACACACACACACACACACACACAGGGATTCAATCGAGGCGGACGTGCAACATCGGCGCTCCGTACCGAACCAACACGGCCAGTGGCATTATCTAAATTAGTATCTTTGTATGAGTCAAGCTATGTACCAGGTTAGACTAAATGATTTTTCATTATTAAAAGGAAACAAATAATAAGTTTAAACAAGACTTGTTCAAACAGGAAAGAGAACCAAGACCAAAGAATACGCTGAGTCATCTGAGGTTTGTTTAGACTACAACAACACGGGGATTGTAAGTACATACTCTGCACTTTTAGTATTGCAAAATGGATACATACTTTAGTAAAGCAAATTTGGAAAAGAAAAGGGATAAAGGTAAAAAGCAAAATGATGATTTCTACCAAGAACTGGTTGAAGTGGAGACTCACAATAGACTGGTTGAACGTGTACACAAACTAGAAATGGCTTTCAAAAATGAAATTGGTGAAATAAAGAAGCAGATGCACTTGCAAAAGGAAGAAATAGAAAAACTAGGAAGGGAGGCCAATAAGAAAGACACAACCATCAGTGAACTAACAGTGGAATTGAGTACACTTAGGAAGAAAATGAGTGAAATGGCAAGTACAGTAGTCAATCACGAGAGTGTTATGGAAGAGTTCAAAAATGACACAGAGACAATTAGGCAAGTAAGCAGTCTTATTGACCAGAGCAGTGATATTGAGGAGAAGATAACACTGGTCAATGAAGCTGTGCAAAGCTACAAAAATGATGTGGAAACCACGTATGCTGAAATGGTGAAAGTAAAGAAAGACTTAGAAACAAGGGTGGAGGAAAAAAGCATTAAACAGGAAGTGAAAAGAATAATCCAAAACAATCCGAATTTAGTCAGAGATTCAGCAGATATAAACAAATCTATAGTAATCACTGATATAGAAGAGGAAGAAGTAAAAAACAAGATCACAAGAGACAAAAAGGAGATGGCAAATGTAATGAGCTTACTGAAAGAAGTATCAGAGGAAATCTGTAGTAAAGACATAGAGGAACACAAAAGGTTAGGGAAATATGAGAAAAGCAAGACAAGACCTCTAAGGGTGACTTTCCAGAGTGTAAACACTGTGGAAGAGATACTAAAAAATGCAAAGAATCTTATGGAAAAAGAGGAGTTCAAAAATGTATGGATAAAAAGATGCCTAACACAAGAGGAACTGGAATTACTGAAAGAGAAAAGGGAGGAAGCAAAAACAAAAAATGAGGGAAGATCAAAAGAGGAGAAGGAGAAATTTTTTTTACAAAGTAATAGGATTACAGGTACCAAAGTGGTACACAAACAGGATGGAATAAAAAGGAGGAAGGTAGTAGAACCATGTCATGACAAGTATATAAACAAGATGATAAAGTTGATGTACTCAAATGTGGATGGAATGGTATCTAAAATACTAGAGATAAATGATTATGTCAGAGAAAATGAACCACAAATAATATGCCTAACTGAAACAAAATTAACACCAAGGTTATCCAATGACATACTAAACTTAGAGGAATACAATATACGGAGAAGAGACAGAAATTTAAAAAAAAGGAGGAGGAATTATGATATTAACTAAGAAAAATCTAAAAGCCAATGAAATAAAACTAGATATACCATCACAAGTAGAACTGATTGCAGTAGAGATCAACACATCTGAAGGGAAAGTAATTGTAGCCAATTTGTACATGCCACTCAGAGCAAACACATGGGAAAGAGATGAATATGAGGACCTGGCACAGAGTACAATTCAGAGTTTAAGATCATTACTACATAAAATGGAAAAGAAATCGGAAAGAATTATACTAACTTGGGATTTCAATACAAATATAAATTGAAATACTCTAGATATAATTAGCAAAGAAAGCTGTTGGGACCAAAAGCTCCTGGATCTCGTACAAGAGTTCTTCCTAACGCAACATGTGAGGGAAACCATCAGAAAAAGAGGACTTGATGTGCCTTCAGTGCTAGATCTAATATTTACTAGGCAAGAAAATGATATTGACAGTTTAATATATCACCCTCCACTCGGCAAAAGCGATCACGCAGTACTAAATTATAACTTCAGGATAGCATATGACATAGTAAACAGCAATGACAGTTACAAAAAGAGCCTAAACTATAAAAAGGGAAATTATCAAGACCTAAAGAAGTATTTCTTAGAAGTTGATTGCGAGAATGAGCTTAGAGGACAAGATTTAAATGCTGTATATAAAAAATTCTGTGAATTTTATGAAATAGGAGTCCAGAAGTACATTCCACAGCACAAAGAAGCAGATAAGAAAATACAGAAATAGTTCAATACAGAATGTAAAAAATCAAAAGAAAGAAGAGATTTGTTATGGAATGGATACACAAGACATAATAGTGAAAGGGTGTATAATAATTACAAACAGGCAAGAAACGATTATACAAGAATAAGGAGGGAAGCCCAAAAACAGTTTGAGGAGGATATAATAAATAAAAGTAGTGATCAACCAAAGCTGTTTTACAGCTATATCAGAAGCAAAACCAAAGTAAAAGATATAATACAACCCATTACGGACGAGGGAATATCTTATACACAAGAGAAAGATATTTGTAAAGCACTAAATAAGAATTTCCAATTAGTTTTTACAGAAGAAAAAAATTTTGAGAGGGACTACGTGGAACATGCATGTCCACAAATACTACCAGATATCCAAATAGCAGAAAAAGTAATACAGGAGGAGTTAAGTAGATTAGACAGAGGAAAAGCAAGTGGTCCTGATGAAATTTCATGTTGGGTACTACGAGAATGTGCAAAGGAGTTAAGTAAACCATTATTTTTAATTTTCAAGAAATCCTTGAGTCAAGGTAAACTACCTGATATTTGGAAAAAAGAAAATATTGTCCCCTTATTCAAGAAAGGAAATAGACAAAATCCACTCAACTACCGACCAGTATCACTGACCAGTGTTGTAAGCAAGGTATTAGAAAAGCTTATAAGAAAAGCTTGGGTAAATCATCTAGAAGAACACAGTATGATAACAGAAAGACAGTTTGGTTTCAGAAAAGGAAAATCATGGGTTACTAATCTGTTGAGCTACCATGACAGAGTAACAAACACAATACAGGAAAGGGAAGGATGGGTGGACAGTATCTGTTTAGATTTCAAGAAAACTTTTGACACAGTACCACACCAAAGACTTTTATGGAAACTGTACCATCAAGGAGGAATTCGAGGCAAACTGTTTTGTTGGATGCAAGACTTTCTCATAAAAAGAGAAATGAGAACAGTACTAAGAGGAAACTACTCATCATGGAAAGAAGTGACTAGTGGAGTACCACAGGGTTCAGTGCTGGCACCAATCATGTTTTTAGTGTATATAAATGATATAAACATAACACTGGAAATGAGAGCTATCTGAATATGTTTGCAGATGATGCAAAAATACAAAGGAGAATTACTAACACAGACTCTCGTAAAGAGCTACATGAAGAATTAAATAAACTTCATGAATGGAGTAGTACATGGCAAATGGAATTCAATGTGGACAAGCGTCATGTAATCAAGTTTGGTAAAAGTGGAAAAAGACCTGATTGGGATTATAAGTTAGGAAATAAAACCCAATTCGCATCAGAAAGAGAGAAAGACCTAGGTGTGATTATCAATAACAGACTATCTCCGGCTGACCACATCAGCGAGAAGGTACGGAACATGTATACACTGCTTGCAAATATGAGAATAGCATTCACATACATAAATGAAGACATGCTAAGAAGGATAATAACATCATTCATTAGACCAACCCTGGAATATGCATCAGTAGTCTGGAGTCCTCATCTCAAAAAACACATAGACAAGATTGAAAAAGTTCAAAGGGCCACTACAAGATGGATACCAAGCTTAAGGGACCTAAGCTACGAAGAAAGACTAAATAAACTGAATCTACCAACACTACAGGAGAGAAGGAAAAGAGGTGACATGATAATGCTATATAAGTGCATATCAGGGAAGGAGAAAATAGACATAAATGATTACTTAACATATGGAGAAGCATCAGCAAGAGGACACTGCAAAAAACTGCATAAGAAGAGAGGTGATAAAGAGGTAAGGAAATTCAGTTTCCCAAACAGAGCAATTGATCAATGGAATGCACTACCGAATGAAGTAGTGTGTGCCAAAACAATTCACAAATTTAAGGATATGTACGATAAATATGGTTTTAGACACGGGATAGTACGAGCTTGACTCATTCCTGTAAAGATACAATTAGGTAAGAACACACACACACACACACACACACACACACACACACACACACACACACACACACACACACACACACACACAAAACAATAACAAATGCAAGCTGTGGGTAAGGAAATAAAGAAAAACAACACAACTTGGAAAACACACACACAAAGAGAGAGAGAGAGAGAGAGAGAGAGAGAGAGAGAGAGAGAGAGAGAGAGAGAGAGAGAGAGAGAGAGATTAGACGAGCGATAAATGTTTTGAGGGAGGGTGGTGGTATATGTTGTGTGTTGGGGGGGGGGGAGGAAGGGGTTGAGAGAGGTATCGAGAAGGGCAGGAGAAACGCAGTGAGAATGGGTTGCTAGCTCCCCCCTTCTAATGCTTCCAGAGAAATAGAGGGAGAATAATGAGTATTGGGGCAGCAGGAAAGACACGCTGTCTCCAGATCCCCCTCTATCCAGGTGGCTTGCCACTTGCCAGCTTGCTCCGCACGCTCCAATTAGAGCATAGGGCGCTACATTTACACCCATTATTTACCACCCTACTTCGTTCCATTACCTCCTATTGACATTACATTAGATTTTATATTATTCTAAACAATTTTGATCCAAGACTGCCTTTGCTGGGGATATAATAATATTGCAGGAAATGTGTTATGAAGTGCATATTATTGGGTCATTGTTGCTGGTGCTACTTAGTACCTGGACTCAAGATAGGGGGTGAGAATGAGAGCTACCCGTTACCCTAATACCTCATAAGCTATCTGTCGCACTGATCCTTCTAGAACCTTTGTCGTGCATTGTTGAAAATCTCATTCATAAGAGGCATGTTGCAGCTTTCCGAGACACCCCCATTTGAGGTATGTCGCAACTCATGGGTAAAAAAATCCGAATTACTACTGGATGCTTTACTGGGAGCTTAGATAGTACACCCACGGAGTGTAGTTGATCTCTCATACAATCTTTCAGCGTGCAGGTAGAGAGTTTCCTTTGTGTGTGTTGCCCAGTGTCATGACTACATTGTTTAAACATAGAACTGTCTCTTCAGCGGTTTGGCAAGAAGACATCTGGCTTCTACCAATCCATGAAATTCCACTACATTTGACTCATGCTGTATTAGCATCAAACATCCACTCACTTACATTTGTCTCATCCCAGGTAAATAAGATGTCTCCCGACATGTTATACATAAGAACAGAAGAACATAAGAAGAGAGGTTAACTGCAGTAGGCTGGTTGGCCCATGATAGGCAGCTTCTAGAAGAGTAACTGAACCACTAATTTGAGAAAAGGATAGCAAAGGAGAAGGCTCTCCCCCGCCCTCCAAACCCACCAGCTGAAACCGGCAGGAATAAGTCAGAAAGAACACCACACAGTGTAGAAAAACTGGCATGGTCATTTTATAGGAAAGTGAAAGGAGAAAAAGAGACTATCATAGTGTAACCTGAAAAGGAAAAAGAATGAATTAGTACTGGTTGTAATATTTTTTTGTATATGAGAGAGGGAGGTGTGAGCTGGAAGTAGGGCAGTGACATGGTGGGGGACAGGGCGACGTGGAGGCGATATATTTGTGGCTACCCCTTATGGAATTAAGGCGTCTGGTATTAGATATATAGATATAAGATTTTTTTTATACCCACTCTTTATTTGTCATGTGCTTATCTAGCCTATGCTTGAAACTCTCAATGGAAGGGGCAGCAACTACATCACTAGGTACCTTATTCCATTCATCTGTTACTCTATAGCCAAACCAATTTCTACCTATCTCCTTACTAAAATGGAATTTATGTAGTCTGAAACCATTACTTCTAGTTCTATCCTGTATGCTCATTTTAAGTACCTGGCTAATATCTCCCTTATTTATTCCCTCCATCCATTTAAACACCTCAATTAATCCCCGCCACACTAATTCTTATCAACCTGATTACCTTCCCTGCGTAATTATTTCGGACTTTTTATTTTAATATTAAGTTGATATTTTGTCATCGGATCAAGTGTTCCTGAGCTGGAAATCTTCATCATCCTCGTCTTTTTGTGTAAGGGCGGCGATAAGTCGCCAGCACCGTGGGAGATAAACGGGCGTGAATCTGCCATTGCTGGGCTACAAACGAAAACTGAATTACTATAAATGCGGTATTTGGCAACTGCAGTCTAGAAGGGTTTGGCAACAGCTCTGATGGTGTAGAGTGAGACTAACTGTTCCCATGGAAACCACTGGCGCTTCCTCATGCTTGAAATTATGGCGTCGAGACCCATCGCCCCATATGAGGCGATCAACGTGGCCAGGGGTGGCCTGCATATTGCCTCATATGGGGTGATGAGCACGGCGAGGATTAAGTCTCCCCTTGCACTACACCTCTCTAGTGAGTGCAGATTTAGTCTTTTTAGTCTGTCTTCATATGACAGATTCCGAACATCATGTATCATTTTTGTCATGCTTCCCTGTACATTTTCTATAAAATTTTTATCCATTCTGTAGTAAGGACACCAAAACTGTATGGCATAGTCTAAATGTGGCCTTACTATAGATGCAGAGATTGACAAAAGACACTTTATATAGTAAAACAAGACCGATAAAATAACTAACTGAAAAGAAAGTTATAAGACAATACTCATATATTTTACTAACATTAAGAGTACAGTAAATTTATTAATAGGGAGAATATTTAACCCTCCTCAGGTAGACCTACAGTTTCGCTTGCAGCTTAGGTATACCTGGGTCTGTCAGACCCAGCTTAAAAAAAAAAAAAATGCTGTAGTGCCACACATGTTTCATATAATGAATTACTGAATATCCTACAATGTATTAGGTCTTATCAGTTTCAAAAATATGTGAATTAGTTTTAATTAACTGAACTCCACAAATTAAAAAAAAAAATACTAAAATAATGCCAAAGAAAAAGTTTTTTGTTTTTGTTTTTCAGTCATCATACACGAAAACAAAGAACACTATGAACCTAACACTTGTGTCACAACTTGAGGAGGTCTTTCATTATGGGCATAGCGGATCCCACGCAACATAAAATCAACTTGCAAACTCATAGTGAAAAATTCTCCCCCCTCCTCAGGTACACCTGGGTCTCACAGATCCGACATGCAGTTCTGAGTGATATATTGCAAAAACATAGAAAGACACGAAAGTAACCCCTGTACACCCTGCATGGGCACAAAAAGTTAGGAAGCTGTTGAGAAGGTCAGGGATCCCAGGCATCTATAAGTTACTAAACTATACCATCGAAAAAATTGCCCGGGTCTGTCAGACCCAGGTGTACCTGAGGAGGATTAACTAAATTAATGTACATACATAAAAGAATGATGCAGTATTGTATGGTAGAGTGATGAGTAATAAAATTGCATTACAGCTGATTGTACAGGAATCACAATTGTATTGCGAGAGAATAAAGTCTCGTAATAACTAAACAATGTTCACAATTCACACAAATCAACACTGTATAGTAGAGGTGGAATGGGTAACGTGGTTTGCTCATTTCAAAGTCCCACTCAGATTTCTCCAGCTTTAGCATCAGGTTGCAAAACCTTCTTGTCATTTTCACATTCAACAGGTTTCACTGGTTTCACATTTAATAAGTTTCACTGTTTCCCTTGTTTCATGCCGTAACCTAATTTCATGGAGTAATTTTTTCCCATACGTTTAACACAGGAATGGACAAGAGACCACTATGAATAAAAAAAAAAAAAATCCTACTATGGTGAATGCAATAAGAGAATATGCATGTAAAATGAGGGCTCAAAAAAAAAAAAAATAAAATAAAATAAAATAAAATGAAGGAAATGAGATATCTGAACTGCAGCATTCTTACAAGGAACAGCTGTGATGGGGAAGATACTAAAAGAAAACACAGGACAAAGACGGAGGGTTTGAACAGTAGACGAACACGAATGTTGCAAATCAGAAGAAAGAATTCAGTGTACACAAATGTAGTATAAAACGAATCATTGGGAGATAGAGGGACGGGAATTAGTTGGAAGAGATCAAGGATGAATGTACTGTACAGTAGAATGAACAGGAATATGATGGTCGTGGAAAAGAAGGTAGTTGCAGTACAGGATAGTATGATTATAGACATTAGAAAGAAAAAAATAGACCTGAGATTAAAGTTAGTGCGAGCTCATTGTAAAATTAAGCTAAGATTTGACATTAGGACATGGTCTATGGTAACATGATAATTGATAAGGTCACAATTTTGGACATAAATTATTGGAAGGTAATATACAATTCTTCTGAAGCAATATTAATCTTATCATTTCACTAAGACATTTACAACTTTGTGCAATTGAATACCTATTTTATTCATATATGTAACAATACTACCCAGCAACAGATATTTAACAGTATATGTGATAATACTATCTAGTAACAGACATGTAACAAGAAGTGGTGCTAAGGCACAGCAAACCCATCCCCGGCAGTCATTTTAGTGCTGACGTGTAAACACAGCTGGATATCTAGTCAATGATGTCATCATCATCAACAATATCCGGACCTCCTTTCCCACCCTAGGGCAGGATGAGGAGTAGCAATGTCCAGACAGCCCAAATTTGCCCAATCCAATGGGCCACGCTTCCATTCACTCATCATACAAGCCCCCGGAATTGTGGCTCTATCGGATACGTCAAAAACATTCACCAAGTTGTGTAGCTTCACATAAACGTATCCGGTAGAATCAATCCGGACCCTGCCACGTTAAAAAAGATGGTGCCAAGTCCCTCATCATGCACTTCTCCTCACAACATTCATCCAGCCAGCTCGATCTCTTGTCAACTTCCTAGCCTCACCGACTTCCAAACCTCTCTTCCTCACACACTCACCAACCATATCTCTGCACCTTCTCCTTGGCCTATCTCGCCTCCTCCTTCCCTCAAATTCAATCAGATACACTTTTTTCACCGCTCTATTGTTATCCATTCTCTCCACATGACCTACCATCTCAGCACACTCTCTTCGATTCTGGTGTCCACCGACTTCCTCGCTCCACATCTTTCACGAATCACATTATTTCGTATCCTATCCACCCTATGTACTCCACATACATTCCTCAGCAGTCCCATCTCCACTGCTCTTACCCTTGACTTTTCATTTTCATGCCACACCATAGTCTCACATCCATATGATAAAGTTGGCACTAACACTCCTTTATGTAAGCCTCGTGCAGCTGCGACACTCAAGCCTCTGTTTCTTATCAAGGCCTTCATTGCACCAGCTACTTTTCTTCCTTGTGTCATTCTACTTTCAACTTTTTTGCGTATTTTCCTCTCTTTTCTATTACTGAACCCAAGTACTTGAACTCTCTCACCAATTCCAGTCTCTCTCCATTCCATGAAACATCGCACTGGGAGTCACTATCTCTCTCAATAACCGTCACTTTACTCTTTTCTACATTTACTCTCAAGGCATGACGCTCACAGACATCAGCAAAACTCTGCACTAGCCTAGCAAATTCATGTCCAGTATCTGCAAGCAATACTGCATCATCAGCATGCAACAGCTTCGAGACATTGCATCCAATGATGTCACGTATCAAATCTGGAGTAAATCGGATGAAAATCGACGATTTTTTTGCCCATTTGAAATTTAAACCCCGACCCACCTGACACTAACCCCCTTACCGCTAACTGGGGGGTGACCCCCCCCGATGTAATATGGCATGTTATAGAATGCACATTTGAAAGATGCACCTTTAGGTTTTGGTTTCATGACGAAAAAGCGAATTTGAAAAAAGTTACGTCGAAAAAACTATATATATATATATATATATATATATATATATATATATATATATATATATATATATATATATATATATATATATATATATATATATATATATATATTTACATTTTGGGGGGTTGCAGCCAAGGCCTTGGCCCAATTTGGCCCACAATTTAATCAGGTGATCAGAAGGTCATAGCCCATCATCCCTGTGATTTTAGTCAAACTGACACCTGTAGTTCTCGCATAAAGTTGTTAGCAGACAGACAGACAGACAGACAAATAAACAAACAAACAGACAGACAGACAAATAAACAAACAAACAAACAGACAGACAAACCGACTGAAAACAGTACCTGTTCCCGAGTCCCTCCGGGGCGGGGACGGGTAATAACGTATGTAATAATACTACCTAAAACGGAGATGTAATAATATATATAATGAAAGAAAAGCATTCTGGAGCCGAATGCTAATCGGCCCCCAGAATATGCTGTGGCCAAGTCCAAGATTTTGGCCATATCTTGATACCCTGAAGGTTACATGTTGATAGCTCAAGCCGTTCATGAGATATAATGGTGCTAAAGCCGGTGATAAAAATTAGTTGACCTTTGGCAGCCATTTTAGTGACCTTGACGTTGACCCCTAGTGCCCATTTTCGAACTTTGTCAAGAGTTTGGCCATATCTTGATACCCTGAAGGTTTCATGTTGATAGCTCAAGCCGTTCATGAGATATAATGGAAACAGGTGCACATACACACACAAACACACACACACACACACACACACACACACACACACACACACACACACACACACACACACACACCAACAGGCACACAAAGGCAGGCAAAAATATTATCGCTCCGCCTTGTAAAGCGGGCGACAAAAATACTACCTAGTAACACACATGTAACAATGTATGTAACAATATTACTAGTAACAGACATGTAACAATGTATGTAACAATATTACTAGTAACAGACATATAACAATGTATGTAACAGTATTACTAATAACAGACATGTAACAATGTATGTAACAGTATTACTAGTAACAGACATGTAACAATGTATGTAACAATATTACTAGTAACAGACATATAACAATGTATGTAACAATATTACTAGTAATAGACATATAACAATGTATGTAACAATATTACTAGTAACAGACATATAACAATGTATGTAACAGTATTACTAATAACAGACATATAACAATGTATGAAACAGTATTACTAGTAACAGACATGTAACAATGGAATGCACTACCGAATGAAATAGTGTATGCCAAAACAATTCACAAATTTAAGGATATGTTCGATAAATATGGTTTAAGACACGGGACAGTACGAGCTTGACTCATTCCTGTAAAGATACAATTAGGTACAATTAGGTAAGAACACACACACACACACACACACACACACACACACACACACACACACACACACACACACACACACACACACACACACACACAGGCACACAGAGGCAGGCAAAAATATTATCGCTCCGCCTCGTAAAGCGGGCGACAATAATACTACCTAGTAACACACATGTAACAATGTATGTAACAATATTACTAGTAACAGACATGTAACAATGTATGTAACAGTATTACTAATAACAGACATGTAACAATGTATGTAACAATATTACTAGTAACAGACATATAACAATGTATGTAACAATATTACTAGTAACAGACATGTAACAATGTATGTAACAATATTACTAGTAACAGACATGTAACAAGAAGTGGTGCCAAGGCACAACAAACCCGTCCCCGGCAGTCATTTTACTGCTGAATATAAACACAAAAGGATATCTAGTCAAAGATGTCACATATAGAATATGGAGTAAATCGGGAGATAATTGACGATTTTATACCCATTTGAAAATTTTAGGCCTGACCCACCTGACATTGATGGACCCCTAAGGCCAACTAGGGGGGGGGTGACCCCTCTGATGTAATGATGCATGTTATAGGACGCAGATTTGAAAGATGCACCTTTAGGTTGTGGTTTCATGTTAATTTGAATTTAAAAGGAGCTATGGCGAATAACGATTTTTTTTTTTTTTTTTTTTTTTACATTTTTTGGGCGTAGAGCCTGGGCCTTGGCCCAGTTTGGCCAAAAATTTAATCAGGTGATCAGAAGGTCATAGCCCATCATTCCTGTAACTTTAGTCAAAATCGCACGAGTAGTTTTCGTGTAAAGTTGTTAACAGATAGACAGACAAACAAACAAACAAACAAACCGAGTGATAACGATACCTGTCCCCGAGCCCCTCCGAGGCGGGGACGGGTAACAATATATATAAAAATACTACCTAGTAACAGAGATGTAATGTAATAATACTACCTTTCATCCAGAGGTGAACAAAGGACAGCTGGTGCCAGCAACGCTCTTTACTCTCACCACAACATTTTACTCATAAGAGGAATCCAGATTAATGTTCAGATCAGCTAAGTGGTGCTGACAGGTGGAGGAACAGACACAAACGGCAGTGGGGCGAGTTACTGAGCTATTGTCTGTACTCATTAACTGGTAGAGTAGGTGATGAAGGGATTGCAGGCACAGGAGGAGGAGGAGGAGGAGAGGAATAATAATAATAATCAATCTATATCTATATACCTTGGCTGCTTCCCCCAAGGAAAGGGAGGTAGCTGAGACAGGACGACACACTCCCAATTTACTCATCCACTCAGAACACATCCATTCGCATCTTAGCCCCAAAGTGGAGAAGGGACAGATCCTCACCGCACCACACCGCACGAGGGTCAACTGCACAGTGCGATCAGTGACATCCGCAGCAGAGCCCGACAGCAGAGCTGGTTTACCCCTGCCACATCATAATAGACCCATCCCCTTACCCGCACCTGACCTGATCAGCTGATCAGACCAAATGCAGGAGATCCCCTCAGGGCTGCTTCATCATTTATTCATTCACAAGTTCTCTCCATTTATTTCTGTCACGCATAGCCACTCTTCCTTGGTCAACAGACATCCCTCTCACATAGAACGCTCTCTTCACACTGTCCATCCATCCTATTCGTGGTCTCCCTCTCAGCCTTACACCTCTCACATCAGATCTAGTTATCTTTTTCACCAATCGCTCATTATCCATTATCTCCATATGCCCAAACCATCGCAACATCCTCTGCTCAACTCGATTAGCCATCTCCCGAACAACTCCAGTTCTCCTTCGCACTGCATCATTTCTCACTTGATCCATACGCGTCACTCCACACATACTCCTCAGACACCTCATCTTCATTACATTCAAACTTTTCCTCTTTGCTACACCCATATTCCATATTTCAGCCCCATATAATGCAGTCGGTACCACAACACCCTTATACAGCCTTCTTTTTACATCCATTCTGAGCGAACGACATCTAATCACTTCCTTCATTCTTCCCAGCACCTTTCCTACTTCAATCATTCTAAACTTCACTTCTGCATCTATTCTACCATCCACAGCAACATGTGACTCTAAATATTTAAAACACTCTACCTCCTCAAACAACTCACCATTCAAAACTATATTCATCCTCCTGACAACTACCAACCTCGTACACTTCATCACTTTACTCTTATTCTCATTTACTCTCATTTTCCTCCTTTCACACACCCTTCCAAACTCCTCTACCAACTGCATCAATCTCTCCCCTGAATCAGCCACCAGTGCGGTATCATCTGCAAACAGCAGCTGCTTCAGATTCCATTCTCAACCATCAACATTCACCAGACTCAGACCTCCACCTAAAACTCTTGCATTCACCTCCCTTACAACACCATCCATGTAAATATTAAAACAAAGGCGACATCACACATCCCTGTCACAGCCCCACTCTCACAGGAAACCAATCACTCACAGCATTTCCCACTCTTACACACGCTCTACTATTTACATAAAAACCTCTCACCCCTTTTAGTAACCTACCATCAAGTCCATACAATCTTAGAACAGTCCACAAAGCCTCCCTATCAGTTCTATTATACGCTTTCTCTAAATCCAAGAATGCCCAAAACACATCCTTGCCTTTCGCTAAATACTTTCCACACACTTTTCTAAAAAGAGACAGGCCAGAGAAAGGGATGGGGGATTGAGTTATCCCCGTACCCTGAAGATTGGGTCTATGAATGTGCGTGGATGTAGTACGATTGAGGCTAAAAGGGAGGAGATTGGGAGAATGATTGAGAGAAGAAAGTTGGATGTGTTAGCTTTGAGTGAAACGAAGATGAAAGTGAAGGGTGAGTTTATATTTGGAAGTAATGGAAGATTGTCAGGTGTTGATAGAGGAAGGGCAAGAGAAGGTGTGGCCTTGTTAGTGAGTCCAGAAGTACAGCAGTGTGTGATTGAATGGAAGGTGTCATCGAGACTGATATGGGTGAAAGCGAAATTTGAACGTGAGTTGTGGGTGTTTGTGAGTGCATATGGGCCTGGTAGTGAAAGGGATGAAGAAGAGAGGGAGTCTCTCTGGAATGATGTTGATGAATGTCTGCAGAGTTTTGGAGCGAATGTGAATGTGGCAATGATGGGAGATCTGAATGCTAGAGTGGGAAATGTAGCAGTTGAAGGTGTAGTTGGTATGCGTGGTGTGCCTGGAAGAAATGAAAATGGGGAACGAATGATAGGGATGTGCGTTGAGAGAGAGCTGGTGATTGGAAATACCCTGTCTGAGAAGAAAGATTTTTATAAGTATACATGGGTGAGACAGGAGGGTGGAAGGGTTGTTGACAGAGTACTGATGGATTATGTGGCTGTGTCCAGGAATGTAATAGGAAGATTGTTGGATGTGAGAGTTCTGAGAGTGGAGGGTGGAGGTATGTCTGACCACTACCTGGTGGAGGGAAAGTTAAGAGTAGGTAAGAAATGGGTGAGAGCAAGACAGTAGAGTTAGGTGTGGCAGGGAGGTTTTGAAAGTGAGTGATTGGGGTAAAAGAGAGAAAATGATAGAGTATCAGGAGAAATTGAAAGATGAGGGGAACGCAGTGAAAGACCAGGAAAATGGCAGTGTGGAGGTGGAATGGCAGTTGTTTAAGAGTGCTGTGGTGGGGCATGCGGAAGAGGTGTGTGGTGTGAGACGAATGGGAAAGTGGTGTAAGAAAAGGAAGTGAATGGTGGTGTGAGGAAGTAAGTATGGCTGTGGCTGAGAAGAGACGTGCATATGAAGTGTGGCTGCAGAGGAAGGATGAGGTGTCATATGAGAGGCATAAGGAAAAGAGGATTAGGGCGAGAAGGGCTGTGCGTGATGCTAAAGTGGCAGCAGATGAGAGGTGGGGTAGGCGGTTGACTGAGAATTTTCAACAGAATAAGAAAATATTTGGGAAGGAGGTGAAAAGGGTGCGAAAGGGAGAGTCTGGGAAGGTAGAGCGAGTAAGAGCAGAGGATGGAAGGATGTTAAATGAGATGGATGCAATAAGGAAGAAATGGGCAGAGTATTTTGAAAGACTGTTAAATGTAGAGGAGGAAAGGGTGGCTGAGATTGTGGCAGATGGAAGGGTGCAAGGAATAAATGTGTTGGGAGAGTTGAATGATTCTTTGATCACGAAGGAGGAAGTGCAGGAGGCAGTAAAGGAGATGAAAAAAGGGAAAGCTGCAGGTATGGATGGGTGTGCTGTGGAATGTCTGAAGGGTGGTGGAGTGACTATTATTGACTAGTTAGTAAGATTGTCGGATGTGTGCTTCGTGAAAGGTATGGTGCCAGTTGACTGGGCAAATGCTTGTGTGGTCCCGTTGTATAAAGGTAAGGGTGATAAGTATGAATGTATTAGCTTTAGGGGTATAAGTCTGTTGAGTGTTGTAGGTAAGGTCTATGGCAGAGTGTTAATTAAGAAAGTTAGAGAGGGTACAGAGGGAGGGGATGCGTGGATCAGGTGTTTGCTGTGAGACAAGTGTGTGGAAAGTATTTACCGAAAGGCAAGAATGTGTTTTGGGCATTCTTGGATTTAGAGAAAGCGTATGATAGAATTGATAGGGAGGTTTGTGGACTGTTCTAAGATTGTATGGACTTGATGGTAGGTTACTAAAAGGGATGAAAGGTTTTTATGTAAATAGTAGAGCGTGTGTAAGAGTGGGAAATGCTGTGAGTGATTGGTTTCCTGTGAGAGTGGGGCTGCGACAGGGATGTGTGATGTCGCCTTTGTTTTAATATTTACATGGATGGTGTTGTAAGGGAGGTGAATGCAAGAGTTTTAGGTGGAGGTCTGAGTCTGGTGAATGTTGATGGTTGAGAATGGAATCTGAAGCAGCTGCTGTTTGCAGATGATAACGCACTGGTGGCTGATTCAGGGGAGAGATTGAGACAGTTGGTAGAGGAGTTTGGAAGGGTATGTGAAAGGAGGAAAATGAGAGTAAATGAGAATAAGAGTAAAGTGATGAAGTGTACGAGGTTGGTAATTGTCACAAGGATGAATATAGTTTTGAATGGTGAGTTGCTTGAGGAGGTAGATTGTTTTAAGTATTCAGGGTCACATGTTGCTGTGGATGGTAGAATAGATGCAGAAGTGAAGTTTAGAATGAATGAAATAGGAAAGGTGCTGGGAAGAATGAAGGAAGTGATTTGATGTCGTTCGCTTAGAATGGATGTAAAGAAAAGGCTGTATAAGGGTGTTGTGGTACCGACTGCATTATATGGGGCAGAAATATGGAATATGGGTGTAGCAGAGAGGAAAAGTTTGAATGTAATGAAGATGAGGTGTCTGAGGAGTATGTGTGGAGTGACGCATATGGATCAAGTGAGAAATGATGAAGTGCGAAGGAGAACTGGAGTTGTTCGGGAGATGGCTGATCGAGTTGAGCAGAGGGTGTTGCGATGGTTTGGGAGTATGGAGATAATGGATAATGAGCGATTGGTGAAAAAGATAACTAGATCTGATGTGAGAGGTGTAAGGCTGAGAGGAAGACCACGAATAGGATGGACGGACAGTGTGAAGAGAGCGTTCTATGCGAGAGGTATATCTGTTGACCAAGGAAGAGTGGCTGTGCGTGACAGAAATAAATGGAGAGAACTTGTGAATGAATAAATGATGACGCAGCCCTGAGGGGATCTCCTGCATTTGGTCTGATCAGCTGATCAGGTCAGGTGCGGGTAAGGGGATGGGTCTATTATGATGTGGCAGGGGTAAACCAGCTCTGCTGTCGGGCCCTGCTGCAGATGTCACTGATTGCACTGTGCAGTTGACCCTCGTGCGGTGTGGTGCGGTGAGGATCTGTCCCTTCTCCCCTTTGGGGCTAAGATGCGAATGAATGTGTTCTGAGTGGACGAGTAAAATGGGAGTGTGTCGTCCTGTCTCAGCTACCTCCCTTTCCTTGGGGGAAGCAGCCAAGGTATATAGATATAGATTGATTATTATTATTATTCCTCTCCTCCTCCTCCTCCTCCTGTGCCTGCAATCCCTTCATCACCTACTCTACCAGTTAATGAGTACAGACAATAGCTCAGTAACTCGCCCCACTGCCGTTTGTGTCTGTTCCTCCACCTGTCAGCACCACTTAGCTGATCTGAACATTAATCTAGATTCCTCTTATGAGTAAAATGTTGTGGTGAGAGTAAAGAGCGTTGCTGGCACCAGCTGTCCTTTGTTCACCTCTGGATGAAAGGTAGTATTATTACATAACATCTCTGTTACTAGGTAGTATTTTTATATATATTGTTACCCGTCCCCGCCTCGGAGGGGCTCGGGGACAGGTATTGTTTTCATTCGGTTTGTTTCTTTGTTTGTTTGTCTGTCTATCTGTTAACAACTTTACACGAAAACTATTCGTGCGATTTTGACTAAAGTTACAGGAATGATGGGCTATGACCTTCTGATCACCTGATTAAATTTTTGGCCAAACTAGGCCAAGGCCCAGGTTGTACGCCCAAAAAATTTAAAAAAAAAATAAAATCGTTTTTCGCCATAGCTCCTTTTAAATTCGTCAAATCGACATGAAACCACAACCTAAAGGTGCATCTTTCAAATCTGCGTCCTATAACATGCATCATTACCTACTGTAAGCAATGGGGTAATCTGTATGCCGTGACATAAATTGGTTGAGTACCGGGAATCAGTTCAATAGTATGCTTAATCACATCGGTCTTACCCATAGGTTCACCAGGTACGGCCAGAACATCTCTATAGGTCTGCAGAAGATTAATTATTCGCTTTTTATATTGAAGGAAGTTGCCTGGATTTACTTGAAAGATGATATCAGCTGAAGGAATCGTAGAAGAATCCGTCGAGTTTTCAGTGGTATATACACCAGGTAAGGTATCATCATCATCATCATCATCCCTAGCAGGTACAGAGAATGATATGTCCTGGCATACCTTTACGACCAATGGGTACACCACCAGGAAATCGCCAGTCTTTGTACCACTTTTAAGTTTCAGGGGAGCATTTGTAACATTTAATACGACATCACAAATTATCCTCCAACACGAAACATAATGCTGACTCATATGTTAAACCATTCACACAACACGTCTCAGGTAAGGTTTATGCATTCACTCCTCTTTTCGCACCTACAACAAGGACAGAGACTTTGGTGAACTCGTGCGGCAACAAAACTGCACCATTTTGTCACTGCTCGTTTCATCTCCTCGTGATGCAGAATGTCATTCAGACTCTTTGAGGTAGTTAAATGAGATATTAATGAGTCAACCAATGTGTCACTGTTAGAGAGGGTGTCATGAGATACTGGTACTAATTATCCTCATTGCTCTTTACTGGTGGCCTGGAGTTACGGTAGACTGTGTCACCGAATTTACCTGAGAGGACAGGATGTGGGCAATTCATGGCTGATACATAAAGTCCCTGTACGGTAATATTATCACAAACAGGTATCAGTTTAATAGAATGTTGAGCCATGGTGTCAGTACCAGTCAAAACATCTGCAGGATACTGGAGTTTGTTTGTGACAAAACGCAGCTGTGAACAGTTTTATCAAGTTATCGAGTTGTATTTCAAGAATTACCTTGCCCTTCATATAAAATTCTGAGCCGTCAGCACCACACAGACGAATGTCAGGCGGCTCAAGGATGCAAACCGTTTTATCCTTCCATTAATACTGTCTGGGGAGGACTCGGATATTAAGTTCACCATAGACACAGAGCCCACAAAAAGGATGTAAGGACTCCTTCACAGTTACCTAAAATATTTACACCAAAGTGACTCGGAGGGCCAGTTTGGCGAATTGGGACCTCAGAATTTTGTGCCGTTATGGAAGATTCTGTTGGTTCTGGCGCGGGTTTTCCCCCAACTATTTATTAGCAAGGGCACGGCATTCGCTTGTGGAATGATAATGACTTTTATAAATACAATACTTATTCCTGAATTATCATAAAGGTGATCTACTATCACGCCAGTGTCTTCGTTCATCGCCTAGTTTCATATAACAATGAGCTTCGCGACGACCTGTTCGTTTACAGTACCAAGAAACTGTCTTACTTCTGCTTGTAGATCTGGAGCGGTTATGAGAGAAACAGCTTTGCAACATAGGTCTTGCACGTGACATGGCTGGTGAACGTAGTGCAACATTTTGTCTGCTGAGTGGACGTGAGACGTGTCCTCGACACTGTGACTGCAAGGACTGTGGTGTTGAGCTAGTAACTGGTTGAACTGTACTTCCTGTTTGAGAAGTTATGATGCCGAGTTTCTCTTCTATCAGTGCAGCTGACATGGTTATGTCATCCCGTGGAGTACTGCACACTGAATCTCTAAAGCTGCACCTAATTCATGCTTACTAAGACGATTTAAGAATCTGAGATAACTAAATAACGTTGCTACAGTATTTAGTGTTAAAGTGGTTTTTCCCTAATCATTAGTTTCCGCTCACGGACTGTTTTGTAATGTTTCTGAGATTTCCGTTTCTGTTGCTGCTGACACCGCTGCCGCGTCCTACAGAGTATTTTGTTCGAAAGAGATGAACTTATCCTGTCTCATACTTAGTAATAATCTGTAAACGCTCATCAGGCATTCTGCTTTCGTGTGGTTACAAAAAATTCGACGAATTTCTTACAGCATTCATTAAAGGAAGTAAACTTTTCAAAAAAAACAGTCTGCATCGTACAAGAGATCCGACTCGGAAGTAGCCATAATCTAATCGGCTCCGAAAATAGGCGATTTTAGTACTGTCTGTTGTAGGTTCTTTGTTTGTAAATGCAGAATGGATCACTGATGAAATCATGCACGCTAACTGCAGGATTCATTCCTGTAAATTTGGGACGCGATGCAGCTTCCAAAAAAAATTGTTTGAGGGGCGGGAGTAGTTGCCACATCGTAAAAAGTAGGAGACATTGAAGGTAACTCAGAAATGTGTGATGTATTGAAAGTATGATATGAAAGGAACTCAGCTGAGTCAACTGTTTCTCGCATATTAGTCTTTGTTTTTCAGACAAGTAAGGTTGTCGTGTAAGGTTTCAATCTTGGTCGGTTTTATTTCAACTCCAAGTATGTGTATCATCTTCAGATAAATTGATCTGCTTAAAGAAAGGAAATGTCATTAAGAAATGAATTGGAGAGAAAAAACATAAGTACAAGGAAAATATTAAGTACACTAGGCAATTTTTCCGACTGGACCACCTGTTTGCGGGATTTGGCTAACGTGGCAACAGCGCGCGCCAGTGTCTTCGTGTGTTCTTACCTAATTGTTCTTACCTAATTGTATCTTTACAGGAATGAGTCAAGCTCGTACTGTCCCATGTCTTAAACCATATTTATCGTACATATCCTTAAATTTGTGAATTGTTTTGGCACACACTATTTCATTCGGTAGTGCATTCCATTGATCAATTGCTCTGTTTGGGAAACTGAATTTCCTTACGTCTTTATCACCTCTCTTCTTATGCAGTTTTTTGCAGTGTCCTCTTGCTGATGCGTCTCCATATGTTAAGTAATCATTTATGTCTATTTTCTCCTTTCCTGATATGCCCTTATATAGCATTATCATGTCACCTCTTTTCCTTCTCTCCTGTAAAGTTGGTAGATTCAGTTTATTTAGTCTTTCTTCGTAGCTTAGGTCCCTTAAGCTTTTTCAATCTTGTCTATATGCTTTTTGAGATGAGGACTCCAGACTACTGATGCATATTCCAGGGTTGGTCTAACGAATGATGTTATTATCCTTCTTAGCATGTCTTCATTTATGTATGTGAATGCTATGCGTGTGTGTGTGTGTGTGTTCCCCACAATTTTTCGAAACGCTGTTTCATGCTCCGAATTATATTATGTGGCCATTGTATAACGTTATAATATAGGCTAATAAATATTATGTGATCGGGATAATGGGCTGTGCACTATACTATTTATAGTCTAAGTTATATAAAAATAATAATTCTCTTGCCATGTAGAGTGAACTACGATACAGGTTGAGTTGTGGTTCAGAAACAGAGGGCAAGATCAACCAGAAATGGAGCGATGTAGTGGGAACTGGGGGAGTATGGGAGTGAGCGGCCAACAGTTATATATTCTTTGTCAATACAATATAGCTATTAAGGTGTCAGTGATATCCTGTATCTTTATATGGACCCGATCACACACTAGGATACCCCCTTCCTCGTTAACGGAAAACATGCAGCCTCGTCCACCGCCTCGACTCTCTTTCTCTCTAAAACTCCTCGGCTGGCTATCAGTACACACACACACACACACACACATTATCAGTTTGTGCCAATGAGTAATGACGTTACATTTAGTATGTGTATCTAAAATTTAATAGTATCAAAATACAAGTGCAATACATAACCACCTCACATTACGGATTACTTTAACCAGTAATCAATACTTATTTGCATAGTTTATGTTTCAGTAATAGTCATGGGGTATTCATACCCACAGCTATATTTTCGTTAATGCTAGAGGTACTCTTGTGTTCAGTGGCGGATACCAGTTGGAGAGGAGGTGGCCGCTGACGCCTCCAATCCTCATAGTTACGGTGGTGAGTTGTAGTGTCACTGCAGAGGTTCCTGTTCCTCCAGTTATACCAATAATTAAAGTTAACGTACTAATAAGCAGCCACTTCTTATGAAAAATACACACAGCTTATATGGACCTCTCAAAATACATTGAAGAAGCATATTGTGAGAACTTTCCAGCTCTCACGCACCAGAGTACTAGTCCTCTATTTTAGTCATGCCAACCTGACAGTTTGCAGTGTTAATGAACATGGTATTAATGTTAGTTCTATAACAAAAGAATTCAAAGCAGGATTTCACTCATTACACAGAATTCCAAGTACAGTATTTGTGTGCGTGTTTGTGTGGGGGACAATACGTGTGGTGTGGGTGGGTGGGGTATAGTGAGTATGGAATGTGTCATCATGGTAATATGGGTGTGTTCATACGTGGCAAAAGACGTCCAAGACTGATATGTAATCTTTGCCTGTAACACTTGATGATACACACTGCAGTATTTATTTAGGTTCTATTTATTAGTTTGTAGCATGTTACATTAATATATTATTATGATTTTGTTTTGGGGGTGAAACTAGAAACACCATATAAAGACAAACACTGAAATATTAAAAAATGAATTATATGTGGCAAAATCCATGAATAACAATATTTCAGGAAGAAATATTACCGTATTATAACATCTACAGTATTTAAATACGCTGTAGGTGCAGCATTTCTTAAAATAAGATTATCGAATTTCCTTTGGTCAGTATGTTACGTTATGCTGTAGTTTTGAATTAAGTAATATGTTATGTATTGTATTATTAGTGATATCATGATGGACGTCTACTTACACTACGTTGAACAGACAGGAAGTAATTTACCGGTATTTCATATTGATCACACACTGACCAACTTATTCCCTGAGTAATTTTTTAAAATCTTTAACACGATTGGAAAACACCACCTTAGGCATGTCACAGGTGGCAAGACGTCTTGCGAGTTGGCGAAATGTCTAGAGAGTTGTGATTGTGCCAATCAAGAAAGCATTATATTTTAATGGAAAAACCTGCTATTATAACAGGAAAGTTGCGTCAAGAAATGCACATAAAAGTCACTAATTCCTGTGTAAGTGCCCCGTCATAAAAATCTTGTCAGTGTGCAAAATATATAAGATAGTGTCGTATCAGTTATTTTGTCAGATAAGTTATAGTAAGTTATTATAGTTACAGTTAGATTGTTAAACTGCATTGAATAATATCCATTATAATCAGAGGATAATAATAATAATAATAATAATAATAATAATAATAAGCAAAACAAAGACTTGTATGGAACTCATTCATTAGTAGGGAGTAAACCACCCTCCTTTTCGATCATCTCTCGCAGGCTGTTTACATACAGTACAGTAGATGCGACATGGTTTCGTATGAGCTGTTTCTGGCTTCTGAACTGTTCGCACTAGGCAAGGATGTGGGCCAGTAGTTCATCTGGTGTCCGTTCACTCTCAGGCTCCCAACAGGTAACCGTATTACCCCATACATTTTCGATGGGGTTCATGTCTGCTTCCTTACTGAGCCAGTCGAGCAGCTGCAGGTCCTCTCGACCTCCAAACCATTCCGAGACTCTTCTCGCCATGTGGGTGAGGGAGTGGTCCTGAACAAAAATCATAGGGCCGGGAGGAAACGGATAGTTCCGCTCCTGAGCTGAGGGGAGGAATAAATCCTGCAAAATTTCAATGTATTTTTTAGCAGTGGAACTCCCTTCTATCCTGGTGACGTCACCCATACCGTGGATGCACACCCACCCCCAAACACTGACGGTGACGTGTCCACTGCTGGCCTCCTCGTAGATGTTCCTACAGTCGTAACTGCATGTGGATAGACTATTCATACAGCGCTCATATAGTTTCATTTCTAATATCTTTGACGCTTCGGGAAAAGCCACCGTTTTTCATGTTATGGTTCATTATCCACTCTTTGGTATATTTTATGAGGATTGTAAGACTTAATAAACAGTGGTGCAAGTGCTGGTAATATGCGTTCAACTAGACGTATTATTACTATGACTATGAATTGATCCCGAAGTGTTTTCTTAATAATATTAAAATTGATTAGTGATAGTGTAAAAAATGTTTGTTATACATATCGTCAGTAAATTTATGCATATGCATTAGAGTCCTGTCGCCATCAGAAATCTTTTCTGTCATTAAATTTTCTGAATACAAAATACCTGGTAACAGCCATATGGAGAAGGCTCAGGCATACGATCAATTCATTTCTATACCCTGGCCTTTATCTGCCTACTACTCTTCCACACTCTCCAATTTTTCCTCAACCTGTCTGTTTACCATAATTCTTACAATTCACCACCACCGTATATATATATATATATATATATATATATATATATATATATATATATATATATATATATTTTTTTGTCACGAATTCGCGCGAGCGTATTTATAAATTCGCGACAGTATCAGTGAGAAAACCACGAATTCTAGTGGAATTCCCGCTGGGCATCACTCAGTTCAACCGTCCTCGTATTCATCCGATCGGGATGGTTTTCAGAACATTTCTCACTGTTTCACAAGTTATCATCCTTATGCACGACATTAATACCTTCACTGAGTGATCTATTGTGAGCGTATATCGCTCACTTTCTTTCCGTTGACCGTTGAAGTTCTAACACGGCCATCCCTCGCCCTCTTTCATAGTTTGAAGTTAGTCAGCATTGAGTCATCGCGAGAATAGGACTGTTTGTGCCCAGCGTTGTACAGCGAGTTCCTGAATCTCTACCTAGACGGTGAATTGGCGAAGAGGGTTTAGCGAATTGTAGCATCTGATGTCCTGTACAGGTGCCCAGTTCTTTTCACTCAGCTCCCCTCTACTGACCAGTATTTCTTTTCGTTTTTTTTCTAGGATTAAGGGTGTTTAGCTTTTGAATGAGCAAGTGAGTGTATTCTCCTTTTTATTTTGAATTCATTTTTGAGACGTAACGTAAATTTATTTCATTGTAATTAGTAAATTTACAGTTCTTCTTCTTTGAGCTTAATATAGTTAAACTCGTGTTTTATTTCTCCACATTAAGCTTTAGTTGCCGCTCCTAGTTTGCACAAACGCTTTACATTATTCAAAACTGGTACTTAGGCCAGTTTTTTGTATCAAGCTTAAATCCGTTGTGCCAGCCAGGAGTTAATGCACCGGCAAGAACCTGTTTATTATTATTAGCATTAGTTACTGATTGTCAGGGGTGGAGTCACATTCTTAAGAGGCTAACAGTACTAACAAACAGCACGCGTGAGTAATTAGTTTCTGCTGTGTACTGTTGAGAAAGTTTATAAATTCTCGTCTTTAGAGAATCGGCGAAGTAGGCCGGCATAAAGTAAAACTTACTGCTTGATTTTCACAAGTCAATTCCTTGTCTCTATTTTCAATCAACATCTAAGCATTTTTAATATATAAACTCACATCCCCCCGTGACAGTTCTGTGTGTGTGTGTGTGTGTGTGTGTGTGTGTGTGTGTGTGTGTGTTTGTAGGTTCTCACTTTTACCTGATAAACATACACCCACATATCTTATCAATCAAGAAATTTCATAATGGCTGGGTTATATTCAACAAGTCCACGTGGGCTATCGTGTCAATTATTCATATCTGTTTCAAGTGGCCCAGCATTAAAATAAATAAAACATTCTGGGTGTGGTCATTCGGGAGGATCAAGCAATCATATATTATTATCAGTGATCATTTTCAAACTACTATGCGACATATGGTATTGGTTTTACTCTTGACCACTCAGCTTATAAGGAATTACATTGGCCAGTAAAGGACAGCAGGATTTATAACCACACCAAAAAATACGTGAAGTTCGCAAATATTATACACTGAACTTGCTGCCTTCTCGAAGTAGTTTACGTGAAAGTCCACTGGGTGTGCCTTCATGACATAGTCAATACAACATACAACGGATATACTGCATAAATCTAAGCTATAGTGAAACTTAAACTGATTGCCGGGAATCCAGTAAGCTACAATTAAAACCAGATGCTCCTACAGTGTAAATTTGTAATGAACATATGAAAAACATTATTTTCTCCTGGAAGAAATAGATATTCATGTAATATGGATTCCATATTACAGTATTACAAAACTTCGGTGTTTGTCTTTATATGGTGTTTCTAGTTTCACCCTCAAAACATAATCGTAATAATATAATAATGTAACATGCCACAAACTTATAAATAGAACCTAAATAAATACTGAAGTGTGTATCATCAAGTGTTACAGACAAAGATTGCATATCAGTCTTGGACGTCCTTTGCCACGTATGCACTCACCCATATTACCATTGTGACGCACATTTCATACTCTACTACCCCAACCCCCACCACACGTATTGTCCCCCCCCACTCACACACACACACACACACACACACACACACACACACACATACACACACACACACACACACACACACACACAGAGGCAGTCAAAGAAGGCAGACGTGCGACATCGGCGCTTCGTACCGAACCAACATGGCCAGTGGCATTACCTAAATTGTTATCTTTGTATGAGTCAAGCTCTGTACCAGGTTAGACTAATTGATTTTTCATTATTAAAAGAAAAAAAAATAATAAGAAGATTAAACAAGACTTGTTCAAACAGAAAAGAGAACCAAGACGAAAGAATTCGCTCAGTCAGCTGAGGTTTGTTTACAGCAGCACGGGGAATGTAAGTACATACTCTGTACTTTTAGTATTGCATGGATACATACTTTAGTAAAGCAAATTTGGATAAGAAAAGGGATAAAGGTAGAAAGCAAAATGATTTCTACAAAGAACTGGTTGAAGTGGAGACTCACACCGGACTGGTTGAACGTATACACAAACTAGAAATGGCTTTCAGAAATGAAATTGATGAAATAAAGAAGCAGATGCACTTGCAAAAGGAAGAAATAGAAAAACTAGGAAGGGAGGCCAACAAGAAAGACACAACCATCAGTGAACTAACAGTGGAACTGAGTACACTGAGGAAGAAAATGAGTGAAATGGCAAGTACAGTAGTCAATCACGAGAGTGTTATGGAAGAGTTAAAAAATGACACAGAGACAATTAGGCAAGTAAGCAGTCTGATAGACCAAAGCAGTGATATTGAGAAGATAACACAGGTGAATGAAGCTGTGCAAAGCTACAAAAATGATGTGGAAACCACTTATGCTGAAATAGTGAAAGTAAAGAAAGACTTAGAAACAAGGGTGGAGGAAAAAAGCATTAAACAGGAAGTGAAAAGAATAATCCAAAACAATACAAAGTTAGTCAGAGATTCAGTAGATATAAACAAATCTATAGTAATCACTGGTATAGAAGAGGAAGAAGTAAAAAACAAGATCACAAGAGACAAAAAGGAGATGGCAAATGTAATGGGCTTACTGAAAGAAGTATCAGAGGAAATCTGTAGTAAAGACACACAGGAACACAAAAGGTTAGGGAAATACGAGAAAAGCAGGACAAGACCTCTAAAGGTGACTTTCCAGAGTGTAAACACTGTGGAGGAGATACTAAAAAATGCAAAGAATCTTATGGAAAAAGAGGAGTTCAAAAATGTATGGATAAAAAGATGCCTAACACAAGAAGAACTAGAATTACTGAAAGAGAAAAGGGAGGAAGCAAAAAAAAAAAAAAAAATGAGGAAAGATCAGAAGAGAAGAAGAATTTTTTTTTTTACAAAGTAATAGGATTGCAGGTACGAAAGTGGTACACAAACAGGATGGAATAAAAAGGAGGAAGATAGTAAAACTATGTCATGACAAGTATATAAACAAGATGATAAAGTTGATGTACTCAAATGTGGATGGAATGGTATTAAATTACTAGAAATGAATGATTATGTCAGAGAAAATGAACCACAAATAATATGCCTAACTGAAACAAAATTAACACCAAGGATATCCAATGACATACTAAACTTAGAGGAATACAATATACGGAGAAGAGACAGAAATTTTAAAAAAAGGAGGAGGAATTATAATATTAACTAAGAAAAATCTAAAAGTCAATGAAATAAAACTAGATATACCATCACAAGTAGAACTGATTGCAGTAGAGATCAACACATCTGAAGGGAAAGTAATTGTAGCCAATTTGTACATGCCACTCAGAGCAAACACATGGGAAAGAGACGAATATGAGGACCTGGCAGAGAGTACAATTCAGAGTTTAAGATCATTACTACATAAAATGGAAGAGAAATCGGAAAGAATTATACTAACTGGAGATTTTAATATAAATATAAATTGGAATACTCTAGATATAATTAGCCAAGAAAGCTATTGGGACCAAAAGCTCCTGGATCTCGTGCAAGAGTTTTTCCTAACGCAACGTGTGAGGGAAACCACCAGAAAAAGAGGACTCGATGTACCTTCAGTGCTAGATTTAATATTTACTAGGCAAGAAAATGATATTGACAGTTTAATATATCACCCTCCACTCGGCAAAAGCGATCATGCAGTACTAAATTACAACTTCAGGATAGCATATGACATAGTTAACAGCAATGACAGTTACAAAAAGTGCCTAAACTATAAAAAGGGAAATTATCAAGACCTAAAGAAGTATTTCTTAGAAGTTGATTGGGAAAATGAGCTTAGAGGACAAGATTTAAATGCTGTATATAAAAAATTTGTGAATTTTATGAAATAGGAGTCCAGAAGTACATCCCACAGCACAAAGAAGCAGATAAGAAAATACAGAAATGGTTCAATACAGAATGTAAAAAACCAAAAGAAAGAAGAGATTTGTTGTGGAATAGATACAGAAGACACAATAGTGAAAGAGCGTGTAATAATTATAAACAGGCAAGAAACGATTATACAAGAATAAGGAGGGAAGCCCAGAAACAGTTTGAGAAGGATATAATAAATAAAAGTAGTGATCAACCAAAGCTGTTTTACAGCTATATCAGAAGCAAAACCAAAGTAAAAGATATAATACAATCCATTACGGACGAGGGAATCACTTATACACAAGAGAAAAATATTTGTGAAGCACTAAATAAGAATTTCCGATTAGTTTTTACAGAAGAAAAAAATTTTGAGAGGGACTATGTGAAACATGCATGTCCACACATACTACCAGATATACAAATAGCAGAAAAAGTAAGACAGGAGGAGTTAAGTAAATTAGACAGAGGAAAAGCAAGTGGTCCTGATGAAATTTCGTGTTGGGTACTACGAGAATGTGCAAAGGAGTTAAGTAAACCATTATTTTTAATTTTCAAGAAATCCTTGAGTCAAGGTAAACTACCTGATATTTGGAAAAAAGAAAATATTGTCCCGTTATTCAAGAAAGGAAATAGACAAAATCCACTGAACTACCGACCAGTATCAAAGACCAGTGTTGTAAGCAAGGTATTAGAAAAGCTTATAAGAAAAGCTTGGGTAAATCATCTAGAAGAACACAGTATGATAACAGAAAGACAGTTTGGTTTCAGAAAAGGAAAGTCATGTGTAACTAATCTGTTGAGCTACTATGACAGAGTAACAAACACAATACAGGAAAGAGAAGGATGGGTGGACAGTATCTATTTAGATTTCAAGAAAGCTTTTGACACAGTACCACACCAAAGACTTTTATGGAAACTGTACCATCAAGGAGGAATTCGAGGCAAACTGTTTTGTTGGATGCAAGATTTTCTCATAAAAAGAGAAATGAGAACAGTACTAAGAGGAAACTATTCATCATGGAAAGAAGTGACTAGTGGAGTACCACAGGGTTCAGTGATGGCACCAATCATGTTCTAGTGTATATAAATGATATAAACAGTAACACTGGAAATGAGAGCTATCTGAATATGTTTGCAGATGATGCAAAAATACAAAGGAGAATTACTAACACAGACTCTTGTAAAGAGCTACAAGAAGTATTAAATAAACTTCATGAATGGATTAATACATGGCAAATGGAATTCAATGTGGACAACTGTCATGTAATCAAGTTTGGTAAAAGTGGAAAAAGACCTGATTGGGATTATAAGTTAGGAAATAAAACCCTATACACATCAGAAAGAGAGAAGGACCTAGGTGTGATTATCAATAACAGACTATCTCCGGCTGACCACATCTGCGAGAAGGTACGGAACATGTATACACTGCTTGCAAATATGAGAATAGCATTCACATACATAAATGAAGACATGCTAAGAAGGATAATAACATCATTCATTAGACCAACCCTGGAATATGCATCAGTAGTCTAGAGTCCTCATCTCAAAAAACACAAAGACAAGATTGAAAAAGTTCAAAGGGCCGCTACAAGATGGATACCAAGCTTAAGGGACCTAAGCTACGAAGAAAGACTAAATAAACTGAATGTACCAACACTACAGGAGAGAAGGAAAAGAGGTGACATGATAATGCTATATAAGTGCATATCAGGGAAGGAGAAAATAGACATAAATGATTACTTAACATATGGAGAAGCATCAGCAAGAGGACACTGCAAAAAACTGCATAAGAAGAGAGGTGATAAAGACGTAAGGAAATTCAGTTTCCCAAACAGAGCAATTGATCAATGGAATGCACTACCGAATGAAATAGTGTATGCCAAAACAATTCACAAATTTAAGGATATGTACGATAAATATGGTTTAAGACACGGGACAGTACGAGCTTGACTCATTCCTGTAAAGATACAGTTAGGTAAGAAGAATTAGGTAAGAACACACACACACACACAAACACACACACACACACACACACACACACACACACACACACACACACACACACACACATACTGTATTTGGTGTTCTGCGTATTGAATGAAATCCTGCAATGCTTTGAATTCTGTTGTTCCTAATGTAAATAAGCATATAGAACTAACATTAATACCATGTTCATTAACATTGCAAAGTGTCAGTCTAGCAAGACTAAAACAGAGGACCAAGACGCTGACTGCTGCGTGAGAGCTGGAAAGTTCTCACAGTATGCTTCATAAATGTATTTTGAGAATTCCATGTAATATGTTGGTATTTTTCATAAGGGCTGTTCCTCAGTATGTTAACTTTAATAATTAACATAACTGGAGGAACAGGAACCTCTGCAGTGACACTACAACTCACCACCGTGACTATGAGGATTGGAGGCGTCAGCGGCCACCTCCTCTCCAACTGGTATCCGCCACTGAACACAAGATTACCTTTAGCATTAACGAAAATATCGCTGTGGGTATGAATACCCCATGACTATTACTGAAACATAAACTATGCAAATAAGTATTGATTACTGGTTAAAGTAATCTGTAATGTGAGGTGGTTATGTATTGCACTTGTATTTTGATACTATTAAATTTTAGATCTATCTATCTATCTATCTATTGCCAGACGCCTCAATCCCGTTTGGGGTGGCCACAAACAAATCGCCTCCAAGTCACCCTGTCCCCCGCCATTTCACTGCCCTGCTCCCAACTCACACCCCCCTCTCTCATATACCTCTCCACCCCATCCCTCCATCTCATCCTCGGCCTCCCCCTCCCTCTTCCCCCCTCCACCTCACTCACATACACTCTCTTCGTCAGTCTTTCACCCTCCATCCTCTCCACATGGCCAAACCACCTCAGTGTGTTCCTCATAACGCTTCCTATCACATCCACATCCACACCACAACGCTCCTTTATATCCTCATTCGTCAGCCTGTCTCTCCACGTGACTCCACTGGCTCCTCTTAAATAACTCATTTCCACTGCTCTCACTCTTGACTTGTGTCCTTCCAACAACGTCCAAGCTAGACTTCCGTACGTTAGAGTTGGTATCACAATACTGTCATGTAGTAACTTTTTCACTTCCATGCTCACTTCCCTGTTTCTTATCACTGCTTTCAAGGAACCAGCAACCTTTCTTCCCTGCTGTACCCTTTCAAGCACTTCACCCTCCAAACCTCCATCCTTACTCATCACACTACCCAAATACTTAAACGTACTCACATTTTCCAATTCCTCACCATCTAACCTCACTGTACATTCACTAACTTCACCTCTCTCAAAGACCATCACTTTACTCTTCCCTACATTCACCTTTAGGTTCCGTTTCTTACACACTCTCTCAAACTCATCCACTCAACAACACAGTATCATCTGCAAACAACAGTACAGGGAGTTTCCAAACACTATCCTCTCTCACCAGGGCCACTCCAACATCCACTACCCTACCTTGTACCTCTTTTATTACCCCATCCATGTACAGATTGAACAACCATGGAGGCATGACACATCCCTGTTTCAAACCAACTTTCAAAGAGAAAAATTCACTTAGTTCACCATCCACACGCACTGCAGCCTTCGCACCATCGTACATACTCTTCACAGCATTCAACAACTTCCCATCTACTCCATATATTCTTAACACTTTCCACAATCCTTGTCTATCCACCCTGTCATATGCTTTCTCCAAATCCATGAAAGCCACATACAACTTCTTTCCCTTCTCTAGAAACTTTTCCACTAAAGATCTAAGAATGAATATCTGATCTACACAACCTCTTCCCTTCCTAAAGCCTCCCTGTTCTTCTCCAACTAAATTCTCTGTTCTTTCTCTAACTCTGTCTATAAGTATCCTACCATACACTTTTCCTATTATACTAAGAAGACAAATGCCCCTATGATTACCACACACTTCTTTTTCCCCTTTTCCTTTGTACAAGGGAATAATTATACCTGACTTCCAATCCTCCGGGACTCTACCTTCCTCCCAGGCCAATCTGCACATCTTCCACATCCATTCTACTACTATCTCTCCCCCATGCTTCAGCATTTCACCACACACTCCATCAATTCCTGGGGCTTTCCCCGATTTAACTTTCTTCATTGCTTCCACAACTTCTATCCTACTGATTTCTTCCTGTCTTCTCACCTCCCTCCTTCTCCCAGCCATTCCCCAGCCACTTATACTCGCATTACTTCCATCCTCTACGTTCAACAATTCCTTAAAGTGTTCTCTCCATCTGCTCACTTTTTCTCCCTTCTCCACTAGTAATCTACCATTTTTATCTTTCACTCCCCTGCTAACTTCACTTCCACCCTGTCTTACTCTTTTCACTTCTCTCCAGAACATTTTCTTACAGTCCCTCCACTTTACACTCAAATTCCTACCAAATTCCTCATCCACTCTCTTCTTACTCTCTCTTACTAATCTTTTCACCTCTCTCTTCCTTTCCACATATAACTCTCTTCCGCCTCTCAACTTCTTCCACGCCCCTATTTCTCACCCATTCATTGTATGCTTTCTTCTTTTGTGCCACAGCCTGTTTCTCCTCTTCAGTCCACCACGCTGTTCCTTGCACCCCCCTCCGCCTTCTCTTCCTTCCACACACCACATCACATGCTGCACATATTTCTTCTGTAAATATCTTACACACACCTTCCACGTCTCCCATCTGCTCCAATTCATATTTGCCCAATCGTTCCTCCACTTCTCTCTTATACTCTGCCTTTTTCTCATCCTCTTGTAACCTTTCCACTCTCCTTGCAACTACTCCTTCCTCTCGTCTTTCCCTTCTTCTATTCCTCCATCTCACTTGCATCCTAATTCTGGCCACCACCAAGTAGTGGTCAGAAAGTCCACTCCCCCAACCTCTATACACTCTTGCATCCTTTACACATCTTCGCATCCTTTCATCCACACACACATAATCAGTCATTGCCTTCCTTTCATTCAGTTCACCACCCACCCTTCTCATCACTCGCCATGTATACCTGTGGATCATTTTATGCCTGAAGAGGGTATTGGCTATCACCAACCCCCTCCCAGCACAAATGTCCACTAACGCACATACTAAATGTAACGTCATTACTCATTGGCACAAACTGATAATGTGTGGTGTGTGTGTGTGTGTGTGTGTGTGTGTGTGTGTATACTGATAGCCAGCTGAGGAGTTTTAGAGAGAGAGATAGTCGAGGCTGTTGACGAGGCTGCATGTTTTCCGTTAACGAGGGGGGGTTATCCTATTGTCGCGGCGCGCGACTCGGATGTTGTTATTATCGTGCCCTGGCAACCTACCATTCAAAAGTGCGTCTGATTTCGTGTATAATATGAGACACATGTGATTCGTTTATAATAATATTCGTGTATAATATATTAGTGAATAATAATATGATTCGTGTATGAGATTTACGAAATCGGACACAATTTTGAATGGCAGGTTGCCAGCGTACGATAATGACAACCTTAGAGTCGTGCGCCGCGACTATAGTGTGTAATCGGGTCTATATAAAGATAATAAAAATAAGCAGGTTTATTATTATTTAGGATACAGGATATCATTGACACCTTAATAACTATACTGTAATGACTAAGAATCTATATATAACTGTTGGCCGCTCACTCTCATACTCCCCCCTCACTTCCCCCTACATCGCGCCATTTCTGGGTGAACTTGCCCTCTGTCTCTGAACCACAACTCAACCTGTATCGTGGTTCAGGCTACAAGGAAAGAGAATTATTTTATACAACTCAGACTATAAATAGTATAGTGCACAGCCCATTATCCCAATCACATAATATTTATTAGCCTATATCATAGCATAATACAATGGCCACATAATATAATTCGCAGCATGAAGCTTAGCGATTCGAGAAATTGCGGGCACACACACACACACACACACACACACACACACACACACACACACACATGGGCTCGCGGTGATGCCACGTTAGCCAAATCCCGTAACCAGGTGGTCCAGTCGGAAATCTTGCCGAGTGTACGTGAATGGAAATGAATCGATTTTTTAAAACTAAAATAAACAATTATGTATAATATTTTTACAATAACAGAATAGAGGAAGGAAAAACAAAATAAGAAAAAAATAGTCCTTACACCTGATTACAGGTGTCCTCCATTCATAAAAAATCTAACAGTTGGACTTGAACAGCAGTAGGTTTAAGTTTGGTGGGAAACCAGTCTAAGGAAGCGAGTTCCAAAAAGATGCAGTTCGGGGAATAAAAGAATTCTGATAGAAGTTCTTTCGTGACGGTGTGACAGTCCAGTCATGATCGCTACCAGATGCCCGTGTATCGCGGGGGGAGTGGAGAGGTGGCACAATAGATGCAACTTCGGTGTCTGTAGAATAGTGCAAGGGAGGCAACATTCCTTCTTACCTATTACCTCTGGAAGTAGTTCATTTGTAATAGCAGGGTTATTAATAATTCTGATAGTTTTGTTCTGAGTTTTATCCACTTGTTTTAGTGCAACCTTTCCACATCCATTTCACAGGGGTGAGCAATATTCCAGCTGAGAGTACACATGACTCTTTTAAATTACAGCAAACTTCTTGTCAGTGAAGAAGTTACAGACTCTGTATAATAATGCAAGTTTCTTTGAAGCGATTTAAGCAAGTGATATACCATGAGAGGTCCAGCTGAGGGCAATATTAAGTGAAGCACCGAGAATTTCAGTACTTTTAGAGATAGGAATATCAGTAGCACTGAAGGCAATATAGGAATCAGGCATTATCTGTCTATTAGTAAATTGAATATATTTGGTTTTCCTAGCGTTAAATGATACAATGATATTTTGTCCCCATTCCGTTATCTTAGATATTTCTTGACTTATGGAGACTGCTGTACTGAGTTGTAAATCAGGGATATTAAACTTTACGAATGGGTGTTTATGTGTGAATGAACTGTGAAGTGTTGAGTCATATGCTAGCGAATGGGATTATGGGTGGCAGATAAGAGATCATTATTATGGATTAGGAATAGGGTTGGAGCCAGAACTGATCCTTGTGGCACGCCAGCATTTATCGAGTGGACACTGGAATATACATCATCTACTTTTACTCTTATTTTTCTGTCTCTAAAATATGAGGAAATCAGAGAAAGAAGTTTGGACAGCAGGGAACAGTGCCATAATCTGTTAAAAGCTATGGAAATATCAAAGGCTACTGCATGAGTTTCTCCATGTTGGTCAACTGACTGATGGATGGTATGAGACAGGAGACTGGGTATATCAACAGTGGATCTTTCGTGGCAAAAAACCATACTGTCTGTCACTAATTAAGTTGTTGGATTCAAGATGTTTAACAATGTGTTTATTAACTACAGTCTCAAATACTTTACCAAGAGATGTGATAGCTATTGGTCTGTAGTCAGAGGGGTCAGAGGAACTTCCTATCTTTGGAACTGGGTGAATATTGGCTTCTTTCGAAAAAAAATAGGAAATGAAGAATTAAGTATGCATAGTTTGAATATTTAGCTAGAACAACAGCAAGTTAACAAAGAAGATTTTATATATATATATATATATATATATATATATATATATATATATATATATATATATATATATATATATATATATATATATATATATATACCATATATCATATATATGGATGAAAATAGTAAAAGAAAATTAAGAGTATGAACGATACTCTGGGGAAGTTGTTTTAATTGCAGTAACTTAATCATATAAGAGACGAGAGAAAGAGAAGAAAATAATATGTTAGGATTATTGGTCAAGAGGTACTAGATGGAACTTTATACTGAATGGTTGTAACTCATTACCTATTTTTATAACATATGGTGCAGAGCGTAGTGTGAGCTGCTTTAGATGGCTGATGGGAGGTGAAGAGGGCGAGCTGCAGGTCACCGGGTCACTGGAGGTTTGGCAGTCAGCAGAATCATGATAGGGATGAAGGCTTGGTGACAGACAGGCTTGGCGACAGACCGGCTTTGTGATGGGTAGGCATGGTGATAGACAGGTTTGGTGACATGGGCTAGATAACAGACAGGCTTGATGACAGGCAGGCTTGATAACAGACAGGCATGATAACAAACAGGCTCGTTAACAGACTGGGTTGATGACAGACAGGTTCTATGACAGACTGGCTCATTGATTGACAGGTTCTCTGACAGACTGGCTCGACGACAGACAGGTTCTGTGACAGACTGGGTTGGCTACAGATGGCAAACAGTTCGTTTACAGGCTACTGGATATTTTGAGGGTAGACAGACTTGAAATAATGAATGTTCTTGACCTTGCTGCCATCAAAATGTGAGATGTGAGCCCGTAGATTTGCCATAAGGAGTTCAGGTTGATCTTCAAGACTCCATAGTACTACTGGATGCTTTACTGGGAGCTTAGATGTTACACCCACGGAGTGTAGTTGATCTCTGGCTCTCATACAATCTTTCAGTGTGCAGATAGAGAGTTTCCTTTGTGTGTGTTGGCCAATGCCACGACTACACTGTTTACACATAGAACTGTCTCCTCGGCGATTTGGCAAGAAGGTATTTGGCCTCTGCCGATTCATGAGATTCCAATACGTTTGACTCATGACATATATGCAGTAAACATCCTCTCGCATACATATGAAGATCTACATATACGATGTAAGAAGCCTTGCAGAACAGTACAAACTTGATACCTAAATGAATTAGAAGACATTATTTGGGATATGGTAGGTCTGAGTAAGATTCGCAGCAAAGAAGAAAATTAATTCGCTCCAAGACAACCACCATCTATTTTACTACAGAAGAAGGAAAACTAAAGAGTTAGTGGTGCAGGATTTCTAATTAAAAGAAATCTTGCAGAGAACCTTGTGAAATTCAGCAATGTATCTGACAAGTAGCATAAATTGTAATTAGATTAAGCAAAAGATACACCCTGAAAGTAATGCAAGTATATGCACCGACTTCTTAAAGCTCAGATGAAGAAATAAAAACATTCTATGGTGACATCTCCCAGATTATGGAATAAGAAAAGACCACATATACTATACTCATGGGAGACTTCAATGCAAAAGTTGGGAAATCGAAAAATGGAGACGCATGTATGGGAATATTTGGAGTGGGAGAGAGGAATGGCAGAGGTGAAATGGTGGTAAATTTTTCTGAAATACATGAGAATATTGAACATATTCTTTCACAAAAGAACAGGGAGAAAATGGACCTGGAGAAGCCAAAATAGAGAAACAAAGAATGAAATTGACTTCATTATAGCAGATAAGAATAACACTATTAGAATAACAGTTATCAGCAAAAAATTGGAAGTGACCATAGAATGGCGGGTTGCACAGCCAGATTCAATTTCAGAAATGAAAGGAAGAAGCTGATTAAAAGTAAAAAGATATGCCCAGTAAAAGTAGGCGAAAACAAAGCAGCCTTTCAATTACAAATAACGAACAGACTCTAAACTATGCTGAGTGTGACATTGATGAATGATAGACTGACAAAAATGTTAATAGCATCAGCGAAGGTAGTAGGAAAAGCTAATACAACCAAAGCCAACAAGTATTCAAAAATGACCCTTGATCTCATGAAAACAAGAAAGGAGATGAAAATAAAAATAAAAAGAAATGTGAAATAGAGAGGCCGGAAATAAATATGCTTATGAACACGAGATAGAGAGAAGAAAGAAGAAAGCGAAAGATGGATCAAATCAAAGAAACCATCAAAAAATGAAAATGCTTGAAACAGGTCCGAAGTAACGTTGCATTAGGAGAGCAATAAATTATGTAACTGAAAGAAAAAAATAGTGTAGACATCAAATGCAGAGACAGGATGGTGAAGAGAGTTAAAGAAAGTTACAAAGGACTGTATGCATGAAAGAGAATAGTAACAATACCCAACTCTTCAGCTGACAAGTGAAATACCAGAAGTAACACCAGGTGAAGTAAACATTTATCTTAAAAGTGTAGAAAGAGGGAAGGCCCCAGGAGAAGATGGAACAGTAGCAGGTTTACTGTCGGATGCAAGAAAAGAAGTACGAAACAGGCTCGCCCACTTATTTACTCAGTGTATAAAGAAGAAAAATAAAAATCCAAACCATGGTATAAGGCAATAGCTGTTTTACTTTGTACAAAAAAGGCGACCCAAAAGATGTTAATAACTATCGACCCATTAGCTTATTATCAGTTATATACAAACTCTTACCTAAAGTCCTTACGAACAGAATAACAACAAATTTAGAAGAAAACCAGCCTAGTGAGCAGGCAGGGTTCCGAAGCAGGCATTCGACTACTGATCATCTACACACAATGAATCAGCCAATTGAGAAAAGTATAAATATAATAAAGCACTGTGTTTAGGTTTTGTTGATTACGAAAAGGCTTTCGACCCAGTGGAGCACATAGCAATTATAAATTCATTGCGGGAACAAGGGGTAAATAAGAACATTGCAAATCTGCTCGAAAACATATATAAAGAGGAAACTGCTACAGTTAAATTACATAACGACTTGGAAAAAAATAAGATTGAGAAGGTCGTGCATCAGAGAGATGCAGCCCAAAAATATTTACAGCCTGCCTAGAAAGTATTTTCCGAAAGCTAGACTGAGAAAACAAAGGAGTAAACATTGATTGAGAAAACCTAAATCGTTTAAGATTTGCAGATTACATTTTCCTAATCGAAACAGCACAGAATTGCAAGAGATGTTAAATGACCTAAACATAGAAAGTCTCAAAGCAGGGCTAAAGACGAACCGGAGTAAAACTAATGTTTAATCCAAATACAACAATGAGCAGCATCAGAATAAGCGAAGGGATTCTTGAAGAAGTCGAGGATTACAATTATTCTGGGCAAATACTAAAACTAACAAATGATAATGATAGCGAAATAAAAAGACGCATTACAATTGGATGGAAAGCTTTCGTTAAACATAGAGATATCATGAAATGTAGCAGGCCAGTTTGAATGAAACGAAAAGTATATAACGAATGTATACTTCCAGCTATGACGTAGGTTGTAAGACTTGGAAACTGACAAAATCGATGGAAAATCAACGAATCCGTTCTCAAAGAGCAATGTAGAGATCAATGCTGGGATTTTCCTTAAGAAAAATGAAGAGATCAACTTGGGTGAGAGAGCAGACTAAAGTCAAAGACATTATAGAAGTTATAAAAGAATAGAAATGGAGGTGGGCAGGTCATGTAGCAAGTATAAGGGATAGCCGATGGAGCAAGAGGCTGACTGACTGGACTCCAAGAGATTGTAAGCGTAGCCAGACAGGAGATGCAGAGATGAGACTGAGAAGTTTGCAGGCAAAAAGTGGCAGAGATTGGTTCAGTCAAGGAATTCGTGGGAAAGGTTAGGGGAGGCCTATGTTCAGCAGTGGACTTGCAATGGTTGATGATATACGAGTATATATATATATATATATATATATATATATATATATATATATATATATATATATATATATATATATATATATATATATATATATATATATATATATAGATTTATATATATATATATATATATATATATATATATTGTTACATAGCCTATGATTTCATCATCCTTTGTATAATTCTAATGTACAGTATGCTGCAGGTTTGATCACGATTCGCCACGTGGCTTCCATAGTGACCAGGCTTGCGTGTTCTACCTCACTCCCCCTTTCTCCCCCTTATAGTAGAGTAAATCGTTCTTTCTGTTGTTCAGAGCAGGAGTGTCAACTCTTCGTCCTCTATGCCTTCATTTCCGCGTCCTTCTTACAAGTTGAATCAAGCTCTGCCGGCCCCTATATAATGAGCTCAGTCTCTGCATTAGTTGCCACTTAGATCTACTCCTCATTCTGTTCACATCTCTGTCCTCCCCTGTACGGTATATTATTATTTTTGTGAGTGCTCAGGAAGTCTCCAACCATCTAGCTGCTGTATAATTTGAGTATAAGTGTTATTACCATTTTTCTTGTACTGTATAGCATAAGGCGTTAATTCGTAAGCCTGGTAAAATTTTTACTGTCAGCCAGTATTAGTAATATTTTGTATCTGTAATAATATTATATCTTGCTTTAACTGAGCATTATCCGGTTTTCTCATTTTATCAGGGCTGACTTAGATAAATTTGCTCTTGCTAAATTCGAGTTAATAGAGGCTATTGCAGTTAACCATATATGTAACCTGTTTTGCCATTACATTATCCTTATGAGTCCTCAATGTTTAGTTGTTAGTTTGAACATTAAACTTTAACTTGTAATTTTACCTAAGTCTTTTGTTTTGAACCTGGAACTTTCCGGGACAGTAGTGATTTTAGTATTCTCACTTGAAGTGTTCATTATCTCTCTCTGTTTCATAACATAAATTTGGCGACCTCTTATCAGGATATTCAGGATATTATCATAACGATATTGCTTGATATTTTGTGACTGTGATTTATTCATGATGTCTACTATTACTACTCTTGATGAAGCCAAAGATTTTTTGTCAAATGTGCAAACAGTGTGTGATGTAGAAAACAGAACAAAGAATGAACTTAAGCTTGTTGCTCAACAATTGGGAATTGCTGTTCGCTTTCATCATTCTAAAGATCAAATTGTTGGCATGATTTATAAAAGCTTGTTTAATGTAACTCCTCCAGATGAGCAAACGCAGATTGAAATAGCTAAGTTACAGCTAGCCCTGCAGGAAGCTCGTGCTAAGGAGGCTGAGTTTCAGGGTCGTGCTAAGGAGGCCGAGTTTCAGGCACGTGCTAAGGAGGCTGAGTCTCAGGCTCGTATTCAGGAGGCACAGGCACAGGCTCAGGCACAAATTGAACTTGTAGGATTCAGGCAGACCATGAGTATCGCATGAAACAAGGCGGAACTGGATCATCTAGCTCTGATTGTTTTGATGTGGCTAAAAATGTTAAACTTGTCCCTCCTTTTAATGAATCTGATTTAACAAAGTATTTTCAGTTGTTTTAGAGGATAGCTACAGGTTTTAATTGGCCCAAAAAGTATTAGCCAGTACTGCTTCAGAGTGTTCTCACCAGTAAAGCTCAAGTAACTTATGCATCTTTGCCTCAGGATCAATCTGATAATTATGATGTAGTTAAGAGCTTGATTCTTAAGGCCTATGAGCTTGTTCCTGAAGCCTATAGAGTAAAATTTAGGACAACTTATAAGCAAGATAAGCAATCTCATGCTGAGTATGCAAAAATCAAAGAAGATCTGTTAGAGCAGTGGTTAAATTCTAAGAATGTAAATTCTGATTTTGATAAATTTAAGCAGATGATTTTGCTGGAGGACTTCAAAAGGTGTATTAATAAAGATGTAAGCCTATATCTTGATGTGAAAAGAATAGATAATTTGTCTGATGCTGCAGTTTTAGCTGATGAATATGTTCTCACTCACAAGAGATATTCTAAAGAAAAAAGGAAAGCTGAGAGTAAGTACGTTGCCTCTACTCAGAGTACAGGTAACAGGAAAGAGAATAAAGAAGATGTTTCTCAGGAAGTAAATACCAGCTCCACCTCTAAATTTCAGAAAAGTAAATGTACTTATTGTAGTAAGCTTGGTCATACTACGGAGAAATGTTTCAGGAGACAGCGTGATGTGAACAAAAAGGAGTCTTTAAATATTTAGTCAATTGGTCTAGTGTCCACCCTTGAGAGTTCCCAGAATTCTTTAACCGAGTTAACTGAACCTGCTTTGAGGAGTAAATTAAATTCTCATGATGAAGCTCCTCTTTTGAGCAGTAACGTGGATGACACTCTCAAGAGTTCATGTGCTAATTTCCTGTCTGATGGTTTTGTCAGTCCTCTGGACAGTAATGACAGGAAATCAGTTAAAATATATCGTGATACAGGCGCTTCCCAATCCCTTATGCTGACCAGTGTTCTAGGCTCTAATGTTAATTCCTCTGATGAAACTGTAATCTTACAAGGTGTAGGGAATAATTACTTCTCTGTCCCTCTGTGCAGAGTGAATTTAGAGTCTGGTTTTGTTAATGGTTCCGTTATGGTTGGGTTGGTTGAGACACTCCCAATGTCAGGGGTAACTTTCTTACTTGGAAATGATATTGATGGAAGTCAAGTGTGTCCAGCTCCTCAGTTGTCTAGTGAACCAGTGACTGCGACCCAGGATTGTGATATCCCTGATGTGTTCTCTGCATGTGCTGTCACTAGGGCTAAGTCTAAAGTTACTGGTGACTTAGAGGATAATGATGATGATGATGATGTTATCCTAGCTGACACTTTTCTTGCTAATTTGGACCACTCATCAGATGAGGCAGTACCCCGTAGTGTTGATAATTTGTCTCGTCAAGAGTTGGTTGAGTTGCAGGTTGCTGACCCTGAGTTGAAAGGTCTAGCTAACTCTGCTTGCAGTGAGGAAGAGTCAGCCGGTGCTTCTACTTGTTATTATATAAAGTCAGGAGTACTTATGAGAAAGTAGAGACCCCCAACAGCATCAGCCGACTGTGAATGGGAGGTTGTACATCAAGTTGTCATCCCTCGTGTTTGTAGGCAGGATATCATTAGAGTGGCTCATGATTCCAGTTTGGCAGGACACCTTGGAGTGAGGAAGACTGTGGCACGCATTTTGAAACACTTCTACTGGCTAGGTATCTTCAGAGATGTTTCCTGGTATTGTAAGTCTTGTCACACCTGTGAAGTTGTGGGGAAGTGTAATCAGACCGAAAAGGTTGCACCTCTAGTTCTCATTCCTCCTTTTGAGGCGCCATTCATCCGTGTGTTGGTGGATATTGTGGGCCCTCTTCCTAAGACTTCTTCAGGATTTTCTTATGTGTTGACCCTGATTGATACGGCTACTCGTTATCCTGAAGCCATTCCACTTAGAAATATCTCAGCAAAGAACGTAGTTAAGGAAATGCTACGGTTCTTCATCAAGTTTGGTCTGCCCAAGGAGGTACAGTCAGACCGGGGAAGTAATTTCATGTCCAATGTTTTCAAGCAGTCTCTGAAAGAGTTGGGCATCACCCAGATCACGTCTTCAGCTTACCGTCCCCAGACCCAAGGAGCATTGGAGAGATATCATCAACCACTCAAATCGATGTTCAGAAAATACTGTTTGGAACATCAGAAAGATTGGGATAAGGGTCTTCTATTCGTTGTATTTGCCGCAAGAGAATCTCCAAATGAATCACTGGGCTTCTCACCTTTTCAACTACTGTTTGGCCATGAAGTAAGAGGACCCCTTAAGCTACTCAAGGAATGATGGCCGTCGGAAGAAGATGACGTCAACCTGCTGGAGTATGTGATGAAGTTCAAAGAACGGCTGTCCACTGCTTTACAGCTGGCGAGAGAGAATTTAGGAGCTGCTCAGGAGAAGATGAAGACTTGGTATGATAAGGAGTCCAGGTTATGCCACTTTCAGCCAGGAGATCAGGTTTTGATTCTGCTACCTGTGCATGGGCAACCTCTTCAAGCCAAGTTTAGTGGTCCTTATTTCGTGGAGAAGAAACTTAGTGATGTCAACTATGCCATCGCCACACCAGATCGTAGAAAGAACAAGCAACTTTGTCACATCAAGATGCTAAAGTTATATCACAGGCGGGACGAAAATAACCCAGTCTGCACTGTAGCTGTTCCATCCGAGTCTGCAAGTGAAGTTCTCCCATGCAGTATGAGCCTGAGTGATAGTTTGGGGAAGAATCCTGATATCATGAATGAACTCCAGACTAAGCTTTCTCATCTACCTCCCGAGGAAAGGCAGGAGTTTTCGGCATTACTGCAGGAGTACCCGCAAGTGTTCCATGCCACTCCAGGAAGAACCACTGTGTTGATGCATGATGTTGATGTTGGAGACGCAAAGCCAATTAAACTGCCTCCTTACCGTGTGAACCCAGTGAAAGTTCCTCTCATCCAGAAGAAGCCTGGCTACCTGTTGGACCACAAGATGATTGAGCCCTGCCAGAGCGCGTGGAGTTCTCCTGTCACTCTAGTCTCTAAGCCAGGTGGGTCACCGCGGCTTTGCATCGACTACAGACGTGTTAATCAGATAACCAAGACAGACACTTACCCTCTCCCTCGCGTGGAAGATTGCATAGACAAGATCGGAAAGGCTAGGTACATAAGTGTTTGATTTGTTAAAGGGATACTGGCAAGTACCTATGACTGAACGTGCTAGGGAGATCTCATGTTTTGTAACACTAGGAAAGACTTTTGCATGTTCTGTAATGCCATATGGTATGAAGAATGCACCAGCCACTTTTCAGAAGCTCATGAATGTTGTAACAGAGGGTTTGGCAGGGTGTGTTGTTTATATTGATGATGTATTAATCTTCAGTGACAACTGGAAAGATCACCTATGCCATGTCAGTAAATTTCTTGAGCTTTTGGTTCAGGCTAATCTTGTAGCTAATTTATCAAAGTGTGAGTTTGGTCAAGCTAAAGTTCAGTACCATGGGTACGTAATTGGTGATGGACACGTTGCACCACCAGGAGCTAAGGTTCAGGTTATAAGTGATCTTCCCAGACCTAAAAGTAGGAAAGAGCTACAAAGATTTTTGGGAATGGTAGGTTATTACAGGATATTTGTTCTTAACTTTTCAATTCTTGTATCACCACTTACAGACCTACTGAAAAAGGGAGTTAAACTTGTCAGGACCAATAACTGTGAATCCTCTTTCAGTAAACTTAAAGCTATCCTATTAAGTCAGCCAGTGCTCGCTACTCCAAATTTGCTAAGCCTTTTAAGATGGCTGTTGACGCAAGTGATACAGGAGCTGGGGCTGTTTTGCTGCAAGAGGATGATCAGGGTATTGAACACCCTGTATCTTATTACAGTAAGAAGTTCACTCCACCTCAAAAGAACTACTCCACTATTGAGAAAGAGCTTTTGGCCTTGATTTTGGGTTTACAGCATTTCATTTTATTTGCGTTCTGGTTTTGACCCCATAGTCATTTATACCGATCATAACCCACTGAAATTCCTTAATAAGTTTAAAGATAAAAATCAGAGATTGACAAGATGGAGTCTACTTCTTCAGGAGTATTCATTAGACATACAACATGTCAAGGGGAAAGAAAATGTTACTGCAGATTGCTTATCTAGACTGTAGACAGATTGTTTTAGAGTAATAAGAAATTTCCTTTGTAAATTTCTTTTTCTTTGTGGGGAGGTGTTACATAGCCTATGATTTCATCATCTTTTGTATAATTCTAATGTACAGTATGTTGCATGTTTGATCACGATTCGCCATGTGGCTTCCATAGTGACCAGGCTTGTGTGTTCTACCTCACTCCCCCCTTTTCCCCCTGATAGTAGAGTTAGTCGTTCTTTCTGTTGTTCAGAGCAGGAGTGTCAACTCTTCGTCCTCTATGCCTTCATTTCCGCGTCCTTCTTACAAGTTGAATCAAGCTCTGCCGGCCCCTATATAATGAGCTCAGTCTCTGCATTAGTTGCCACTTAGACCTACTCCTCATTCTGTTCACATCTCTGTCCTCCCCTGTACGGTATATTATTATTTTTGTGAGTGCTCAGGAAGTCTCCAACCATCTAGCTGCTGTATAATTTGAGTATAAGTATTATTACCATTTTTCTTGTACTGTATAGCATAAGGCGTTAATTCGTAAGCCTGGTAAAGTTTTTACTGTCAGCCAGTATTAGTAATATTTTGTATCTGTAATAATATTATATCTTGCTTTAACTGAGCATTATCCGGTTTTCTCATTTTATCAGGGCTGACTTAGATAAATTTGCTCTTGCTAAATTCGTGTTAATAGAGGCTATTGCAGTTAACCATATATGTAACCTGTTTTGCCATTACATTATCCTTATGAGTCCTAAATGTTTTGTTGTTAGTTTGAGCATTAAACTTTAACTTGTAATATTACCTAAGTCTTTTGTTTTGAACCTGGAACTTTGCGGGACAGTAGTGATTTCAGTATTCTCACTTGAAGTGTTCATTATCTCTCTCTGTTCCGTAACATATATATATATATATATATATATATATATATATATATATATATATATATATATATATATATATATATATATATATATATATATATATATATATATATGCAGTACATATGTATTTCCCTAATTATTCGAACTTTTCTTTCTCATATAAACTTCGAGGAATTACAGGATGTGTTTGGGGCTTTTTTTTTTTTTTTTCTTTTCACTATTTTAAAAGATGTAAAGAGAACACTGGACTATTTCTTGGTGTCTGGATCAAACTACGGTAATGTTGTTCATTGCACTATTCAAAGAGTTTATAATACAAAAACTTTCCTTAGCAGGTAAAGAGGGCATACTTAGTGGTGCAAGGCAGTGGTGATAATGGTAGTAAAAAAAGAAAAGAAAAATTATTAGCCCCTGAGATTCAGTGAGGGCAAACTTAGGGGTCTCGAGAGGCTTATCTCGCCTCACCTCACCCTAAGTTCGTCCGTCCGTTCCCCCTTCCCCCCTCTCCTCTAATGGTCGGGAAGATATTTTTCCAGTGTCGTTTTCTAACCCTCTGACGTAGTTCAGTTAGGTACCGTGCAATTGCCACCATACTATCGCGCACATCTTTGACACTAGGATTCCTTTGCCACGCCTCTGTAAGTTAGCCAGTGACTTCTGCCATGCTAGTGTAGCTGGATCATTAGCATATATAGGATTACTGGTTTCATTTTAGGGTAGCTTAGATGAACTGCAGTGCTTTGCATAGTTTTTACGAACTGCAGCATGAACTTCACAGAAAGTGTTAGCATCGAAAATGACCTTCATGTATTGCGATACTAGGTGAGAATGAGAGGGCAAAAGAAGGAGTTTGTATTATTGTGTGTAAGAGATGGAAGCAGAATATAGGAGAGTTAGGATCCGTCAGCTCAAGGACTGTATGGATAAGACTGAAAGTTGGACTACAAACGTGGGCGATTGTGTATGTGAGTGTGTGTGTGTGTGTGTGTTCTTACCTAATTGTATCTTTACAGGAATGAGTCAAGCTCGTACTGTCCCGTGTCTTAAACCATATTTATCGTACATATCCTTAAATTTGTGAATTGTTTTGGCACACACTATTTCATTCGGTAGTGCATTCCATTGATCAATTGCTCTGTTTGGGAAACTGAATTTCCTTACGTCTTTATCACCTCTCCTCTTATGCAGTTTTTTGCAGTGTCCTCTTGCTGATGCTTCTCCATATGTTAAGTAATCATTTATGTCTATTTTCTCCTTTCCTAATATGCACTTATATAGCATTATCATGTCACCTCTTTTCCTTCTCTCCTGTAGTGTTGGTAGATTCAGTTTATTTAGTCTTTCTTCGTAGCTTAGGTCCCTTAAGCTTGGTATCCATCTTGTAGCGGCCCTTTGAACTTTTTCAATCTTGTCTATATGCTTTTTGAGATGAGGACTCCAGACTACTGATGCATATTCCAGGGTTGGTCTAATGAATGATGTTATTATCCTTCTTAGCATGTCTTCATTTATGTCTGTGAATGCTGTTCTCATATTTGCAAGCAGTGTATACATGTTCCGTACCTTCTCGCTGATGTGGTCAGCCGGAGATAGTCTGTTATTGATAATCACACCTAGGTCTTTCTCTCTTTCTGATGTGCATAAGGTTTTATTTCCTAACTTATAATCCCAATCAGGTCTTTTTCCACTTTTACCAAACTTGATTACATGACACTTGTCCACATTGAATTCCATTTGCCATGTATTACTCCATTCATGAAGTTTATTTAATTCTTCTTGTAGCTCTTTACAAGAGTCTGTGTTAGTAATTCTCCTTTGTATTTTTGCATCATCTGGAAACATATTCAGATAGCTCTCATTTCCAGTGTTACTGTTTATATCATTTATATACACTAAAAACATGATTGGTGCCAGCACTGAACCCTGTGGTACTCCACTAGTCACTTCTTTCCATGATGAGTAGTTTCCTCTTAGTACTGTCCTCATTTCTCTTTTTATGAGAAAGTCTTGCATCCAACAAAACAGTTTGCCTCGAATTCCTCCTTGATGGTACAGTTTCCATAAAAGTCTTTGGTGTGGTACTGTGTCAAAAGCTTTCTTGAAATCTAAATAGATACTGTCCACCCATCCTTCCCTTTCCTGTATTGTGTTTCTTACTCTGTCATAGTAGCTCAACAGATTAGTAACACATAATTTTCCTTTTCTGAAACCAAACTGTCTTTCTGTTATCATACTGTGTTCTTCTAGATGATTTACCCAAGCTTTTCTTATAAGTTTTTCCAATACCTTGCTTACAACACTGGTCAGTGATACTGGTCGGTAGTTGAGTGGATTTTGTATATTTCCTTTCTTGAATAAGGGGACAATATTTGCTTTTTTCCAAATATCAGGTAGTTTATTGTGTGTGTGTGTGTGTGTGTGTGTAATTCACCAGGTCGGTCAGGATCACTTGATGGTCGTGATCGTTAGCTTTTACCCTCCCAGAAGGGAGCTGAGAGCTCATATAGTCCGATCTAAGGGCAAGGCTGTGACCTTCACACACGCACACCCCTGTCCCCTTGCTCAAGGGGGACAGTAACCACCCACTTCGTCAATGAAACTTTTCACAACCTGAGCGAGGCGCGAACTCCCGTCTACCAGATGGCAAGCTAGAACGTTACCACTGATCCAGCGAGCGGTGTGTGTGTGTGTGTGTGTGTGTGTGTGTGTGTGTGTGTGTGTGTGTATACGCCAACACAAGCTCGTGCAAGTAGAGCGAAAGAGGAGTTCTGGACAAATGTGGAAGAGTGCATGGAAAAGTTTGAGAGGAATGAAAGAGTGTTTTTGATTGAAAACATGAATGGAAAAATAGGGAATGTGAAGTTGAATGGAGTAGTTGGAGAGTGGGGTGTGCCTGCAGATATGGATAGAACGGCAGTGCTCTAGTGGTCATTTGTGCAGGAAAGGGGTTGGTGATGACTAATACCCTATATAGACACAAAATGATTCACAGGTATACGTGGCAAATGATAAGAAGGGTGGGTGGTGAACTGAATGAACAGAAGGCAATGATTGATTATGTGTGTGTGGATAACAGAATGAGAAGATGTGTAATGGATGCAAGAGCATACAGAGGGTGAGAGAGTGGACTTACTGACCACCACACAGCGGTGGTGAAGGTCAAGGTTCAAGTGAAATGAAGGAGAAGGAGAAGGGAAGGACGGGAGGAAGTAGTCTATACAAAGAGAGTAGAAAGATTGCAAGAGGGTGGAAAAAAGGCAGAATATAAGAGAGAAGTGGAAGAGCGATTGGATAAATATGATATCAAGTGGACGTGGAAGGTGTGTGCAAGATATTCACAAAAGAAATATGTGCAGCATGTGACGTGGTGTGTGGGGTTAGGAGAAGACGAAAGGGGGTGCAAGGAACATCATGGTGGAATGAAGAGGTGAGACAGGCTGTGGCACAAAAGAAGAAAACGTATAGTGAGTGGATGAGAAACAGGGGCGTGGAGGAAGTTGAGAGACGGAAGACAGAGTTATATGGAGAGAAGAAGGGAGAGGTGAAAAGATTAGCAAGAGAGAGTAAGAAGAGAGTGGATGAGGAATTTGGAAAGAATTTAAGTGTCCTGTGGAGGGAATGTAAGAAAATGGAACGAGGTAAAGAGTGTTAGACAGGGTGATAAAGAAGTAAGTCGGCGAATGAAAGATAAAAATGGTAAATTGCTTGTGGACAAGGGAGAAAAAGTGAGCAGAAGGAGGAAACATTTTAAGAAATTGTTGGACATAGGAAATTAAAGTAATGCGAGTATAAGTGGCTGGGGAATGGCTGGGAGAAGGAAGGAAGTGAGAAGAGAGAAAGAAATCAGTAGGATGGAAGTAGTGGAAATAAAGAAGAAAGTCAAAACTGGGAAAGCCCCAGGAATTGGTGAGTGTGTGGTGAAATGCTGAAGCATGGGGAACGGATAGTAGTAGAATGGATATGGAAGATGTGCAGATTGGCCTGGGAGGAGGGTAGAGTCCCGGAGGATTGGAAGTCAGGAATAAGCATTCCCCTGTACAAAGGAAAAAGGGAAATAGAAACGTGTGGTAATCATAGGGGCATTTATCTTCTTAGTGTAATAGGAAAAGGATATGGTAGGATACTTATTGACAGAGTTAGGGAAATAGCAGAGGAATCAGCTGGAGGAAGAACAGGGGGTTTTAGGAGGGGAAGAGTTTTGTGTAGATCAGATATTCATTCGTGGGTCATTAGTGGAAAAGTTTCTAGAGCAGGGGAAAAAGCTGTATTCGGCGTTCATGGATTTGGAGAAATCATATGACAGGGTGGATAGACAAGAAATGTGGAAAATATTATGAATATATGGAGTAAATGGGAAGTTGTTGAATGCCGTGAAGAGTATGTATGATGGTGCTAATGCTGCAGTGCGTGTGGATAGTGAACTGAGTGAATTTTTCTATTTGAAATTTGCATTGAAACAAGGCTGTGTAATCTTCCCATGGTTGTTCAATCCGTATATGGATGGGGTTATAAAGGAGGTATTAGATAGAGCCGTGGATGTTGGAGCAACCCTAATGAGAGAGGGCAGTGTTTGGAAACTCCCTGTACTCTTGTTTGCAGATGACACTATATTGTTAAGTGAAGACGAAGAGAAGTGCAAGGCTTAGTGAAAGAGTTTGGGAGAGTGTGTAAGAAACGGAATCTAAAGGTGAATGTAGGGAAACGTAAATTTATGGTTTTCGAGAGAGATGAAGCCACTGAATGTACAGTGAGGCTGGATGAGAAGGAAATGGAAAATGTGAGTGCATTTAAGTATTTGGGTAGTGTGATGAGTAAGGATGGAAGTTTGGAGGGTGAAGTGCTTGAAAGGGTACAACAGGGAAGAAAGGTGCTGGTTCGTTGAGAACTGTGTTAAGGCATTGGGAAGTGAGCATTGAAGTAAAAAAGTCGTATTGTGATACGAGTACTAACCCTAACCTATGGAAGTGACGCTTGGACTTGTTGGAAGGACACAAGTCAAGAGTGAGAGCAGTGGAAGTGAGTTATCTGAGAGGAGCCTGTGGAGTTACGTGGAGAGGTAGACTAACAAATGAGGAAGTGAAGGAGTGTTGTGGTGCTGATGTGATAGAAGGAGTTAGATATTGAGGTGGTTTGGCCATGTGGAGAGGATGGAGAGCGGGAGATTAACGAGGAGCGTGTATGCGAGTGAAGTGGAGGGGGGGAGAGGGAGGAGGAGGCAGAGGATGAGACGGAGGGATGGAATGGAGAGGTATATGAGAGTAGCGTGTGTGCTGGGAGCAGGCCAGTGAAATGGCGTTGGACAGGGCGACATGGAGGCGATTAGTTTGTGACAACCCCCTACGGGATTGAAGTGTCTGGCAATAGATAGATAGATAGATTGAAAAATTGATACTAGAAGCTATTGTAATATCAAGAGCAAAATGGTCACTGAGTATGTACTTGACTCTAATTATGAATTTTGGCAAGATTTGTTTCGAAGTTAAACAAAACTACATAGTCAAGCCAGCCTTCCTGAACACAAGTAGGGACATTATCACCTGTAAGTATGGAGCTATGAACAGCATCAAGAAAATCTTTCAGGCGCATACCCTTAACATCTGAGGTTTTAACACTGACCAGATCTATTTGCCTGACCTTAAGCACTCCAAGCAATAAGGTCCTCTCTCCGAAGATACGGGCAGGAAGTGATTGAGTATGAAAACAACTGGCACGAACATACACATTCACAATATAGACAAGTGTACCGTCAAGACATAAGCACATTACTATATTCAGTTGCATTATGAACACCTTTTAAAAGGAACATTACAGGAAGACTTGACTTACCATGCATTGCCAAAGCCATTGAGCTACCTTCTTGATCAAGGTGAAAACATTGTAACTTCTCAGCTGAGGCACATCATTTCTTTCCTCCTGCAAGGCGACCAAGTTCTGTTTAGGTCAGTAAATCAGCTCTGTAAGCTATTGACATTTCAGGTCAGAAAGGTGTAAGGTAACCACTGGAAGGCAATTTCTCCTCTGATTGCCCCAGTTTCTCTCCAAAGTGCCCCAGCATAATTACAAGTCGTGCCAGCTCTGTCATCAAATCTCCCTTGTACAGTCCTTTCAATCCAAGCGTGTGGTATTGTCTTGGTCTTCCTCTCTGCACGAGCTCCCTCCACATTCATGAGACCACCTACAGATTCTTCTCCGCTGTCATGACCTAGAGGAGTGGAAGCCTCATCCATGTCGTACGTAGCTGCAGAAGTTGCATCTTCTCAGTGTGAAGAATTACCGAATCGACGCTAAGGTAAGAGGGTATTTCCCTTTTAGATCGCCAGCACGCATTGACAGACATCTGTTTTGCATAAATATTGATTTAAAGTGCAAATAAACTTACATTGTAAATCAATATCTATACAAAACAGAAGTCTGTCAGGGCGAGTTGTCAAGTTAAAGGCAAAACATTTTTGCCAACTTTAGCAAGTTTTTGTTAGGAATCCTAATCTTTTGTATTAATAGTTAAATTAAACAAAAATTTTGGACCGGATTTCAGCTAATTGGGTGTGTATAAACCTATAGAGTGATGAAAATTATAACATTTTCCAATTCAAAGTGGCGATTCGGTTCCGATTCGGTAAATGACCGCAGATTCGGTTATTCGTTGCACTCCAAGGCCTTACCCTATCAGCCACCCGGGAACGAGCTAGGTCTATATATATATATATATATATATATATATATATATATATATATATATATATATATATATATATATATATATATATCTCCAGACGCCTTTATCCCTTATACGGGGTGGCCACAAACAAATCGCCTCCACGTCACCTTGTCCCCCGCCATTTCACTGCCCTGCTCCCAGTTCACATCCCTCTCTCTCATATACCTCTCCACTCCATCCCTCCATCTCATCCTTGGCCTTCCCCTCCCTCTCTCCCTCTCTACCTCACCCACATACACTCTCCTCGTCAGTCTCTCACTCTCCATCCTCTCCACATGGCCAAAACCACCTCAGTGTGTTTCTCCTAACACTTCGTATCACATCTACATTCACACCATAACGTTCCTTCACATCGTCATATGTCAGTCTGTCTCTCCAAGTGACTCCACAGGCTCCTCTCAAATAACTCATTTCCCCTGCTCACACTCTTGACTTCTGTCCCTCCAACAAGGTCCAAGCTTCACTTCCATACGTTAGAGTTGGTATCACAATACTGTCTTGTAATAACTTTTTCACTTCCATGCTCACTTCCCTGTTTCTTAGCACTGCTTTTAAGGAACCAGCAACCTTTCTTCCTTGTTGTACCCTTTCAAGCACTTCACCCTCCAAACTTCCATCCTTACTCATCACACTACCCAAGTACTTGAACGTACTCACATTTTCCATTTCCTCATCATCCAACCTCACTGTACATTCACTGCCTTCACCTCTCTCAAAGACCATAAATTTACTCATCCCTATATTCACCATTAGATTCCGTTTCTTACACACTCTCCCAAACTCATACACTAAACTTTGCAGCTCCCCTTCGTCTTCACGTAACAACACAGTATCATCTGCAAACAACGGTACAGGGAGTTTCCAAACACTGGCCTCTCTCATTAGGGTTGCTCCAACATCCACTGTCCTACCTTGTATGTCTTCTATAACCCCATATATATATATATATATATATATATATATATATATATATATATATATATATATATATATATATATATATATATATTGTTGAGAAGAGGGATTTGATAGGTAGTCTGGAGGTTGTGCAGTACTTCTATTTTTCTGTTACGTGTCAGAGTTGCCAGCAGGGTTGCCATTTGTACGATACTTATCGTACATGTACGATTTAACTGCCTCTGGTACGATGTACGTACCTTTTCTTATTATCGTACGTTTTGTACGATAATCCTGTGTTTTGTGGCATCAGAGTTTGAATTTTAAAAAATGATAAAAAAAAAAAAGCCTTTTCATTAAGAATATATCTTTTCCATAGATAGTTTGTTGTCTGTAAAATGAGAAATCGTAATTTTCCTTAGTGCACATAGGGTAATTGTGTTTATGAGATACGGTAGCAAGACTTGTTGTACTGAACGAAATGTACACCCACGAGCAAAAGTTCGCCGACAGTCCCTGCCGGGCATATGTTTCCATACACAGATCATAGACGGCGAAGTTCTCGTCCACCAGAGTGAGGGAGTAAGGTGGAGACGGAGAGGGGGAGGGGGAGGGAGGCAACGAAACTTGGGAGGGAGAGGGAGGCAAGAGAAAGGAGGGAGAGAGCCTATGTAGATGCCATATATCGGGTGTTTTATTATTTTTATTATTTTTTTTTTCAGCATACCACGTTGAGTACACCGCTTCCAGTCCGATCAGCGAAGTTAAGCAACGTTGGGTCTGGTTAGTACTTGGATGGGTGACCGCCTGGGAACACCAGATGCTGTTGGCATCCTTACGTGACAAGTGGGGTTGGTGGAGGATTAGTGCCCCTCCCTGTAAAATAATTAACTCTAAGCCCTTGGCCACCCCGTCTGGGATACATGGCGTCTGGCGATGAATGAATGAAAATTATTATTATTAGATTGTGGTAGGTGGGGGCGCTCACCATCCACTCACTCAACGTAGTGCTGCTCTCTGGTGTCTGCCATTTCCTTTCCATCCTTCATTCTTTCCTTTCTCTTCTGTCTTTCTTTCCTTCATTCTTTCCTTGTCCTTCTGCCTACGAGTGACTTTACACTCCCTCTCCTGTCTTTCCTTCCTTCATTCTTTCCCCTTCCTTCAGCCTGTGGATGACTTTATACTGAGTGACAAGCCAAATGGTTTCCTGTACACCAGAAAGCATTTACTACGCTGGGTGGTAACCATATGACCAGATTTTGACGCCTGGTGGTTTTAGTGGGTAATTATTGCGCTCCAATCGGATTGAGCCGGTGAAGGTTTATATCCAAGGGATGGTTGGGGTTGATTGCTCATGTAATACCACTCAGGGATGAGTGAGGCTGGTCACTCTCATCTTAAATGTCGGGACCAATTGCCTAGCCCCGGGCTCCTACGCTCCTCATGGGGCAGTGTAGGATTGGATGTTGGATGAATGAATTATTATTAGGTATGAGATAAGTATGGGAAAGAAGGACGCAATCCAGCGTTAGCCCTTAGAAAACGGCTGACATCTTCTGTATTATTTCTAATTCTATACGATTTTTCTTGTGTGACGGAAGCACTAGCGATCTCCAAAGGCTAAAGGATTGATGTAACCCATAAACAACGGTTTGATTTTGATCCAGATGATCAAAGAGGCCACAAGAATATTTCCATCGTTTAAAGGCTACGGAAGAAAAAAAATAATATAATCATATCAGATAATGTAAAGGTAGACAGCAAGGTAGTAGGACGTAAACTAAGAGGCAAGGAAGAGAGAGAGAGAGAGAGAGAGAGAGAGAGAGAGAACAAGGAGTTAGCAAGTGAAATACGCATAGGGCAATGCCTAGTTTTGTGGTAAGCATTTGTGAATCATAAATTACATACTTAAGAAATGGGAGGGTGAAATGTGGTAGAATAATTTTATTGGTGATTGACATTATGTGTTACTGCCACTCATGCTGTGATGCGAATGCCCTACGGTCATAGGACGGCTGATATGATTAAATACCGTAAATCTGTGGGGGTCGTTATATTTGTCGTAAAAGCTATGTTCTGAAGTCAATGTTTTAAGGATATAACATTTCTGTGCTGAGTTGAGAGGGTATTACTTTATTACAGTGCTCTTCAACCTTTTTTGGCGTCGTCCACCCCTAGTGTTGAATTGCTAAAAGCTGTCCACCCCAATCGGTTAACTGTATAATCCCATGATCCTACCCTTATATATTTACTTTTTTAGATTCTTGAATGTACAAATACGTAGGCAAGTAAAAACAATATACAAATATATATTTCATGTTCACACTTTGTGATAAATCTGAAGGGAAAGACAGAGAGGTTAAATCTTGTATAAATTTCATTGTATAGTGTATGCATTTCGAGATAAAGCTGGATTAAGTGCTCGTGAGCCACAGAAAAATCAACATACAGGCTATCTTTGACTACACATATGTAAATTCTCCACTTGTATTATATTATTAATTTCTTCTTTTTTCTTCTATCCATATACGGTAATGATCTGGTCCACCCTCTGTCCACCCAAAGAAAGCTGTCCACCCCACACTGAATTTCGTCCACCCTAAGGTGGACCGTCCACCCAGGTTGAATAGCACTGCTTTATTACATAGTGTCATGAAATAGTTGATACATGCTTCAGATAGGTATCCCTGCTTATCGGTGTAAATATTATACATTACGTATATTACATTGGCACACTAGGAAAACCACACTAACAGTAAAAAGATATTTTAAATAATACACACTGGAGTTTATATATATATATATATATATATATATATATATATATATATATATATATATATATATATATATATATGTATATATATATAAAATTCTATTACATGATACATATGCACGCAACTTGCATAATATATCATGTAATCGGATTCCTGCTACTTAATCTAAAATTATAACTAAACCAAGAAAAAACATAACGAATAACGCCAACTGAACCACGTTTAACTCTCTATTTTTAATTTAACACTGATATTCTTTATAATATCACTATTTCCTTTTGATGATTCAAGAGGATGACCAGCCTCCTTGTGCATCTATTACTTCCTGTATTCTGTTTGGCACTGATTTTACAAGGTTGGCGCATAAATCTGGGCGCTGACGTATACCTTCCCACACGTCCCATGTGTGACGCACAATGACAGTTTTAGTTCGCTCTTGCCTGATACTCGACTCTGAACCATAATAGTCCATAGGTTTTCGGTGGGATTCATATCACATCCTTTCGCTGGCCAATCGATGAAGTGAACCTCAGGATGTGTATGAATCCAATCTTTCACCATACTGCTTGCGTGCATGGGGCTGCTATCATGCAAACGTGAGTAGTGTGTGTGTGGGGGGGGGGGCTGGATTGCCATCAAGCGCATTAAGGGCAACAGAGCTTTCTCGAGGATTGCAATATATTGTTCACTTGTTAATTACCCTCAATTTCAATTAGTTCTCCTGGTCCATGTGCCCGCACCCAACCCGAGAGTGATGCAGATATACGTCCACGAGTTGCTTTGCCCATGATATCTTTGTCAAAATACACCCAATTCTTGACTTCCCATCACACCCCCTGCCCTGTCTTCACAGACGAGTATCACTTTTCGTCTGTAAATACTACATTTTTCCAAAATGCCTCGTTCTTCGTTGAGTACTGGAGAGCAAAGCCTAGTTGGGCATCTTTGTTATCGAGGGATAACACTTCCTTTACAGCCGGCACGTAACTTTTAATACTTGCTCCGTGGAGGCGTCGTCGCACAGTGAAAACACTGTAGGTCAGGTGCAAATCCTGTGTTAACTTCACGGATTGTGTCAACGGTCGTTCCTGCATGCCCTCCAAGATGTCCTCATTCTGTTCGCGAGATATGATACAGACAATACACCCATGGATAAATTTGTATTGCATTATGGTGTATCAGAACTACATGAAGACATTAGATATTACCCTCCCAAAGGTGAGGAATGATGTGTGGAGGCCAAGTCCGAGCCCAGCCACATTTCCTCGGATTGAAGTTAGTGAATCGCTTCGCAGGGTGCCATTGGTAGAATGGAGATGGTATATACCGTATGTGTGTAACATCAGTAATGTAAAGATGCAGCACTGGCCTTGCCTTTTCGTCATCAAAATAAAAAGGATAATTGTTTAATAACTTCTAAAGTAATAATGATAACTGTTTTTATCACCAAATTTCAATTATGATGTATGTAATTATATGATACACAAATGTTTACCACTAAGTTAGGCATTACCTTTTACGTGTTTCACTTGCCAACTCCTTCTGTCTGTCTCTGTCTTTGTCTGTCCGTCTGTCTCTGTCTGTCTGTCTGTCTGTCTCTCTCTCTCTCTCTCTCTCTCTTCCTTGCCTCTTAGTTTACGTCCTTCTACCTTGCTGTCTACCTTTACATTATCTGATATGATTATATTATTATTTTTGCTTCCTTAGCCTTTAAACGATGGAAATATTCTTGTGGCCTCTTTGATCATCTGGATCAAAATCAAACCGTTGTTTATGGGTTACATCAATCCTTTAGCCTTTGGAGATCGCTAGTGCTTCCGTCACACAAGAAAAATCGTATAGAATTAGAAATAATACAGAAGATGTCAGCCGTTTTCTAAGGGCTAACGCTGGATTGCGTCCATCTTTCTCATACTTATACTTAATAATAATAATAATAATAATAATAATAATAAAACACCCGATATGTGGCTGCTACACAGGCTCTCTCCCTCCCCTCTCTTGTTACCTCCCTCTCCCTCCCAAGTCTCGATGCCTCCCTCCCCGTCCCCCTCTCCGTCTCCTCCCTACTCCCTCACTCTGGCGGACGAGCGCCTCGCCCTCTATGGGCTATACTTGGAAACATATGCCTGGGAGGGACTGTCGGCGAACTTTTGCTCGTGGGTGTACAGGCACATTTCGAGTGACAATGACGGTTGATTGCTACGGTTTGATATTCGTCAGTCGTTACCGTGTAGTACTATACAGTATAAAAGAAAAATTTATTTTGATAACAAGAAAGAATCACCTGAAAGTATCTTGTGTAATCAATTATTTGTTGAGGAACTGTTTATTTTATTTAATAAAATTTGATGAATTAACTTTTCTAAACTGAATATTGTTATATAAACCTCCCTTTAATGATACCTGCTGTACACAGTGTTTACATTAGCCATAATATATTTCGAAACTCTTTTGAATTTCCATTTTCTCTTTTTTATTACAAGAGTAATGCTGTTTATAAAAATTTAAAACACCACTAAAGACATGTTGTGCTGGTAAGAACTCCATCATTTATTTTATCATCATCATATTACTGTAAAGAGTAGTGTAGTAGCATCAGAAAAAATATACAATAATTTTCACAGACATCCGATATCTTTTTACGATAATTTGGGTGGAAAAACGATAATTTTGAAACGTCAGTACGATAAGTCGATCAAAAAAATCTGGCAACCCTGGCTGCCAGTTGGCATGCAACTATGAGGGAAGTTATTTTGAAAGTTATACATTAAATTTTGTGCTCTTCTCCTCTAGAATGCTTTATTTATGTGACTGTTTGTTATTTGATGTAATTTTATTTCAGTTCGTATACTAAAGCATTTCAGTGTTATGAAATATAAGAAGACCCTGGCAAGTTTTGGATGCCTGTTGTAGCTAGAGTAAACTGGATTATATAATGATGGAGGAGAGAATGGAGGAGTTTAGGTTTAGTTTGGCTTGTGGCCTTGCAATGGTGGTGTAGCTCTGGTACTTGTGATATCTGTGAAGTGTAGATGGCGAGCATACCGTGTAATTACTTGGTAAATAAAGACAACGAACGTGAGAAGCATGTGTACATTAAACGCCTATAGTGATCTATGTTGTTGTACACTGAAAGGCTGCCTCTAAGAAGAACAACTCATTGGGCAACATCCTTCCCATACAATACTGCTGCTGTTAGAGCTTATGGCAGTGTAACACAGGGATGTAACAGCGGCTTCAGGAGTGTGGATCATTAGAAAAGTGCTGCAGTGAGTCAGACTTTCAACATGGAGGCAGAAGGTGTACAGACAAGAAGTCAGGCTAGGCAGGACGAGGTGTCATTGGCTGCAATTATGAAGTTACTATAAGTGCAGATTGAAGGACAAAGAAATCAAAGAGCAATTGCAAGCACATAGTGAACAACTGGATGCACAAAGTGAAGAACAGAAAGAGTTCAGGAACAAAACCAAAGAACAATCGGTACATGCAAAAAGTGAACACCTAGAGACATTACAGGAGCAGCAGATGGAGTTACAACTGAGGATGCAAGGACAGCAAGATGCTTTCATGGGGGAAGTGAAGGAAGAACAGCAAGAGTTGAAGGACGAAATATACGATGAGCTACAGCAGCAGAAATGTGAGGTAAGCAATAACGTGACAGAGTGCAGACAGCAGGTAGACGACCAGCTGAAGTATGTAGATGACCAGCTGAAGCATGTAGATGGCAATTTGAAGATAATTTGTGAGAGAATTGAGGCTGTTGAGAAATATTGCACTGCTGAGTCTCATGTTAGTGTACAGGGGGCATGTGAACAAAATAGACAATTAATGGTTGATCTTGAATCCCAAGCATTACAGGGCTGAATAATCAGAAAGTATAAGTATGATACCTCAGTTTTTAGGCCCCAAACCAGTGAAGTACATGGCTATAATGGGGCTCCCGGTAAAAAGAATCCTCAGGAATTTGATGGCAAAGTCTCTTGGGAAGCCCAACGAGTGGAGTTTAAGTTACTTGCAGATCAGAATGGTTGGGATAATTGGCAGAGGGCAGTACAGCTTGCCCCTAACTTCAAGGGTGCAGCAATGGAAATTCTGGACCAGATGTCAATAGAGGAGAGGAACATTTATCAGTCCTTAGTAGAGTAGTGGAGCACAGTTATGGGACCATGTACCAGACTAAGGTTTACAGAGCAAGATTCTGGAGCCGTGTACAGGCTCGAGGCGAATCCCTACAGCAGCTTTCTCATGACCTGGAGAGTATGGCACACAAGGTGTACCCTGGAGCAGCGTCTAACCTGTTGGCTATTCTTCTGAGGGACCAGTTCATCAATGCTCTACAGTAGATAGTGTAGAGTTGAAAATGCAGGTGAAACAGGCACAACCAAGAAGCATGCAAGAAGTACCAGCCAGGGCTCTAGAATCCAAGTCCTAAGTCAGGTCCAGTACATCTACTTTTGAGGCAGGTTGTTGTGCATGATTCAAGACAAGGAAGGGGCAGGTACGTGAAATGGAAAAATTTGAAGGAAGTTGCTGGTACTGTGAAAAGCCAGGGTAAAGAGAACTGCAACAAGTGGACGAGGGAACAGGAGAATATCAGAGGAAGTTTCTGGTATTGTGAGGAGCTAGGACATAAGAATGTGGTCTGCAACAAGTACAAGAGAGAAAAGGAGAAGATTAGAGGAGGTTGCTGGTTCTATGAGAAGCCAGGACACAAGAAGGTGGAGTGTTACAAATAGAAGGAACAAGAATGGAACAGTGCAAGGAAACCCACACTGCAACAAACAGGAGTTGGACATGTGGTGAGGTGGGACACTTCAGCTATGATTGTCCAAATGAGATGGACAACAAGAAGAAGCTGCAGAAGATGAGAAGGATGAGGGTAAATTAGTAAAGGCTGGTGATAAGAGGAAACAACCAGCCAGTTTTTCCCAAGAAGCCCCACCACTGAGGAAATGCAAGAGAACCTTGATTGACAGTGCGCGAGAAGACGGTAGAACAGATGGCAAGCAGTGTACTCGTAGTAGGAGTAGGAATCTTAGTAAGAAATGCTACCGTACTGCAGTGACAGGGCCGGTATCAGATGAAGAAGACCTGAAGAGGATGCAGATGGACGATACAGATTTACAACCAGTGCTAGAGTGGCTGCAGCAGAGTACAGTGTGACCATCTTGGGAAGAGGTTTCCAGATTCAGCCCTGCGACCAAGAGCTATTGGAATGAGCGGGATCTTTTTCGTTTGAACGACGAACTACTGGAGCATCAGTGGGAAACACCCGATGGCCTCAACAAGTGTTGGCAACTGGTGGTTCCAAAGAAAATGAGGCCCGAGATACTGGATGAGTCCCATAACCAGAACACTAGTGGGCACCCAGGAGTGAAGAAAAGCCTTAGTTGGCTGCAACAGAGGTTCTACTGAACTGGCATGCATCAGGACGTTGAAGAGTGGTGTCGGACCTTTGATGTATGCTGTGCCAAGAAAGGACTTAAGAAACGTGGTTGCACCCCTCTCCAACTATATGAAGTGGGTGGACCAATGGAAAGAGTCGCAGTGGACATTGCTGGACCTCTGCAACACCCTGAAAGACGAAACAGGTATATGTGTCGCCATGAACTACTTCACAAAGTGGCCAGAGGCCTATGCCATTCTGGATCAAGGGGCTGTGATTGTCGCTTGGGTGTTGGTTAACCAGTTCTTCTGTCATTTTGGGATGCCACAGGAGCTACATTCACACCAGGGTAGAAACTTTAAATCTGCTGTGTTCCGTGAGTTCTCCAGGTTACTGAGGATCAAGAAGACCAGGATGACCCCATTAAACTCACAGTCAGATGAGATGATGGAGAAAATCAATTGAATACTGGGACAAGAACTGGCCAAGTACTGTGTAGATGGACGAACGGAATGGGACAAGAAATTACCTTCGTTGCTGATGGCATATCGATCTGCATCCCACGAGTCTACTGGCTACACCCATGCAAAACTGATGCTGGACCACAAGTTACATTTACCTGCTGACTCGTTAGTGGGAAGACCATCTGGTGAAAAGCTGCCTAAAGACACCTCCAGCATCTTCAGGAAAGGCTGGCTGAGGTACATCATCTTGTGCAAGGAGCCCTTAAGTTTTCAGGTGAAGTGATGAAGTGCAAGTATGATGCCAAGGCAAGTGAGTTGAGCTTCAAGGATGGTGACAAAGTTTGGTCTGCCTATCAGATGTAACATACTGGATTAGGGGAGAAAGGAAATTTCGCCCAAAGGTGGTATAAGCGAATCGTCTGTGGACCAGTGCACGGATGCACAAACGGCCTTAAGGCTACACACGGCCTTAAGTCGGGTAGTTTAAGGCCGTGGGCCGCTAAGGCCCATGCACGAAGCACCAACAGGAGGGTAAGCCTCGGTAAGGCCACCTCAACCGCTGAGGCTCGGTCGGAGCAGCCTTACCGTACTGAGACCCGTAAATAAAGTAACTCCGATTTGATATTCTCGGTAGCACAAACCGGACCCAACTTGTTATTGTTTGCCTCAGCATGGAGTTGATGGTTGTCTGTGAACTAGATCGTGCTTTGCGAAGGGAATGGAGGTTTCTTGGAGCCACTGAACCCCTTGTAACATAAATGATGAACATGTATTGAGACAATATCGCCTCCCCAGGAGCGAATTCCTTCGTTTAACGGAACTTGAGCCTCATATTGGGAGTGTCACGTTACACTGCCATGCCATTCTTGCCTACACAACAATTTTTTGGCAACGCAGAGGTTCTACGCTAGTAGGAATTTTCAGTGTTGTTGGAGGGTGGTATTCATGAGTCAAGTGTATGCAAAGTAATATCACGTATGACAGATACTTTATACAGAAAATGACTGAGAAAAATTAAGATGCCCAGTGGTTTGCTGAGAAGGACAGAGACGAGGGTTTCCACAGAATAAATAAATTTCTTGAAGTATTTGGGTTCCCACGGGAAGGGAGGGGAAGAATACATCCTCAGTATCCCTGCTTGTAAGGGGCAACTAAAAGGGGCCTTTTTGTCTCCAGTCTTTCTTTCCTTACTGTCCTCTTCTGTCTTCCATTCTACCCCCTTTTTCTTGATGTTTGTGTGTTTCTTATGGTCTTTATTTTCCCTCTACTATGCCATGCAGCCATATTATGGATTGGTGATAATTCATCATTATTCCTAACTTCCTAAAGTGCTTGGAGCAATGGATTGAACCCTAATACCAATTAAGGCCCCAGATCACAAAGAAAATGTATTTGTCAGCCGCAAACGGTTTCATTCACTGGCTGTGCAAGTTGTTTGAGAGCAAGAAAATGATAATTAGCTGTAATTACAGATATCATGGCAGCACTCACGCTGCCAATATCTGGGCTAATTCTAACCACCAGAGATCTGAACCAAGGTGTCTATGGTGACATTTTTATGCCAGGTAATTGTGGTTGCTGATTACTTTGTTTAAAGTTAGACAATGGTTAGGTAAAACAAGGCAAACGTAATAAGTTCCCATTCATATTGCTATTTTATTTCTTTACTCCTAAACCCTCTCATCTTACTAATGTTTTAAAGGTTGTGTGGGTGTATTGCTCTTCATCACTAATATTGGGACGTCTTGTCATTGCACCAGACATTTTCAATTAATTACCGGCAATTCACGTGCTTATCCTTGACTGTTGTGTTTTTGTTACCAGCACTGTGTGAAATAAGGTATGGTATAGAACGCCTAGGAATTCTATAGAATGACCAACATTTTTTGGCAAAGTATGAAATAAGTTTATTTCATTCTGACTTTATATATTTTACCTAACCTGGGACTTTAATAGAATGCATAGGTATTCTGTAGAATGTCTAATATTTTTATGGCAAAGTTTAATGTAATAACAAGGGGTTAAGCTGGGATAATGTAGGTTAGGTTAGGTTAGGTTAAGTTAGGCTAGGTTAGGTTAGGTTAATTTAGAAGAACGTTATGTTAAGCACTTACCTAAATTTCTAACCTAACCTACCGTAATCGAACAAACGTAGCCCAGACCATCCCAGCCTAAAACTAACCGCAGCCTAAATTAACCTAACGTACTCAAATGACTGAGTTCACAGTTTGTCGGTTTGCTGCAGTTTGGTCGTTTCTCACGTTGCCTAAAATAAACACGGAAATCTACAGAATACCAAGGAAATGTGTACAGATGATTTTATCTTATACATTAGCTTGAAGTTTACCTAGGCGTTCTATACAGTGACTGGTTTCCCACTATGACGGTAACATAAACACTCCTCTCGCCTCTCACCCCCAGCTGATTCATGAAGGTCTGTGATTGGCCCAGTGTTTGTGTTCTGCCGTCTGATTGGTCGGCAGGGTCGCAGCTGACGCATTAGATTTCCCCAAAAACATTCTCAACAGTTAAGGCCAGCCTTAGCTAAGACCAATGCACGAAACTTAAGTCAGCCCTAAGACAAAGCAACGGGTCGTCGTGCATGGGCCTTAGAGGCACCCGTAGGGCCGCCTTTAATATTTCATATAAGGCCAGCCTTAAGGCTGCCATCCGACAGAGTTTTGTGCATCCCAGCCCAGGACAGTACAGCTGGGATGTCTCCAAGGAATCGTACTCACCCGCAGCCAAGGATGTTGAGGTACACGGAGCTGAAGTACAAGAGGATGGTGACAGTTTCCCGAGGGAAGAAGGGAAGAAGGATGAGGACCAACACACAGGGGGAGGCGGTGGCTCAGTCGGTAAAGAGGTGGCCTGCAGTCCTACTGGACCCAGGTCCAAATCTTCGCTGGGGCAGGAAACAGTTTAAGGAGTTGAATTTCATGTAAAGCAGACTTTACCAATCTACCAGAAGACCCGCCGACATGTAAAAATACCCCCGCTAATACCAATACACCAGTCCTGTATGAGACAGCCCTAGCATGTATTCAATTTGGACGGTGGCTGTTAGTGCCGAAGTGATGACATGTAAAGGTGTATGATATGTAGGACTACTGGGTCTTGGGAGCAGGATGTGAAGCCTATGCCCAGAGTCGAGCACATAAAAAAAAAATAATAAATTAACATTACAAGAGGAGTAGACTTTGTGGAGGAACAGGGACATCGTCAGAAGTGGTATGTGAGAACACCTGGTAAGTTGAAGGATTATTTTGTGTATAAATGTTTATTTTAGATCAAGGATTATGTTTCTATACATTGTGTAGTTTTGTCGGGATGACAAAGGACTAGGGAGGGCGTGGTTTTCAGAAGAGGGATTGGCTAGTTAGTTAGTCTGGAGGGTTCTCAGTACGGTACTTCTCGTATTTTTCCGCTACATGTCAGAGTTGCCAGTTACCCTGCTATTGTGAGGGGAGTCATTCTGTAAAGTTATACATTAATTTTTGCGTCTATAATCTTTTATTTATATGACTGTTTACTAAATTATGTAATTTTATTTCAGTTTCATGCTAAAGCATTTAGAGTGTTATATAATGTAATAAAACCCTGGCATGTTTTGGATATCTCTGATTTGGCAAGTCTTGTAGCTAGAGTAAACTTGAAGACTCGAGTACAATGCAACATTATATAAGGATGGAAGAGAGAATAGAGGGGTTTGAGTTTAGTTTGACTAGTGGCCTTGCAAAGCTGATGTAGTTCTGGTACTTGTGATATTTGTAAAGTGCAGTTGGCGAGCATACCATGCAATTACTCGGTAAGTAAAGACAACGAACGTGAGCAGCATGTTTACATTCCCCGCCTGTGCTGATCTGTGTTGTTGTACACTGAAAGGCTGCCTCTGGGAAGAACAACCCACTGGGCAACGTCCTTCAAATACTGTACTACTGCAGCTGGAGCCTGTGGCAGTGTGGGACAGGGATGTAACAATATATATATATATATATATATATATATATATATATATATATATATATATATATATATATATATATATATATATATATATATATAATGTTGTTGAGAAGCAGGATTTACTGGAAGCTTCCCAGTGTTTTTTTTTTTTTTTTTGTGACGTCAAAGTTGCCAGTTAGCCTGCTGTTTGTGAGTGCAGGTATTTTGTAAAGTTATGCATAAAATTTTGTACTCTTTTTCACTGTAATGTTCTATGTACATGATTTTGTTAGATTGTTATTTTATCTCAATTTGTATGCTGAATAATTTAGAGTATTATGTAGAGTAAGTAAACTCTGGCATGTGCTGGACGTCTCTGAGTTGGTAACTGTAGTAACCACTTGTCCCTTGAGTATGCACTAGAACTTTGGCGAAACAGTAAATGGTTCCAGTGCATAGGGAGCTTATGTACGGATGGGGAAGAGACTACAGCAAGTTCAGTCAGTTTCACTACACACTGAGCGTTGTTCAGTGCAGTGTCAGTGGAGTTAGTGAAGATTGTATTTCTCTAGCACTTGTGAACAGTGAATTTGGGAAGCATGAAGTGTATTTATTTGGAAAATAAAGGCAGTGAACTTAAGAAGCCAGCGATTTTTATACGATGCCTGAGATGATCCTGTGTACTGTACACCGAAGGGTTGCCTCTAGGAAGAAAAACTCCCTGGGCAACGTCTTTCCTATACTGAACTGCCTGTGGCATGTGGGACGGAGACATAACAGTGGTGTATGGAGAAGGATCATAAAGTGCTGAAGTGAGTCTAACCTTCGACAAGGAGGCAGAAGGTGTACAGACAGAGGCCATGCAAGGCAAGAGGAGGCATCACTGGCTACAGTCATGAAGCTATTGCAAGCACAAAGTGTACAACTACAAGAACAATTACAGGCACAGAATGAAGGGCACAAAGAACAATTACAGGAACCGAATGAAGGACAGAAAGAACACAAAGAACAGTTACAGGCATAGAATGAAGGGCAGAAAGAATTGAAAGGGAAATTACAGGCACAAAATGATGAAAGCAAAGAACAATTGCAAGCACAGAGGGAACAGCTTCAAGAGGCATTGCAGGAGCAACAGAGTGAATTAATACTGAGGATGCAAGGACAGCTAGATGCTTTCATGGGGGAAATGAAGGAAGAGCATCAACAGTTGAAGGAGGATGTATACGCTGAGCTACAGCAGCAGAAGTATGAGGTAAGCAATAATGTGACGCAGTGTAGACAGCATGTAGACGACCAGTTGAAGACAATTAGTGAGGGAATTGTGATGGAGTGCAGGCACCATGTTGATAGCCAATTGACGCATATAGTCGACAATGTGAAGATAATTAGTGAGAAAAGTGAGGCAGTAGAGGAATATTGCGCTGCTGAGCCTCAGGCTAGTGTACACGGAGCGTACAAAAAGAATGGGCAGTGCATAATGAATCTGGACAGATCTCAAGCATCTCAAGGTAGCATTACAGCACTGAATAATCAGAATGCAGAAGTTTTAAGTCCTGGACTAAATATGATGCCCCAGTTATTAGGCTCAAAACCAATGATGTGCATGGCTATACTGGGGGTTTAATTAAAAAGAAACGTCAGGATTTTTATGGCAGAGTATCTTGGGAAGCTTTCCGTGTGCAGTTTGAGTTACTTGCTCATAAGAATGGTTGGGATGATAGGCAGAGGGCAGAGCAGCTTGCTACTAGCCTCAAGGGTGCCGCAATGGAAATTCTGGGCCAGAAGTCAGTGAAGAAGAACAATTATCAGTCCCTAGTAGAAGTGTTGGAACACAGATATGGGACAATGTACCTGACTGAGGTTTACAGAACAAGATTCCGGACCCGTGTACGGGCTCAAGGTAAATTCCTGCAACAGCTTTCTCATGACCTGGAGAGCATGGCATACAAGGCATATTCTGGTGCAGCACATAACCTGTTGGCTATTCTGTTAAAATCCCAGTTTATCGATTCTCTTGATAGTGCAGAGTTGAAAGTGCAAGTGAGCAGGCACAATCCAGAGGCATACAAGAAGCACTAGCCAGGGATCGAGAATTTGAGTCCTACATCTAGTCCAGTAAGTCCACTTTTCAGGCAGGTCGTAGTGCAGGATTGAAGGCAAGAAAGGGGCAGGTACATGAAGCAGAAAAATTTGGGAAGTTGCTGGAACTGTGAAAAGCCAGGACATCAGAAAGTGATTGCAACAAGTGGAAGAGAGAACAACAGAAGATCAAAGGAGGTAGCTGGTTCTCCGAGAAGCCAGGACATAAGAAGGTGGATTGCTACAAATGGAAGAAGGAGCAAGAATGGAACAGTGCAAGGAAACCTGCGACTACGGCAAACAGGTGTTGGACGTGTGGTGAGCTGGTAAAATTCAGCTATAATTGTCCAAATGAGAATGACGGCAAGAAGGCTGCAGAAGACGATAAAGATGAGGGTAAATTAGTAAAGGCTGGTGACAAGAGGCAACAACTAGCCAGTTTTTCCCAAGAAGCCCTACCCCTGAGGACTTGCAAGGGAACCTTGATTGACAGTGTGTGAGAACACAGAAGAACAGATGGCAAGCAGTATAGTAGGAATGGGAGTCTTGGCAAGAAATGCAGCCATACTGCGGTGAGAGGGCCAGTGTCAGCTGAAAAAGACCTGAAGAGGATGCATACAGAGTATGCAGATTTACAACCAGTGCTAGAGTGGCTGCAGCAGAGGACAATGTGACCATCTTCGGAAGAGGTCTCCAGGTTCAGCCCTGCGACTAAGAGCTACTGGAATCAGTGGGACCTTCTTCGTTTGAACAACGGACTACTAGAGCGTCAGTGGGAAACATCCGATGGCCTCAGCAAGAATTGGCTACTGGTGGTTCCGAAGAAAATGAGGTCCGAGATATTGGATGAGTCTCATAACCAGATCACTAGTGGGCACCTGGGAGTGAAGAAATTTCTAATTTGGCTGCGACAGAAGTTTTGTTGGACTGGCATGAGTCAGGACGTTGAAGAGTGGTGTCATGCCTTTGATATATGCTGTGCCAAGAAGAGACCCAAGAAGCATGGTTGTGCCCCTCTCCAGCTGTAACAAGTGGGTACACTGATGGAAAGAGTCGCGGTTAACATTGCTGGACCTCTGCCACTCACTGAAAGAGGAAACCGATTTATACAGTATGTGTTGCCATGAACTACTTTACAAAGTGGCCAGAAGCCTATGCCATATCGCTTATCAGGGGGCTGCGACTGTTTCTCAGTTGTTGGTTGACCAGTTCTTCAGTCGTTTTGGGATGCCACAAGAGCTACGTTGAGACCAGGGTAGAAACTTCGAGTCTGCTGTGTTCCTGAGTGCAGCAAGTTACTGGGGATCAAGAAGGCCAGGATAACTCCCAAAGGTGGTACACATGAATCGTCTGTGGCAGTACCATGGGCCTGGACAGTACAGCTGGGACGTCTCCAAGGAATCGTGCTCACTCGCAGCCGAGGATGTTAAGGAGGACCAAGTAGCTGAAGTGCAAGAGGATGCTGACAGTTTCTCAAGAGAAGAAGTGCATCAGGAAGAGGACTAAGACATTCCAGGAGGAGTGGACTGTGTGTAGGAGCGGGGTCGTCGTCAGAAGCGGCATAGAAGACCTGATAGGATGAAGGATTATTTTGTGTATAATCAAATGTTTAGTTTGGATTAAGGATTATGTTTGTATACATTGTGTAGTTTTGTCAGGACGACAAGAGGATTAGGGAGGGGGTATTGTTGAGATGCAGGATTTGCTGGAAGTTTCTCTCTCTCTCTCTTTTCGTGACGTGTCATAGTTGCTAGTTAGCCTGCTGTTTGTGAGCGGAGGTATGCATTAAATTCTGTGCTTCTTTTCACAATAATGTTTTATGTACGTGACTGTTTGTTAGATTATGTAATTTTATCTCAGTTTGTATGCTAAATAAGTGTTATGTAGTGTATGTAAACTCTGGCATGTTTTGGACGTCTACGAGTTGGTAACTGTTGCAACCGTTTGCTCCCTCAAGTATGCACAAGAAATTTGGAAGAAGCAGTAGATGGTTCTAGAACATAGGGAGCTTATATAAGGACGAGGAAGAGACTACAGCATGTTCTGTCAGTTTCAGTTCACACTGAGTGTATTTCAGAGCAGTGTCAGTGCAGTTAGTGAAGACTGTATATCTCCTGTATCTACGAACAGTGAAGTGAAGTTGTCAAACATTAAGTGTAATCATATGGAAAATAAAGACAGTGAATTTAAGAAACAATTTTTTTTTTTTTTTTTTTACGACGTCTAAGCTGATCCTGTGTACTGTACACCGAAAGGTTGCCTCTAGGAAAAACAACCCACCTGGCGACGTTCTTCCTAAACTGAACTACTACAGTAGTTTTTTTTTTTTTTTTTAATGCGAGGAAGAAGGAACCAAAGGCCATGAGCCCGCAGTACAGTTCCCTCCAAGAGAAAAACAAAATACAATAGAGAGCCAAATTCAAGATCCGATCATTTTGAGATGCCTGGACACGCTACGTTTGAAAGACTGGAGATCATAGGCAGCAGGAAATACAGACAGAGGGAGACAGTTCCAGAGCTGACCTGTTGCATAAATGAAAGACTGGGAGTAACGGTTAACTCTTGCATTAGAGAGTTGGACAGAAAAGGGATGAGAGTTTGCTGCCAGACGGGTGCTACGCGCCCGTTGTAGAGGTGGAGGAATGCATGCAGACAGTTCAGAGGAGCAGTGACCATTAAAGTAGTGATAGAAAAGAGATAAAGATGCAACAGGTCCGCGAAGAAACAGAGGTTGAAGGGAGTCAGTAAGAGGAGGTGAGTTAATGAGACGAAAAGCATTTGACTCCACCCTATTGAGAAGAGCTGTATGTGGGGAGCCTCCCCACACATGAGAGCTGTACTCCACACAGGGGCAGATAAAACCCCTGTATAGAGTCAACAATTGTGCAGGGGTAAAGGAAGAGCGGAGTCGGCTTAGCACACCCAATCTCTTGGAAGCAGATTTTACAAGAGATGTAATATGATCTTTCCAAGATAAGTCCCGAGTAAATGAAACCCCAGGCATGTTCAAGGATGATGCAGGATTAAGCTGAATATTATTAAACATTAGTGGGTATACCTGTGGAAGATTTTGTCGGGTTGATAGGTGTAAGAACTGGGTCTTAGATACATTAAAAACAACCATATTATATTTACCCCAGTCAGAGATACGAGCCAAGTCAGACATTAGGTGTGCCATAGCCTCATCCCTTGTTTGTTGAAGTAACTGTTGAGATGGGCGTTGCGGGAACCGAATGGAAAGGTGAAGGGTGGAGTCATCAGCGTATGAGTGGATAGGGTTAGATGTACAGCTTAGAAGATCATTGATGAATAAAACGAAGAGAGTTGGTGATAGGACAGAGCCCTGAGGAACACCACTGTTGATAGATCTAGGAGAAGAACGATGGCCGTCTACAACAGCGGCAATAGAAAGACCAGAAAGGAAGCTAGCGATGAAGGCACAGATAGAAGGATAGAAATCGTAGGAGGGCAATTTGGAAATTAAAGATTTATGCCAGACTCGATCGAAAGCCTTTGAGATGTCAAGTGCAATGGCAAAGCTTTAGCCAAAATCCCGAAAGGAGGATGACCAGGAGTCTGAAAGGTAGGTGAAAAGATCGCCAGTGGAGCGTCCCTGACGGAACCCATACTGACGATCGGAAAGAAGGTTGTGATAGGAAAGATGCCTTAAAATTTTTCTATTGAGAATTGACTCGAAAACTTTTGAAATACAGGACGTTAAAGCAATTGGACGATAGTTGGAGGGTTGGGAGTGGTCACCCTTCTTTGGGGCTGGCTGAATGAGAGCAAACTTCCAGCAAGAAGGAAAGGTACAAATTGACAGACAAAGGCGAAAGAGTTTGCCTAGGCAGGGTGTAAGCACAGAAGCACAGTTCTTGAGAACAACAGGAGGGACCACATCAGGCCCATATGCCTTGTTAGTACTGAGGCCAGTGATGGCAGAAAATACATCAACTGAAGAAATTTTAATGTCAGCCATGAGGAAGTCAGAGGGGGAAAGTGATGGAGGAACAGCACCGGAATCATCTAAGGTGGAATTGGAGGAGAAAGTCTGTGCGAAGAGATCTGCTTTATCAGTAGAAGAAATAGCTACAGAACCATCAGAGTAGAAAAGAGGAGGGAAGGATGATGAGGTAAAGTTGTTAGAAAGATTTTTGGCAAGGTGCCAGAAGGAGCGGGAAGAATTCGAGTTGGAGAGTTGAGAGCATTTAGTATGGATGAAATTATTTTTAGTAGAGCGAAGAACAGACTTTGCATGATTCCGGGCAGAAACGTAAAGATGATGTGATTCAGGGGTGGGTTGGCTCCGGTACCTTTTGTAGGCCCTCTCCTTGTTGCGAACAGCATTAGAACAAGCGTGATTAAACCAAGGCTTTCTTTCGTTAGTGAAAGGATATGAGAAAGGAATGTATGCTTCCATGCCCGAGAGAATAACCTCTGTAATGCGCAAGGCACACTCAGATGGCTCCCGGCCATGGAAGCAATAATCATTCCAGGGAAAATCAAAGAAGTACTGCCTGAGGGTCTCCCAGTCCACGGCTCCAAAATGCCACAGACGACGTTTCCCTGGAGGGTCCACAGGCCGTACCGGAGTGATAGGACAGGTTAAGGTAATAAGGTTGTGATCGGAAGAGCCCAACGGAGAGAAAAGATTAACAGAGTAAGCAGAAGGATTAGTTGTGAGGAAGAGGTCAAGTATGTTGGAGCTCTCTCCAAGGCGGTCAGGGATACGGGTAGGGTGCTGTACAAGCTGATCTAGGTCATTAAGGATAGAAAAGATGTAGGCTTGTTCACCAGGTGGATCCGTGAAAGGAGAGGAGAGCCAAAGGTGGTGGTGAACATTGAAATCTTCTAGAACGGAGATTTCAGAGAAAGGAGAAATGGATAGAATGTGTTCCATCGTAGAAGTAAGATAGTCGAAGTATTTTTGATAGTCAGTAGAATTAGGGGATAAGTAAACAGCACAGATATACTTAGTCAGAGAATGACAGGAAAGCCGAAGCCAGAGTGTAGAGAATTCAGAAGAATCGAGTTCAGGAACATATACACAACAGCCACCTTTGGCTTTGAAATGAGTATAGAGAAAGTAGGAGGATACAGAAATGGGTTTGCTGTCAGTTGCCTCAGACAGCTGAGTCTCCGTTAGAAAAAGAAAGTGAGGTTTAGAGGAGGAGAGGTGGTGCTCAACAGAGCGAAAGTTAGAGGAAAGGCCGCGAATGTTGCAGAAATGAAGAAGAAGAGGGTCAGACAGTGGTTCCAGGCACCTTGAGTCGTCACCGGGAGAGGGGCGGATGGTGGGGGCATTTATGGTCCCCCCCCCCTGGGGACTCCGAGGCTTGATGAAGAGACGCCATTATTGTTGAATTTTGAATAGGAAGTGTAGTGTGTACTGTGCATGTAGTTTGGTGTAGATAGAGAAATTTGTACTGGAGAGCATATTGGCCTACTCTCTGTGTAACTGAGACACTGAAAAAGTTCAGCAAAGGGGGATGGTCAGGAACTAGTCCTGAGGGCTGATGAAACGGGAGCTCCAGCACTCCCTGTCATCAGCTTTCCATCCACCTCGGGAGTACTGCCCTGCTCGACCGGTGCTACAGTCTACTCCTTTGACAGTGTGGGACAGGGACGTAACAATTTATATGTTTTTCCACTCAGTACTTTCTGTTCGAAATGTTAAACACCTATGATTTATCTAATATTTAAATTACTTTCCTTAAAGTGGGGTTGGTGGAGGATTAGTGCCCCTCCCTGTAAAACAATTAACTCTAAGCTGTTGGCCACCCCGTTTGGGATACATGGCGTCTGGCAATGAATGAATGAATGAACTTTCCTAAGAACAAACTGAACTACTACTGTTGAAGCCTGTGGCAGTGTGGGACGGGGACGTAACAATTTATATGTTTTTCCTCTCAATACTTTCTGTTCGAAATGTTAAATACTTATGACTGATCTAATATTAAAATTATTTTCCTTAAGAACGTGGTTATATACGAAAACAGCTTGACTCGCTGAGTTACTGTCGTCTTATTTTACTGAAAGAGACCGCAATTAAGGTGGTGCTGATGAGTAGAAAGCACTAATTGACCTAGTGTATATGCATGTGGTGGGTGTGTTTTACGCTCTTGGCACTGAAGGTAGTATCCAAATTCAAGAAATAAGGAGTAAAGAATGATTATGGCCAAGATAGAACTAGACTTACTACTGCCCCACGGCCTACTGAAAATTACATCAGTCAACCATTACTCAGGAAGGAAGAAAACAATGAAATGTTCTGGGCAAAGAAAACAGCTGCTTCAAGGAGGGACTATTAGAAGGTGTGAAGTCATGCACAGGGACAGAGGGGAAACAAATTTTGTTCAGGAATCTGACCGGCCCGGGCAAGGAACTTAGGATTTTCCAGATACAATCTAGATGTGCTAACCAAAACTTGACCGGCCCCGTAGTCGGTCGCGTGACTAACAAGGAAAGTAACCAACACATCCCTTGAAACTGACATGCTGCCGTCGACTTAAAAAGCTGTATCTCTTTTGCATCTTTAGGTCCATCAGCATGAGGTAATGAAATCCTGCCCAACAGGGGTGTAATTAGGATCTGGAAACATTGGAAGCTTAGCCCAGCCCATTAATCGTTAGATTTTCACCGGATAATTTTCAAGTTATTTTAGAATAAACTGAATATAAGATGTGAGACAGTACTGTGCTCTACCAAAAGGTTCCGGTGAGGTGAGTCGGCTAACTTTTGCAACATGAAATAATAATGAGTACAATCTGAGCTGTGACAAAACTGTGTTAATTCTATGTCTCGTCCATCTGATACTCTCCTTTTCACCTCTCCGGAAGCTCTTTGGGTGTCTCATCTGTCTTTCGCACACCTCATCTCTGCTTTCTCCTCCCGTTTTCTCCTTTCTCCTGTCCTGCTCATAAAAAAGATGCATTCACTTATAAAAAGGATGCAGTCAGCATATGCCAGCAACATCAAACCAAATCTCTTACTTTTTGATGTGATGATTAGATCATAAACAAATGCTATTTATCAGTTTATTTTATACATAGACAACATATTCATTTTTTTTTTTTTTTTTTTTTTTTTTTTTGCCTAGGGAGGAAGGATCAGGGTGTGGTGTCTTGATTTTAGTTGGGCAAATGTGTTAATTACTTTGTCATAATCAAAGCATCCCACCAACTCTCTCTCGATTGACAACACTGCCAGATCATTGAGCCTCTCCTGGCCCATGGTGGGCCTAAGCCAGGTATGTAGTCAGCGAAGAGCACTAAATGATCGCTCACAACTACAGCTACTGATCGGGATGGTAAGGGCCACCTGTAAAAACCTCTTCAGTGATGGGAACATCATGGGTTCAAGGATCTTGAACACACTCAAAATGTCTGGGATGGCTTCTGGATCCTTCCTGTTCAAAAGGCTTTTCGCCACCATGACCTCTTCTGGAACTAGTTGGATGTTGTATTGCGAGGCAGGTTTCTCTAGGGACTGCATGCACAGGAAGGTTTCAGAGGCCGGATGACATGCATGGACGTCAATCATGACTTTTCTCCTAACACTAGAAAAACGATTCTCCGGCTAATTGATCATTCAATCGATGCATGGGTAGAAAGTCTCTGCTTGAGATGTTATAAATCATTATGCAGGTCTTGAGCTGGAACCACAGGACGCCTCCACAACAAAGTCATCCATCTTCTGTTTCCTTCTTGGACCGAGAGAAGACTCCTGGATGTTGTTCTCCTCACATGCTGCTTTTGTCATGGCATAGATCTCTTCAGCCACCTGTGCAGTTCGCTGGCTAACTAGGGGGTCATGGACCGCACTTTTGTAGTGCACTGCCTGTGCCAAGTCTACGGTTTCTTTCTCAAGAACCTTGTGAACCCTTCAGTGATGCCTAGCAACTTTTTGAACACAACCAACAGGTAGACCACGGGGAGTTTGGATAATTTTAAATGCAAACCTACTGCTGTTGGTGTTCTGATCGTCTGAAGAGATTTCATGACAGCAGGAAAATTCTTCAGGAGACATTAACAGAGGACAACTGACATGACCATCGGGTGTTTGATATTTGTACAAGCTCACTCTTTTCAATGCAGAGCTCTTTCTGAAAGGTAGCAAACTGATCTGGTTGACTGTAGACACACTGAAAATTGAGTAGAGGTTTTCAAGCAGATAAAAAAAATCACTAGCTTCAGGAATGGCCTTGCAGGTGTGGCAAGGAACCAGGTTTAGGTCATGTGCGTGACAGTGCACATAGAGAGCCTCTGGATGTTTTTCCCGGAAACAAGCTTGCACCTCTCGAACAGATCCAACCATCACTGATGTGCCGTCATATGTCTGGGCGACAGCTTTCAGGTCAGCAGTGTTGTTGGACACAAGAACTTGCTCGACTGCATTTGTGATCGCTCCTGTACCATAGTCATCGAGTTTCTTCAAGCAAAGGAAACTTTCCTTGATATTACCTTTTGGTGGAACATAATGCATGCATACAGCGAGCTGTTCTATGTGCCCAACCTTGGCTTCATCTGCCATTATCGCAAGCATCTTTGATTCCTTTACTTCTTGAATAAATCTGTGCCGTGACCTCTGTGGAGCAACATCCGATTAATTCACTTTGAGAATAAGACAAGAGCTATGTACAATTGGCAGGAGCTCTTTATCTCTGCAGGAAAGGGTCGAACTTTTGCAGCAGCTGCATACATTCAAGGAAGTTCCTTTGGTTGGGGCTGTCATCCGTTTCACTGTGGCCACGAAAAGAAATGCCCTGTTTGGCTAGAAAGACAGTAACCGGAATATTGCAGCATAAATACTCCCTTCTTTCACTGATCTAATCTATACTAGCAGTAGCTGCTCAGCTACATCACCGTGAACTTTGCTTGCTCATCCATGCCACCATGGAGGCCGTGTGTAATGTCTTCTCATGGTCCCTAAACGAATCCAAAGCCCTCTTCCAGTTGCTGTAGCCAATATAGACTAGGCCACCTCTCTTTTGCCTACATTGCTGCTTGCTGAATAGTCTGCATGCAGCAGAAGTAGAAGGCGGAATTTTGGCTGACTGAATACTCTAGCCAGTTATAAAAGTCGTACCGGTACCAGCTACTCCGAAAGAACCTCTTCTGAAATCCACATAGTTTGGAAGGAAACTGGATATCTTTTACTTGCTTTGGAACTGTGTCTGGGCTTCCTAAATCTGTCTCGTTAGAGCCCTCTCCTTTTTTCCCCTCGTCTCTCCTCACTGGCTTATCTGTGAAGCTGCAATAAACGACAGGTTTTAGGCCTTAACTTTTATCTACCCACAACAAAACTCACAACAACTCTATCAGCTGTTTCATTTATCCAAAGATTTACATAGTTAACATTTTTACATATTCTGCTAATCACTATCCTTTACACTTCAATCTGCATATTGTTTTATTGTCCTATACTGTCTACATTTGATTTATTTCACACCGATTATGCCATGTGTCTAATTTAATCACCTTGTCTTTTATGCCTTTCATTTATATCTCTTTTATTCTCCTATATGAAATGTTTTGAGCTACATTTTAGTTATTAAATGTGATGCACTATACAAATAAATGTTTTATTATTAATTGCCTATTGCACACACACACACGCACACACACACACACACACACACACACACACACACACACACACACACACACACATTAACTAACTAGTCATCTTTGAATGGTACTGTTGGCACACTAATGTGTACGGGGTAATCATACAAAACACTTTCAAATAATGGGTCAATTTTTTTTCTTCTTGATAATTAAAAGTGGCACTGACTAACCACTATTTTTTTTTTTTTTTTGAATGGGATGATGGAGCAGTTTACTTTGTAAATAATATTAATATTACAATATCACAGTGAGCACAGGCTAGCTAGACCAATGGTTCTGAAACTGGTGTGCCTTGGAATTATTCTTATTAGATGACTGATTTACATAGCTATAATCAAAAGTGTGCCTTATATACTTGGTGTGCCTTGTGTGATAAAAACGTTTGAGAACTACTGAGCTAGACTGGCTACTGGCTAGCTGGCTAAAGAGCTATCTGCTTCTGCTTCACCAACCTGAGCTTGTAGACAATGTAGAGGCAGCGGCAATATCACATCCTGACTAATCTGCTGCTACAACAACAGCAGGAAGTAACTCTTCCTCTGTCTCCTCTAGCCTCAGGGACAGGCGGTGGCTCAATCGGTAGAGAGGTGGCCTGCAGTCCTAACGGACCCAGGTTCGAATCCCGGCTGGGGCAGGGAACAGTTTAAGGATTTGAATTTCATTAAATCAGGCTTTACTGATCTACCAGAAGATCCGCCGACATGTAAAAAATACCCCCGCTAATTCCAATACACCAGTCCTGTATGAGACAGCCCTAGCATGTATTCAATATGGACGGTGGGTGTTAGCGCCGAAGTGGTGACATGTAGAGGTGTATGGTACGTAGGAGGACTGCTGGGCCTTGATAGGAGGCTGTGAAGCCTATGCCCAGAATCGGACACATTAAAAAAAAAAAAAAAAATCATTGCCTTGGTCCCCTTTCTACTTTCTTCTTTAAAAGCTTCTTATATCCATAGCCTCAGGTCTTGCTAGCTACCACCAGATGTCAACAAGCCCCGTAACCTGTACTCTCTCTCTCTCTCTCTCTCTCTCTCTCTCTCTCTCTCTCTCTCTCTCACACACACACACACACACACATGCGTGCGTGGGCTAGCAGCGCAGCATCACTGATGGCCGAATGGCGAGTGGCCGTGAATAAGTGATATAAACGAATGTGAACCGGACAGGATCAACCGAATGATTTCCGTACGAGATATATCAATTCTAGTACTAACAAGAAGAATTAAAATTTTGTGTTGGCCCCAGCCAGGGTTATTCTTATCTTTGTAAAAATAATAATAATAATAATAATAATAATAATAATAATAATAAGCTATTTGAGATCCGGGGCTATTCATAAAACATTTGGGGCTATACCCCCGGTGCCGAGGCCTAACTACACCAATAGTGCCCACTAAACCTTCTGTAATGACCCGAGCTGTCGATAGACATTAATGCTAAACATTCTCTTTTTCTTCAAATCCAGACTCAAGATTCCTGAAATATTCCTGCCCACCCAACAACTGCAAGCTCAAGCCCCAAGAAAGAAGAAATGAACCCTGGTTATTATCGTGCTTAAACACACACACACACACACACACACACACACAATATATATATATATATATATATATATATATATATATATATATATATATATATATATATATATATTTATATTACAGGGAATTTATGTAACCAGTGATTTCATGAAATCCCTAGAGAATTCGTGAAATGCGTGTAAATTAGGATGAGCTGATAAGGGTTATGTTAACTTAGGTTGCACTTAGGTTAGGCTGGGATAATCTAGGCTAAGCTTAGGTTATGTTAAGCCAGGTTGGTTAAGTTAGGTAAGGTTAATTTATATGAACGCATTCATATAAATTAAATTAACATTCATATAAAAACCCTAACCTAACCTAACTAACGTAGCCTAAGCTATCCTAAATTTAACGAAGATTATCCCAGACTAACCTAAGCACAGCCTAAATTAACCTAACCTTAATTAACCCATCCTAATTTAAAATAATTTCACCAAATCCCCAGGGATATCATGAAATCACTGGTTACACAAATTCCCTGTAATAAATAAACCCTCTCGCACACAATGTTTTCAGTAAGTTTCCCCGCGCATGATTTTATTCCATCCCCCTCCCCGCTGGCCCCCCCTCCCCCCTCTGCACGCCGCTGAAAACGTATTCTCGCCTCATTTTTGCCACCCAAACATATATGTATTGCCATGAAACCTACATCATCTTATTTACCTATGTTTGTTCTAGCCGATAAGAGAGAGAGAGGAAAAAAAAAAAAAAAATTACGAATTAAAGTACATTAGGCCAGTGTGAATAAACATTTTGGAACATCAGTCTCACTTCCCAACATCATACTGCGAATGTTTTCCATCATACAGAAACTTGTTATTAGAAGTTTTGAAAGAGAATTTCATCAGCTTTCTAATAAGCTTTGTCGGGTTGTGATTTGATCTGTAGTTTTCGAGAAAATAGCAAAAAACTAAAAGCCATTTCCTACCGGAAACTGATTTTTTGTGCAGGGAGCTCTAACGCAAAAGTTTTCTCGCAGGGATTATGTTTTTATTTCATAATCTTGTGTAGAATTTCATAGGCTTTCTCTTGGTACCAGCAGATTTTTCATGCGCCTCATACTTTCAGAATAAATCTTAAAAAACTACTGGGTACTAACGCCCATGCCGCCCATTTTTTTTTTTTTTTTTTTTTAAATAACAGAACGAAGGAAAAACAAATGAATAAAAAAATGATCCATACACCAGATTACTGGTGCCCCTTGTTCATAAAATATCTGTAACAGACTTGAAAAGCTGTGGGTTGAAATTTGGAGGGTAACAACTCTGGGAAAGTGAATTCCAGAGAGATCCAGTTCGGGGAATGAAAGAATTCTGATAGGCAGAAGTTCTGCAATATAGCTGAGTGACATTCCAGTCACAAGTCAAGAGTGAGAGCAGTGGAAATGAGTTATTTAAGAGGAGCCTGTGGAGTCACGTGGAGAGACAGGCTGACGAATGAGGATATAAAGGAGCGTTGTGGTGTGGATGTGGATGTGATAGGAAGCGTTATGAGGAACACACTGAGGTGGTTTGGCCATGTGGAGAGGATGGAGGGCGAAAGACTGACGAAGAGAGTGTATGTGAGTGAGGTGGAGGGGGGAAGAGGGAGGGGGAGGCCGAGGATGAGATGGAGGGATGGGGTGGAGAGGTATATGAGAGAGGGGGGTGTGAGTTGGGAGCAGGGCAGTGAAATGGCGGGGGACAGGGCGACTTGGAGGCGATTTGTTTGTGGCCACCCCAAACGGGATTGAGGCATCTGGCAATAGATAGATAGATAGATAGAGACATTCCAGTCTTGAGCGCAACCAGATGCCCATGTTGCATGAGGGAAGGCATGGAGAGGTGGCACAATGGACGCAACTTTGTCTGAGCATTTGCCATAAAAATATCTGTAAAATAATGCAAGGGAGGCAACATTCCTTCTTACCTGCAGGGGAGGTAGTTTATTTGTAATGGCAGGGTTGTTAAAAATTCTAACAGCTTTGTTCTGAATTTTGTCTAGTTGTTTTAATGCAACCTCTCCACATCCATTCCACAAGGGTGAGCAATATTCAAGCTGACTGCGCACATGATTCTTATAAATTATAGTTATCTGCTCATCAGTGAAGAAGTTACGGACTCTGTACAAAAATCGAAGTTTTTTTGAGGCAGTTTTAGCAAGTGATCTAATATGGGAGGTCCAGCTGAGGGCATTGTTAAGTGAGATGCCAAGAATTTCAATACTTTTGGAGATGGGAATATTAGTAGCACTGAAGGTAATGTACGAATCTGGCAATATCTGTCTATTAGTAAATTGTATATATTTAGTTTTACTAGCATTAAATGAGACAAGGTTGTTTTGTTCCCATTCACTGATCGTAGATAGGTCTTGATTTATGGAAATGGCTGTACTGAGATGAGAGGTAGAGATATTAGACTTTGTAATTGGTGTCTGAGTGTGAATGAACTATGTAGTGTTGAGTTATCTGGATATGAGTGGATGGGATTGTTGGTGACAGATAAGAGATCATTAATATGAACCAGGAATAGGGTTGTCACCAGGACTGATCCCTGTGGCACGCCGGCGTTAACTGAGTGAAAATTGGCATATACATCATCTACTTTTACTCTTATTTTCCTGTCACTAAGATATGAAGAAATCAAAGGAACCAAAGACATTAGTCCATAGCAAGGGAGTTTGGACAGCAGGGAATGGTGCCATACTCTGTCGAAAGCTTTAGAAATATCATGGGCTACTGCATGAGTTTCTCCATGTAGATCAATTGATTGATGGATGGTATGAGTTAGGAGATTGAGTATGTCAATGGTGGATCTTTCGTGGCGAAAACCATATTGTCTATCACTAATTAAGTTGTTGGATTCAAGATGGTTAACAATGTGCTTATTAATTAAAGTTTCTAATACCTTACCAAGAGAAGATGTGACAGCTATTGGTCTATAATCAGAGGGGTCAGAGGAACTTTTGTCATGTGCACACAATAACCGTTATATTCCCGCCTATGTAACAACGGCTTTTCATAAAAGATATTACATGGTTATGTCTTGTACATAAGTAGAATTTACTGCACTTTATCATGGTTCTTACAGGAAATCAATACGTCCAGTACTTTTCAAGTAAATGGATGACAAATGTAGAGTACACCTCCGAGCGCTGCATAGTTTTACCACAAGCGAGAGAATAACACTCTCTTCCCCTGCCTTTACCTAAAAAATATGCTCCCACATTTTTTTTAAATGCCATGTGTATACGTAGAATTTACTGCCCTTTAACTTGGTTCTTAAAGGAAATTGATACGTCCAATACTTTTCAAGTAAATGGATGACAAAGGTAGAATACATCTCTGAGCACTGCATAGTTTTACCGGAGGCAAGAGAAAAACATTCTTTTCCCCTGCATTTACCCAAAAAGTATGCTTTCCAAGCCTGTTTTTGTTTTTCTTTGTTTTTGGTCATGTACATGCATATGCTTCCTCATGATGTTGTCAAAACATTGACACGACTATTACCTGGACGAAAGAGAACAACATACATAGTGCACTGCCATTTTTTCCTGCCTCACCCACACCTACATATTTTCGCTCACTAGAGTTGTAATAACTGAAATGAAACTTAACAAATTAATCATTGGTCTAGCCGGGATTCGATCTCGGGCCCCTGCCCATCAAACGTGCACACGTTACCACTGAGCCAAAGAGAGAATCCTCCGCTTTGCCTCTAAGCAACACGGGCTTTTACACCCCATTACACCCCTCTTTTCTCCCCTTCGTGATTAATTTGGTGAGTTTCGAACACACAAGATAGCGTAGCATCGGAGGCCACCACGGGGAGGCTGCGACCACACCGAAACAGCCCATCCCCGGGACATAAGGACAGGGATGCTGTCAGCTAACCAAGGACCAACATCAAACTGCCAACCAAGCCCTGCCTCACATCACACACTGCAGTCAACCAATGTAATAGCTGCAATAAAATTTCATAAATTAATCACTGTCCTGGCCGAGATCCGATTTCGGGTCCCCGTGCATCATACGCACACACCTTACCACTGAGCCAAAGAGAGAATCCCCACTTCGCTGCTAGGCAATACGGGCTTTTATACATACCATTACATCCCTCAGTATTTCAATTAAAGTTTGTTGTTGGTTTAACATCTGCCATACATTTGACATGAAAACATGTTCTGCATCAGGACTGTTATCCCGACGGTCATCTTCAGCTCCCCTAAACTGACTGTCATCAACTCCACTTGCCATCTTGACTTAAATAAACTAAAAATAATGGCACAGATGAAACATATAAGAAACAAAAGTTTAAAGGGTAGCTGGCACTTCAGCAGGCATGTAACACATGGTTAGGTTAATACACGGGTTCAGCGGGAATCTTTAAGCCTTAAAACAGAGGAAAAGTTCACAAAATATGTATGAAAATAGGCTTAAATCATTCCACCGCTGCCACCAATGTAATAACTGAAATGAAACTTAAATTACTCACTGGTCTAGCCGAGATTCGTTTTCGGGCCCCCACGCATCATACACGCGCACGTTACCACTGAGCCAAAGAGATCCCCCACTTTGCCTCTAAGCAATGCGGGCTTTTATCCACCCCATTACAGAGCTATTATTTTTTTTTTATTCAAAGTCTACATGTAAAATATCCAAAGTTTTTTTTTTTTATAATGCTATAAGAAAATGTGACCAGTAGTCTTTTCGCTAATTACTGATACTGAAGCTGTACTTTTTTTTCCTGTCATATGTGTATATGTAGAAAACAATGCTTATTTATGTGACAAATATAGAATTATTGAAATAGGTATATATACATATCAACAATATTCGGAAAACTCACTTCCTCGAGGGGTGTTGAGCTGCTTGCAGGACCTTGTGGGGTTTGAAGATAAGGAGTCATGTAGAGTGTGTGTGTGTGTGTGTGTGTGTAATTCACCGGGACGGTCAGGATCACTTGATGGTCGTGATGGTCAGCTTTTACCCTCCCAGAAGGGAGCTGAGAGCTCATATAGTCCGATCTAAGGGCAAGGCTGTGACCTTCACACACGCACACACCCGTCCCCTTGCTCAAGGGGGACAGTAACCACCCACTTCGTCAGTGAAACTTTCCGCAACCTGAGCGAGGTGCGAACTCCCGTCCACCAGTTGGCAAGCGGGAACGTTACCACTGCACCAGCGAGCGTGTGTGTGTGTGTGTGTGTACGCTCCACTAGGGAATACTTCAATCAGCATGGAACCGTATGAAGCAATCACCCACGCACAGCAGCACATCACAAACAGGAAGCATGTGACTTAATGTCCCTCGTCATCTTTGCCAGGGCACAGAAGGCACACTGGAGCCTCCTCTGGTTTGGGATCCTTTCCCATTGATGGCCCAGTGTGCAATCCAACTAGACTGTGTCATCGATGACTCATCAACCCTTGGCTGAATGTCCTGGCATTCACTGGCCCTGTCTTCCTGGAGGTGCAGCTGCAGGGCCTGGCATGGCAGCGGCAGCAGGTTCTCCTGATGGACCAGGAACTGCTGGTGATGGTGGTCTCGGCACCTGTGCTGGTCGTGCAGGAGACTGTGGTGTTGGCACCCGTGCTGGTGCTGCTCCAGGATACGGTGGTGTTGGCATCCATGCTGGTGCTGCTCCAGGAGACTGTGGTGTTAGCACCTCTGCTGGTGCTGCTGCAGGTGGCAGAGGTGTCGGCAGAATGCTGGCTGGAGGTGCTGCTGGCCGTCGGGTTGGAAGGTCAAGAGCATGGTGGGGAACGTGCCCTGACGCAGGCCACTCCTCGTCGAAATGAAGGAGCTTGATGATGATCTCCTCCAGGAAGTCAAGCAGAGTAACTACCCCCTGCGAGCATTTCTTGTATAGGGTGAATGCTTTGAAGATGGCCATCTGGATAAAGTAGGAGATCTTCTTGGTCCACTTCACAGTCTGCCGCTGGGTGGGGAAACACTGGACCATTTGGTCAAAATGGTCTACCCCACCCATGTGCTGGTTATAGGCCTCCACCATGACGGGCATGTCCACAATCTTCTGGACATAGGTTGTCCTCCAGTCAGGGGCCCTGGAATTCCCTCGAACCTGCTTTGGGACAGTGTCTGTGCTGTGGAAGGTGGAGACCATGTTGACGATGCGCTTGTCCCTCCACAGCAACACCATCACGTTGTCCTTGTGTCTTGCTTCCATGCCCCCCTCTGGCAGTCACTTAGCCCTGACAATGGCCTGCAGCTGCTTCGGTGCTCCTCTTGCTAGGCGTAGGGTCCCACACACATAGGTTCCTGCACTGATGAGTTGTTCACTCAGGGATGCACAGTTATAGTAGCTGTCCATGAAAACTTTGTATCCCTGGTCCTTCAGTGGTTCTACGAGGCCACAAACGGTCTTCTCCAGAGTCTTCTGCCCCGTGTACACCTCGAAGTTCCAGATGTAGCCCGAGGAAGACTCAGCCAGGGTGTAAAGCTTGATGGTATGTTTCAAGGGCTTCATGGGGTTGTACACCCTGAAGCTGAGGCGCCCCTTCCACCCCAGCAAGCCCTCGTCGAGGCTGAGTTTTTCCACGGGTTGGTAGGTGTCTTGGAACTGCCGAAGGAGGTACTCCATCACCGTGTGAACGCTGATGAGCCAATTTTGATTGTCCCTGGGTATGGCAAGGGAGCTGAAGGTGTGGAAGTGTTTCAGGATCACCCTGAAACATCTCCCACTCATCACTTGCTGGAAAAGTGGGCAGTTTCAGAGCCAGGAACTTCTCCAAAAGTGCCTGATGGTCGGCATTCTGACAATCCCCATGAAAAAGTAGAGCCCCAAGAAATTGGCTATCTCCTCTACATTGCAGGTATACCAGGCATCCAATGCAAACCCCAAGAATGCTGCATACATGTTGGTCTCACGGGTGAGATACATCAACAACTCCCGGGTGAAAAACAGTTGGAAGAACTGTCGGGGCATTTTTGGCGGATCCACCTTCATTCCTGGGGATTCTGTGAAGGGCCCATTATGTGGTGTGAAAGGGTCACTGCTCCACCCTAAGTTCTCTGCGGCAACACCTCCCACAGTGGTGGCAGTGAGTTGGCCTACCGACACCCTTCTGCCTTCTCGGCCACCCCTTTGCCAGCCCCCGTAGCCAGGTCGTGGACCCCGGTGGCCTCGTCTTGGTGGCAACAGCTCCGACAACGATGATGGTGAGGAGGCTGGCTCTTGTTGCTGCTGCACGTCAGGGAAGATAAAAGCTGCCGGTGACAGCACCCTCATCGACCGGGCAGGGGATGACAACACAGCTGCATCCTGCACCAGCTGCACCTCAGACACTGTGGCAGGTGCAGGTGCCAATGTCATGTAACCCAGCCCTGCAACCGGTGACTTGGGCTCAGCCAAGGGGGAACTGGAGGCTAGAGGCAGAGAGCGTCACGGCTGCTGGAACAAGAGGTCCTAGCATTGGTGATGGCTGGGCTGAGGGTCCTGCTGGTGGTGGTGGTGTCTGCTCCTGTGGTGGTAGGGGTTGGGACAAAGCCTCCCGACGGGAATGGAGCAGGACATCATCCAAGTCCTCCTCCCCACTCGAATATCTGCAACTCCTCCTCGCTCTTGGTCTCCTCCTCAAACAGAACTTTCTGCCACTCCTCAGAAGACAACCCTCTCCTCTACATCGTGGCAAGCACTGAGACACAGAAGATCAGTCAGAGCTATAGTTCTTTGCTGAAAAAAAAAAAAAAGAGATATTATTTGCTGTCACACACTTTCCATCAAGAGTAGCACTACACAAGTGACATGATTTCTTTCCATACGACCAATCGCTGCACAATTTACGAACACTTCACATAAACGATAACTTTTCAATGTCTTTGCAGGGTGTAATACCTGTCCACTGACGTTCATGGGTGTGTGCCATATATATATATATATATATATATATATATATATATATATATATATATATATATATATATATATATATATATATATATATATATATATATATATATATATATATATATATATATATATATATGTATGTATATATATATATATATATATATATATATATATATATATATATATATATACTGTATATATATATATATATATATATATATATATATATATATATATATATATATATATATATATATATATATATATATATATATATATATATATATATTCTGCCCTCCCTCCCCTAAGGTTCCCCCAGCACATGATATACACCCTAACTATATCTCCACAAACACTCGTGGCTCATTGCACCAACATTTCACATAAACCATAAGTTATCAATAAATGTCACTGCACTGTACAGTACCAGTTCACTGACGTCCGTGGTTGCCCGGAGTCCTTACCTCCCCTGGCCTCCTTCCGCTAAGGTCCACTAACACATGCTATACACCCCAACAATTTCTCCACGAACGCTCGTGGCACATTTCACCAACATTTCACATAAACCATAAGTTATCAACAAATGTCTTAGCATGGTACAGTACATGTTCACTGACGTCCGTAGTTGCTAGGCGTCCTTACCTCCCTAGCCCTCTTTCCGTTAAAGTCCCACTGACATTCACTACACACGCTATATATCCCTTCATGAACACTCGCGGCACATTTCATGTATGTTTCACATAAACTATAAGTTTTCTATAAATGTCTGAGCACGGTACAGTACCTGTTCACTGACGTCCATAGCTGCTAGGCGTCCTTACCTCCCCAGCCGTCTTTCCGCTAAAGTCCCGCTAACATATGCTACGCATGTTGTATATCCCTTCACGAACACTCGTGACACATTTCACGTACATTTCACATAAACTACAGTTTTCTGTATCTCTGAGCATGGTACAGTACCTGTTCACTGACACCTATAGTTGCTAGGTGTCCTTATCTCCCCAGCCCTCTATCCGCTAAGGTACCATACTCTACGCATGCTATATATCCCTTCATGAACACTTGCGGCAATTTTCATGTACATTTCACACTAGATCATACCCAAATACATGACTACCACAATGATTCCATCCCTACCTCAGCACTTACTCTGTTCCTGACTACGGCGTACCACATAAATGTGACGCAGCAGCTTCGCCTCGAGAGTACAATGCACAGCTATTATGGCACACACCATGCTTCTTCACGAACACTTGCAGCATCTTGGACATATACTTCACACTACATCATACGCAAATATAATATCACTATCAAAATGATTCCATCCCTAACTCCTCCATAATCCCTTCCCAACTAAGGCATATACATGATGCCTGCCCCATTCCAGACTACGGCTATGGTGTACATAATGCCTGCTAGTTCAGTTATGTCACAAAGCCAGCCACTATATCTTTCACACAATGTACAGTTTAGGCACTGGCTTCACTATATAAGTAAATATACTCAAAGCATTAGGGGCTAGGGGAAGCAGAGTGGTGAAGCCCCATTACAGTGAACACGAGTCCTGCCCCTAGGCCTAACGAATGATAATGGGCACCCTTGCTTTACGATATATATATATATATATATATATATATATATATATATATATATATATATATATATATATATATACATATATATATATATATATATATATATATATATATATATATATATATATATATATATATATATATATATATATATATATATATATATATATACAGTATATATATATATATATATATATATATATATATATATATATATATATATATATATATATATATAATATGTGTTCCATCAACAAAATCACATCATAATAAACTCATAGATAGTATAAAACCACAATATGTCAATAGGGGCTTCGGCCTCGGCCGGGAGGGGGAGAATTGTTTTTAATGCATCTAAGACTCAGTTCTTACACCTATCAACCCGTCAAAATCTTCCACAGGTATACCCACTAATGTTTAATAATATTCAGCTTAATCCTGCATCATCCTTGAACATGCTTGGGGTTTCATTTACTCGGGACTTATCTTGGAAAGATCATATTGTATCTCTTGTAAAATCTGCTTCCAAGAGATTGGGTGTGCTAAGCCGACTCCGCTCTTTCTTTACCCCTGCACAATTGTTGACTCTATACAGGGGTTTTATCTGCCCCTTTGTGGAGTACAACTCTCATGTGTGGGGAGGCTCCCCACATACAGCTCATCTCAATAGGGTGGAGTCAAAGGCTTTTCATCTCATTAACTCTCCTCCTCTTACTGACTCCCTTCAACCTCTCTCTCTTCGCCGCACTGTTGCATCTTTATCTCTTTTCTATCGCTACTTTAATGGTCACTGCTCCTCTGAACTGTCTGCTTGCATTCCTCCACCTCTACGACGGGCGCGTAGCTCCCGTCTGGCAGCAAACTCTCATCCCTTTTCTGTCCAACTCTCTAATGCAAGAGTTAACCGTTACTCCCAGTCTTTCATTTATGCAACAGGTCAGCTCTGGAACTGTCTCCCTCTGTCCGTATTTCCTGCTGCCTATGATCTCCAGTCTTTCAAACGCAGTGTGTCCAGGCATCTCAAAATGATCGGATCTTGAATTTGGCTCTCTATTGTATTTTGTTTTTCTCTTGGAGGGAACTGTTACTGCGGGCTCATGGCCTTTGGTTCCTTCTTCCTCTCATAAAAAAAAAAAAAAAACTCACGATCAGCCAGGCTGTAGAGTTGTGCCGCGTGTGTAGTCCCTTTAACTTTTTTTTATGCAAGGAAGAAGGAACCAAAGGCTGCGAACCCACAATAACTATTCCTTCCAAAAGAAAAGGAAAATACAAGAGAGAACCAAATTCAAGATCCAATCATTTTGAGATGCCTGGACACACTGCCTTTGAAAGACTGGAGATCATAGGAAGCAGGAAATACAGACAGAGGGAGACAGTTCCAGAGCTGACCTGTTGCATAAATGAAGGACTGGGAGTACCAGTTAACTCTTGCATTAGAGAGTTGGATAGAAAAGGGATGAGAGTTTGCTGCTAGACAGGTGCTACGCACCCGTCATAGAGGTGGAGGAATGCATGCAGACAGTTCAGAGGAGCAGTGACCATTGAAGTAGCGATAGAAAAGAGATAAAGATGAAACAGTGCGGAGAAGAGACAATGGTTGAAGGGAGTCAGTAAGAGGACGAGAGTTAATGAAATGAAAAGCCTTTGACTCCACCCTATTGAGAAGAGCTGTATGTGGGGAACCTCCTCACACATGAGAGTTGTACTCCACACAGGGGCGGATAAAACCCCTGTATAGAGTCAACATCTGTGCAGAGGTAAAGAAGGAACAGAGTTGGCTCAGCACACCTAATCTCTTGGAAGCAGATTTTACAAGAGATGTAATATGATCTTTCCAAGATAAGTCCCAAGTAAATGAAACCCCAAGCATGTTCAAAGATCATGCAGGATTAAGCTGAATATTATTAAACATTAGTGGGTATACCTGTGGAAGATTTTGTCGGGTAGATAGGTGTAAGAACTGAGTCTTGATGCATTAAAAACAATTCATATATATATATATATATATATATATATATATATATATATATATATATATATATATATATAGAGCGAGAGAGAGAGAGAGAGAGGTGGCCTGCAGTCCTAACGGGCCCAGGTTCAAATCCCGGCTGGGGCAGGGAACAGTTTAAGGATTTGATTTTCATTAAATCAGGCTTTACTGATCTACCAGAAGATCCGCCAACATGTCGTAAAAATACCCCCACTAATACCAATACACCAGTCCTGTATGAGATAGCCCTAGCATGTAGTCAATATGGACGGTGGGTGTTAGCGCCGAAGTGGTGACATGTAGAGGTGTATGGTATGTAGGAGGACTGCTGGGCCTTGATAGCAGGCTGTGAAGCCTATGCCCAGAGTCGGACACACACACACACACACACACATATATATATATATATATATATATATATATATATATATATATATATATCCCACACTGCCACAGGCTCCAACAGCAGTACTTCAGTAAGGAAGGACATTGCCCACTGAGTTGTTCTTCCTAGAGGCAGCCTTTAGGTGTAAAAGAGATCAGCTAGGGCGTTGTACGGAAACACGAGCTTCTTACGTTCGTTGGCTTTATTTAGCAAATAATTACACTGTCATCTTACAATTTCAGAGCTACACTAATTTCACAAGGCCACATGTACAACTAAAATTGACTGAAAGTGCCTAATTCTCTCCCCAATCCTTATATAATCTTCCATTACTCTCGAATCTTCTAGTATACTCAAGCACCTCCAGTTACTAAATCAGAGACATCCAAAACATGTTACAGTTTTCTTACATTACATAATACTCTAAATGCTTTGGCATACAAACTGAAATTAAAAGTGAATATTACATAATCATCCAAATAAAACATTTCAGAATGGAAGTGAATAAAATTAATGCATAAATTTACAAAATATCTCCACTCACAACATCAGGCTATCTGACAACTCTGACTCGTAATTACAAATGCAAGAATCAACAGGAACTCTCCAGAACCACACAACTAATATTTTTACTTCTTAACACTACCCCTCTCCCTAGTCCTTTTGTCGTTCCAACAAAACTGTACAATATTTACAAACATAATCCTTAATGCCTAACAAAACATCTACTTATAAACAAAATATTCATTCAACTTATCACATCATCCCCAATCTCGCTTACAACGACGTCCCTGCTCCTACACAGTTCACTCCTTCTGGAATGACTTGGTCCTCTCCCTGATTCGCCTCTTCCCTAGGGAAACTGTCACCATCCTCTTATACGTCAGCTCCTTGGTCCTCCTCGACATCATTGGCGACTGGTGTGCACGATTCCTTGGAGACGTCCCAGCTGTACTGTCCTGGCCCATGGTATTGCCACAGACGATTCACGTGTACCACTTTTGGGTGAGGCTTCCCGCCTCCCCGAATCCAGTAAGTTACGTCTGACAGGCAGTCCATCACAGTGTAGGTCCCATTCAATGGACTCTGCAGCTTTGGTGAGTGTCCTTTCTTCCGCTGAGGACTGTACAGCTAAATTCTGTCACCATCCTTGAAGCTCACCTCACTTGCCTTGGCATCATAATTGAGCTTCATCACTTCACCTGAAAACTTCAGAGCCTCTTGAACTTAATGATGTACCTCAGCCAGTCTCTCCTGAAGATGCTTCACATAGCTGGTGGTGTTCGTAGGTAGCTCTTCACCAGGTGGTCTTCCCATTAACAGATCAACTGGCAATCGTAGTTCGTGGCCCAACATCAGTTTTGCAGGGGTACAGCGGGTAGACTCGTGGGATGCAGACCAATTTGCAAACAGCAATGCAGAAAATTTCTTGTCCATTCTCTCTGCCCCTGTGCACAGTGCTTGGCCAGTTCTTGACCCAGGGTCCAGTTGAATTTCTCCACCATCCCATCCGATTGTAGCCTTAGTGGGGTTGTCCTGGTTTTCATGATTATCAATAACCTGCAGCACTCACGGAACACAGCAGACTCAGAATTTCTACCCTGGTTTGAATGTAGCTCTTGTGGCATCCCAAAACAACAGAAGAAGTGGTCAGCCAACACCTGAGCAACAGTTGTGACTTTCTGATCGGGGATGGCATAGGCTTCTGGCCACTTTGTGAAGCAGTCCATGGCTACACATATACACTGGTTTCCTCTTTCAGTGAGTGGCAGAGGTGAGGTCCAGTAATGTCCACCGTGACTCTTTCCATCAGTGCACCCACTTGGTACAGCTGGAGAGGTGCGCAACCACGTTTCTTGGGTCCCATCTTGCCGCAGCATACATCACAGGCCCGACACCACTCCTCAACATTCTGATGCATACCAGTCAAGTAGGACCTCTGTGGCAGCCAACTTAGCATTTTCTTCACTCTCAGGTGCCCACTAGTGATCTGGATATGAGACTCCTCTAAGACTTCAGGCCTCACTTTCTTAGGAACCACCAGTTGCCAGTACTTGCTGAGGCCATCGGGTGTCTCCCACTGAGGCCCTAGTAGTCCTTTGTTCAAATGAAGGAGGTCTCACTGACTCCTGTAGCTATTGGTCATTGGGCTGAACCAGGAAACCTTTTCCCAAAATGGTCGAACAGTGCTTCACTGCAGCCACTCTAGCACTGGTTGTAAATCGAATACTCTATGCACATCCTCTTCAGGTCTTCTTCATTTAATGCTGGCCCTGTCACTGCAGTATGACTGGATTTCTTGTTACGATTTTCTTTTACTACACTGCTTGCACTCTGGGTCACAAGGCCGACGACTCAGGCTGTCAACATTGCGATGACCCCTCCCAGGCCATTGCTGCACCTCACAGTTGTGCTGGTCCAACTTCCCAAGCCAGCGTGCTAGTTGTTCTTCCAGATTCTTTAATGTCTTCAGCCACTTTAGTACTGCATGGTCTGCCCAGACAAATAGGGATAGAAGAAATCAAAGCTCATCATCACTGCCAAGAGCTCCTTACGGGTCACACAGTAGTTCTTCTCCAGTGGACTGAGCTTCTTTCTGTAATACGCCACCACATACTCTTTGTCATTCTTCTTTTGTGATAGGACTCCACCAATACCTTGATCACTAGCATTACAGTCCAGAATGAATGGCTGTCTCAGATCTGGGTATGGCAACACTGGAGAGCTTGCCACCTCATGCTTGAGTTCATCCAAGGCCTCCTGTATTTGTGTGTGTATATATATATATATATATATATATATATATATATATATATATATATATATATATATATATATATATATATACACACAAATACATACGTTACACATTGCATTCGTAATCCACAAAAAAATATATATATATATATATATATATATATATATATATATATATATATATATATATATATATATATATATATGTAAACTATGCCCTTTTTTGCTCCAACTTGCCCTAAAATTGCCATCCCTCAATCCTGAATACTGAGTTCTAAGAATATATTAACACTACCATAAAGCTAGTCACTACGACGTGTTATGGAAGGGATGTAAATATGTAGCATTGTCTTTTTCTGCCACTGAGCTACGTGAAATAAGCTACAAAAGGACGAAAATCTTTGTAAAGTTATTGTAAAAGAGATGCTAGTGGTTCATGGGTCATACATGTTTATGGGGGGGAGGGGGGTACTGTGGCGTCCGCACCTACCTACCGCGGCCAAGACCACCGTTCCCGACTCTCACCCCCCCCACCTCTCCGCCACTCCTCCAACAGCCTTACCTCGACAAAAATAGCAGTCAAAGCATCGCTGTAATTTTTGTTGCTAACTTCACATGACAGGACCTACTGGAACTCACTGTATGAGTCAAAACTTTACCTGACCCAGCGGAGTTTCGATCTTCCGTCCCTCTGTAGACGTTATATACCACAGTGCAAATCGGGTATTAAAAAAAAGAAAAAAAAAGGTAACCCTTATTTGGAGATGCGGAGTATCGATCCCCGTACCTCTCGCATGCTAAGCGAGCGCTCTACCATTTGAGCTACATCCCCGATAGGTCGTGGAGGTGCCGGGGATCGAACCCGGGGCCTTTCACATGCAAAGCGAACGCTCTACCACTGAGCTACACCCCCTTGTACAATTCCCCTACCTGGCCTGGTAGGTTTCGCAACGGCTCTACCTCAGCGATTTATTCTAAACATTTCTAAAATTATCTTGTATATTACTGATGCAAAATGTATGTATTGATGCGAAACATATTGTACACATACCGTATAACGTACAAGAGAAAAGCAATGTGAACGACAGAAAAACAAAACGCTATAGAACAAGCACTACGAAGCCCAACTTAAAGTTATTGGGAAGTATAAGAAAAATGTGTGTGTGTGTGTGTGTGTGTGTGTGTGTGTGTGTGTGTGTGTGTGTGTGTGTGTGTGTGTGTTTGAAAACTTGCAAGTCATCATCTTGATGGAGCTTGGTGCCGGGGTGGGTAGAATGGTGGGCAGATGGGTGTGGTGGGTAGATAGGTGGATCGGCACGTGGGTAGGGTGAGTGGGTGACCGAGTGGACGGGGAGGAGTGAGTGTCTGCATGAGTGAATGTTAAGGGTAGGCAGCGTGGGGTGGGCGGGTGGGCGGGCAGGAAAGGGGAACTAGGGTATTTGTAAGTGTGTGGATGGGCAGGGAGGGCAGAATGAGTGGGTGGGTGGGCAGGGAGGGCAGAATGAGTGGGTGGGTGGGCACGGAGGGCAGAATCGGATACTTTTCGATCAGACCTCGTGCACTCCTTATCTTTATTTTCTGTTCATCCTCTACCTCTGTCTCTGGGTAAAACGAAGTTGCAACCAGCGTATCACACCGAGCGAGGACGTTGTTCTTAGTTCGAAAGTTTTCCAGATTGCACGAGTAACAGTGTCATCGCAAACTATTACCTCACGCAGCATGGGAGAGCTTAAGTCACCATATTATCACAGGTATTTGTACGGTGTGAAGTCCTGGCCATGATTAATTCTAGCCAGGGCTAGGGGAAGACTATGAACATAAATTATGGCACGGTACTGTACAGCGAATATGAGGGTACAATATTACCAGCATATAGGGACTTTACTGAAATTTCACACTGGCCTCTCAGCATGAGTTTCAATAAAATGTTGCTTCATCTTCACCATAAATTTCTTGCTGCAAACACTTTTCAGATAACATTTTGCACTGCGAGACTATAATTTGGTATTTTTAGTTTTAGTCCATACATACCCCCCCCCCATGCAAATCGCTGTAGCCAGTAATCTCGTCGGCCAAACACATTTATAATACTTTTTTCACATCCAGTAATGTTGTGTATATGGCTCATTGATTTTCTGATAATAGAGAAAGGAGTTGGAAGTGCAGAACCTCTCTTTTTCAAACACTAAACCATCTAAATGATCCCTGTGTAGTCGAGAGGCATAAATCGATTGGACTAGTTAAAATGTATTGTAAAATACTTATGGAAGCTATTGATATTAAAAGGTCATAAGCAACACATAACAAAACAAAGTGTAATATTCAAGATGAATTACCAAGGAAGAAGTGTTAGAAAGCTTCTTAAGCTGAGAAGATTAGAGCCGCATAAAACCTGCCACAGCACCACACCTACTTCTGTGTTACGGCATCTTTAATGGATTCATACTTGGCTTCTGCACTTTCGTAACTAATTTCCGTTAATTCTTTCGTTGTCCTGACTTCTTTCCTTCCTTTTCCTTTCCCTTTTCCCTATTGCTTTTCTTGTATCCTTTATTCCCTTAATTTTTTCTTACTTTCATCCTTTACTGTATTTTCCTCCTTCCCTTTCGACCTTTCCCTTACTTCCCTCCTTGTCTCTCCTTTCCCCTTTTCCTTTCTCTTACCCCACAGCTCGCTGGGAGTGTACAAGATGCGACATTTCTCTAATGCTAACTGGACGATGATGATGATGATGATTTATGACTGATGACTGATGATGATGATTTATGACTGATGATTGATGATGATTATGAGGATGATGAAGTGAAGGAGGAGGAGGAGGAGGAGAGGAAGGTTACTGAAAAAGATGGTAAATGCGTTTGTTGTGAGTCTCTAGTGGTCATAGACTCTCCTTCTGTGAAGCAGGACTGCACAGATTTCCTGCGCTTGATTCTTCCCTTCAGTTCTTTACTTCCCTCCTTTCCCTTTCTTCCCTCCTTCCTCCCTTTCCCTTTTCCCTTTCTTTACTTCCCCAAATGTAGTAGGTCGAGGGTTACTATCGTCCCAGGAGGTACTTCCATGTGAGGGACGAGACCAAGGACCGGTAACTAGCCTTGCACAACACTCCCAGGCATGGAAACTCAACCACATTAAGTAGTTATAGTCTGGACTGAGACCACTATTCATATATGTTTCCTATATTCAGCGCATTTTCTTCGAGGCTATGCCTCCTTCATTTTCTTTGCAAGTTGCCATGTGATAGAACCCTGTTCCAGTACTGGCGAGGCGCTGTCTGCCATCGGAAGGCGAGTGCTTGCTTGAAGTCGATGGGTCTGCTTGGCGAGACACGAGGACTGAGCATTAACAACAACAGTTTTCCTTCCCTTCCCTTTGACCGTTTCCTATACTTCCCTCATTCCCTTCCCTTTCCCCGTTTCCTGCACTACTCGCTTTCCCCTCCCTCTCCCCCTTTCCTTTACTTCCATACTTTCGTTACTTCCCTCCTCTCCCCTGTCTCCCACTTTTCCTTTGCGGCCCTTCTTCGATTCTATTGCTTCCTTTCCACAGCTTCTTTTCTATTGTGTCTTTTTTCCCTTTAAATTTCCTCCTTGATTTAGTTGGCTGTTTTTCTTTACTTCCCTCCTTCAGTTTTCCGCAAGATTACCGTTTTCTCCCTTTTCTTGTTTCTTTTCATCTTTTTACCCATCCTACGAAATTGTTTCCTTCCCCCTTTTTTTTTTTTTTTTTAACCATAGCTCGCCATTTTATCTCCTCTCACAGTTTCCATTCATCTGTTCTTCCTCTGCGTTATTTAGTTTTAACCATGCGTCTCACTACTTTGTCCCACAAAACTTTACCCTTTTTCTTCTATAAATCTCCATCTTCATCTGTTGTCTTTACGTTTTCCTCTTCTTCTCAGTGGACTTTTCTCTGATTACTGGCATCACTTTTTTTTTTTCCTTGAGTCCCTCCAGATCAAGTACCTTCCTCTCATACTTTCTCATTTTTCATTCCCATTTTCCATTTTTCTGGTAAATACTATGATATCTTTCTTTGTTCTTTCTCATCCTCCTTTTTATTGCCCGCCTAGCGAGGCTATAATGTAATCGCCTGCGTCTTTTTTTTTTTTGGGGGGGGGGAGGGATCTTCAGGGCAGAGTCCTAAAAAATATTAAGCAATAAATCTCTAATCCTCATTTACACAAGATGGAACACGTTGACTGCACAACACCCGCGCTCTGCGGTTGAATTAGGAGCTATGCATTTGGTTTTGCCCTGCGACCTGAAATTTCCATCGATTGTTCTTAAAATCGAATTGCCTCACTCTTGTCTGATCCCCAACCTATCCACTAAGTTTTGTGCAAATCAGGTCAGAGCTGTTTAAGCTGACCTTGCTTTGTGACCCATTCTTCTTGAAACTGAGCTTCTTCATTCTTGACTGGCCCTCAGTCCTTCCACTAAGTGTGATTCAAATCGATACAAAAAATCTGTGAGCTGTGGTGTGGAACGTTTGTCCTTGTCCTGTGATATCGATCTTTGACATAATGTTCTCAGAATCACATATCATCCTTGCCTTACCCTGAGCCCTTCGACAGTAATGGTCCAAACGGGATAAAGACCGCTTAAGTTGACCATGTCATGAGTCCTTGACTTTCGACCTTTCTTTGTGACACTGATCTTTGATCATCGACTCCCTCCATCCCTGCAGAAACCTTGGCCCTTGCACAAAGCTAATTCTAAATCAGGTAAAAGCTATTTAAGTCGCCCTTGCATAATAACCTTGACCTTTGACTTATTGTTCTCAAAAACAATAGGTTATCTACCTGGTTGACCTCCAACATTTTTCCAAAATTTGTCCAAATCTCATAAAACTTGGTATAGTTACTTTATTAGCACATAGAAACACAACGAGTAGATATTTGACCTTGCTGTGTGACCATGACCTTTAATTGTTCTCAAAATCGAATCACTGTGTTCCTCTCATATCTTCAATTCTTCCAGCAAGTTTGATCTAAATCGAAACAGAGCTGCTCAAGCTGACTTTGCCTCGTGACCTTGACCTCTAACGTATCGTTCTTCATAACAGTACGTTAATCCAGTCGCTGAACCTCAACCTTTTCATCGCGTTTGATCAAAGTTGAATCAAAACTTTTGATTTTTTTTTTTTTTCACACAGGCATTCATACTGACAGACAAACAGGCATACACGCTGAGAAAACATCATACCTTTTGCTCTATTGCATTTGTAGGTGTAAAAGGAGCTGGAAAGTAAATGATAATTCCCGTTTTCTCAACTCAGACGGAGGGGTATTCATTCCCTCCCACATGCACGCCCACACACACCTGCGCACACACACACGCGCAAGCGGCGCACGTACGGTTGGTCACAAGAGCCCATACATGCGCACGCTCACATACAAACACACACACAAACACACAAACGCACACACACACAAACGCACACACACTCAAACACACACACACACACACACACACACACACACACACACACACACACACACACACACACACACACAAATACACAAACACACACAAACACAAACACACACACAAACACAATGACACACAAACACACACAAACTCACAATCTCACCAACACACACACAAACACAAACACACACACACACACACACACACACACACACACACACACACACACACACACACACACACACACAAACAAACACACACAAACACAAACAAACACACACAAACACACACAGAATCATACACACACGCACACAAACACGCACACGCATACAAACACACACACACACAAACACACACATAAACACACACACACACACACACACACACACACAAACACGCACACACATAAACACACACACAGACACACACACACAGATAGATAGATAGACAGATAGATAGATAGATTATTGACCACAGTTACATTTGTCTTTACATTAAGAAAAAATATATATCAACATAATATAGTAAATAAAATGTGAACTATTAAAACGGAAATTCATTCTGTCGTCCACAAACTAACTTGAACAAGAAATGAAGAAAATGAAAATGGTGGGTCATCATCATGCCAGGAACCAACAAATATACGTACGCTCTATGGGTATAATTTAAGAATGTCGTAAACAATTTTACATGCAACATCATTTGCGTACTTGCCATTGAAGAGCTCTTGTACGCAAGTCAAGCCTGCATTTTGCCTAATATCGCTCGTGACAGGACAACTCTCCACAACGTGCCTTTCTGTCTGAACCTCTCCACATACGCACAGACGCTCTTCCAGTGGTAAACGACCCCGTCCCCGCCTATTCCACCGTCCAGTCTCAATACCCAAATTATGACCCGACACACGGAAACGGGTGAAAACCATTCTAAAGCGATCGTTCACCGTATGACTGTCCTTGTATATACTGTGAAGCGTAAAGTTGGGGTTCAAGTTACGGTACGCTGCACACCTTGAACCACTGGACGCTGTGATACGTGCATACACATTCTGCATGAGAGCACTCATATCTGGCACGTTCGTATCTATGAACCCTCTAATCGTCCTGCTCATCCCAGTATTACCTCTAGTGGCAATATCAATGGCAAAAATCAAGGGATCGTCTGTCAGACTGGATCTCTCTGATACCATTTTGGAGTAAAATTTATGTTGCTTAAATCTAACCAAGTCGGGTAACGAAGGGTATCCTACCTCGGCATAACAAACATCATTCGGGGTAGCCTTTCTCACTCCCAAAAGTTGCTTAAGGGCCCAATTATAAAGCTTAATGATAGGTTTTAGGTCGGCTCCCACCCATGACTCGCAGCCATAAAGTAACGAAGACATCAACACCGCATCGAATACCCTTCGCTTCACCACAAAAGGCACGTCATTGTTCTTTCTAACAAATGATACGAACTTGAGCACGTGACGTAATTTGCTCTTTGCATGTAACTTGAGCGCGGACGAGGCAGATCCGTCGCTGGTGAAGGGCGACCCCAAGTACACGTATGCAGTGCAGGGGGCAATAACTAGCCCATCCACCCGCAACGGCTCCGCCTCCTCCTCTGTGCCGCTAATGACAAAAAACTTCGTCTTTGATTCATTGATAATCATGCCATGATCTTTACAAAAGGTATGCAATATCCTAAGTTTGTTCATCATGCCCCCCCTGGTCGTGGATAACAATACTGTATCATCCATTAAAACTAGAGTATGGAGCCAGCCCGGGAACCCGTCAGGCGCGCACCCCTGCTTGAGCATCCTAATGAGCTCATTCATAAACACTATGAAGAGAAGGCAAGACGTGGGTGAGCCCTGCCGGACCCCAAGCGTGGCAGTCATGACGGCTCCCCCTATCACCGACTCCGTGACACTATACATAGCCACCAGTGCAGCCAACATTACCAACCCACAACCCATAAGCTTTAAAACCATAAATAGTGTGTTACGAGGGACCAGATCATAAACTTTACTAAAATCAACAAAGGTTATAAATAGTTTACACTTTTTCCGGCGCTCCATGTCCGTGAGAAGACGTAATGCGACGATGTGCTCAATACACCCGCGCTTGCTGTGGGCTCCCACCTGTTCACGGAATGGGCGGAACCACAGATTTAGTCTGTTGCAAAGAACCATATCAAATAACTTAACAAGAGAATTCATTCATTCATTCATTGCCAGACGCCATGTATCCCAAACGGGGTGGCCCAGGGCTCAGAGTTAATTGTTTTACAGGGAGGGGCACTAATCCTCCACCAACCCCACTTGACACGTAGGAAGAACGTTATGCCAACAGCATCTGGAGTTCCCAGCGGTCACCCATCCAAGTACTAACCAGACCCAAGCAAGAGAATTAATGACGCTAATACCTCTGTAATTATTAACATCAGATCTGCTTCCTCTCTTAAAAACAGTAAAAATCATAGCCCTCACCAACGACACAGGGTACATGCCAGACATAAAGACCGCGTTAAATAATGTGGTAATGGTTAACAGCCACTGGGCTGGGAAGATCGTGAGGACACCAGGGGTGAGCCCATCTGGCCCGCAAGCTTTGTCCACTTTCATTCTCTTAACCTGACATTCCACCTCTGCGGGCGAGATGGGGCCATCCAGCACCGGTATCGTCACATCGGTGCTGATGTGCAGGGACGGTGGGGCGGGGTTGGGGTTCAGCACACGCTCAAAATGAAACTTAAAATCCTCATCGATGGGGAGATTTGCCATATTACACCTGGACATCTCGAAGTCCCCTTTCCAGCTAATGGCTTTCCACACTCTAGCATCATCAGCATCACCCAACAGCCTCTCCCATCTACTCAAGTGTGTATCACTCTGACTTACACCCGCCACAACCGTACTCCTGCTGCTCTCAGCGCACACATATAGTGTGTCGACACGTTCTTAGCAAAGGCATTGATATCATTACCCACGTTAGGAATATCCGTACATGCAATATTAACAGCAAGCTTCTGCCTATCTATGGTAGCAAACCTCACAGGTTTCCTTGCCACACCATACATCGCGGCACTGCCATACAGCACTGCGTGGTCCCCCAGCAATTCAGCCCTGGCCAAAACGTTGTCCAAATGCGTCCCTGGATTGCTCATAGATATACTGATGGGGGCGTGGTCGGAGGGAAGATCTACCCACTTAAAGACCACAAAATCGTGAATATGTTCTACTAAACAGGGAGACGCAATACATGTGTCTAACTCTGACACACACACACACACACACACACACACACACACACACACACACACACACACACACACACACACACACACACACACACACACACACACACACACACACACAAACACACACACACACAAACACATCCACACCAACACAAACAAATGCACAAACACACAAATACACACAAACACACACACACACACACACACACACACACACACACACACACACACACACACACACACACATCCACACCAACATAAACACACAAATAAATGCACAAATACACACAAACACACTCACAAACACAAACACAAACACAAACACAAACACAAACACACACACACACACACACACACACACACACACACACACACACACACACACACACACACACACACACACACACAGACTTACTGAAGCCGACGACCATGCTAAATGACCTCTCAGAATCAAACGGAGAGGCTCCCTTGAGAACACTCTCCAGACCAGTCAAGTACCACTCACCAGGCCAATTGCATGTGACGGCAGGACGGCCACTTAGGGACGGAGGGAGTGGTGGACGAGAGGTGGTGGTGCGAGTAGTGATCGATAGAGTGGTCTGGTGAGTGGGTGTGGGGTGGTTGGTGAACTAAGTGGTTGTGGGATGAGGTGATGGAGTGAGTGGTAGTGGGGTGAGTAGTGGACTGAGTGGTGGTGGGGTGAGTGGCTGTGTGAGTGATGCTGTGAGTCATCCTTCGGGTGCTGGGTGCGTGGTGGGGTGAGAGGGGTGGTTTTCTGAGTGACAACAAAGATGAGATAGGGGAGAGTATGATGTGTGAAATGAATGATGGAAGGCGAGTCAACAGACGTGAGGATAAAGCGATATGGGGGAGAGGGAAGAGAGAGAAGGGAGAGATAACTACAGACTCCCTAAGGGTGAGAGGGGGTAACTGAGTGGGAGGGGTGACAGAATAAAGTTGAAAAGTTGAGTGGAAGAGGTGAGAGGGAAGGGGTAGAGAAATGAGAGATGGAATTAAGCTACAATGCGTTCCTCTCCAGCACTACATAAACAGCACCAGGGAATATTAAGCTACAAGGCGTCCCTCTTCAGCACTATATAAACAGCACAAGGGAATATTAAGCCACAAGGCGTCTCTCCAGCACTATATAAACAGCACCAGGGAATATTAAGCTACAAGATGTCTCGCAGCACTATATTAACAGCACAAGGGAATATTGAGCCACAAGGCGTCTCTCTGTAGCACTATATAAACAGCACAAGGGAATATTAAGCTAAAAGGCGTCTCTCCAGCACTATATAAACAGCACAAGGGAATATTAAGCTACACGGCGTCTCTCCATGACTATACTATATAAACAGCACAAGGGAATATTATTTTAGCTACAAGGTGTCTCTCTTCAGCACTATAAAAACAGCATAAGGGAATATTAAGCTACAAGGCGTCCCTCTTTAGCA